>NC_133526.1:170883942-171213800 GCF_048544455.1 Silene latifolia
TCATAAAAGAGTCTCTAACACGATTATAAATTCTAGAATAAAGTATTTCATAAATTAGATTTGTATTATTGAATGATATGATACATGGATATGTGATTTAATTTGGTATATATAATATCTCGACTCATAAGGTAACCCTAATGATGCCGTAATCTTCAACAAATGGCTGGATTGTTCAAATTAAGCAACGTCATTGTTAAGGAACAAGGATTATTGGTTTTATTTATTTATTTATTTATTTTTCTAAAAGTGGTATTCGTAAGTGGCGTTCTAGTTCTAATTATAGTTTCATGATTTTTTTCTTATCAAATTGTGTAGTCTTAACAACTTTCATCCCTATAGAGAAAATTCTTAGTGAGAGAAAATTCTTTCATCATTTTGAATGATTGAACCTAATAATGGTCTCCCTCCGGAGACCAATCCCGTCCTAATCACTCCATCTGTTATTAATTCTGCTTCTGAATACATTAGCCCTACTACTAAGACAAATCCTAAGAATGTCAAGAGGAAAAAGATGGATTTGGGTGAATTTCTTGCCACTCCGTCTAATCACCCTTCTTCGTCCAAATCCTCTACTATCCTTCCGGCTAATAATAATCTCGTTGAAATCCAGAATATTCCGTCCCTATCATACAGAGATATGGTTCAAGGATTTGGTTCTGAATCCCATTCCTTAGACGGTATGTATGAGGATGATTTTGATACTGATTCGGAGGATGATGTCGAAATTAATGCAGAGGATGACGATGAATCGTGTCCACGCATATGCCTTACTAAGAAGGAGAAAGCTATTCTTCGCAAACCTTGGCGTCACTCTCTCATTATAAAGATGTTTGACAAAAACATCGGGTATCTTTCGCTAATGAGAAAGCTACAGGCAAAGTGGTCCATCAAAGGCAAGTTAACTCTTACGGATCTTACAGGTTCATATTATGTGGCACGTTTTTCGTCGAAGCAAGACTATGAATTATTTCTAACCCAAGGCCCTTGGATGATAGATGACCATTATTTGACCATTAGGAAATGGGTGCCAAATTTTTTGCCTTCGGAGGATAGCATCAAGTATTTAACTGCATGGGTCCGTATCCCAAACTTACCCGTCGAGTATTTTAACGAAGCTTTTTTGAAGAAGGTAGGGTCGAAGATTGGAAAGGTCATTCGTATCGATAAGAATACGGCCTCAGCTGAACGAGGTCAATTTACCCGACTGAGTGTTGAAGTGGAAATCTCAAAACCTCTGTTATCGAAATTTCGATTATATGGAAAAGTTTATCCAATTCAGTATGAAGGTCTAAAAATGATTTGTTTTAAGTGCGGTAAGCTAGGCCATTCCTCCGAGTCATGTACGAAGGATAACCCTAAGGATAGTGGTATGTTTCTGGATGACCAGTTTCAATCTCAAGGAGAGTCTAATTCAGTTTCGAATGATCAGTCGTTAGAAGCAGGGCTCCGTCCAGAAGAGCAAGCAGATTATGGCGAGTGGATGATGGTTAGAAAACCACCACGAAAGAAGTTCAATGTGAATTCCGGCAAGCAAGTCCAGAATGCAGCTGTCGAAAAATCGATATTCAACTTCGTGAATAATCCGAATATTCCGGGCTCGAGATTCGAGATTTTATCAGGCAATCAAGATAATTCCGAGAATATGCAAAATTCGAATATTATACACAATTCTCCCTCCAATAATATTGAGGTAATCCCACAATCTATTCCTCAAAATCCCAAGATTGCCCAAAAGATCTCTAATTTGAATAACCGTACCAATAAATTGCTCTCCCAAAATCACTCCAATACAAGCTATTCCAAATTTAGACCAAAAAATAAAAACTTTCCTTCCCAGATCAATAATAGTGCCCCCACAAATATTTCCCCTGTTTTGAAAGATATCACTAATGTCCAAAAAATCCTTACACAGGAAAATCCTTCTATTATTTCCAAAAATTCTAAGACTAATATTACACAGGAAAATCCTTCTATTAATCTAACTAATTCCTTCATTTTCAAATCTAGCCCTACCTTGATAAACACTCCAGCACCAAATTCCTCTGTATCAAACACAGAGTCCCCTGTTGTCCCCTGTTATTCCAGAGACAAATCATGGACCTGGTACCAACTCCCCACGTATCATACCTATACAATCCTCTCCCACAACTACGCAACCTTCCCCAACATCCGCAGTTCGAGATGATCCCCCCTCAACAGAAAATCCTCATACCTCTATGGAGGGAGATGCCCGCTCCCTTTATGGGGGTGATGGTAATGGAGTTCCCAAAGATGGAGATAAAGCTGGAAACGATCAATCAGGAGTCCACAAGTCTCTTAATAGAGATGTCGATTCCATGGAGCTCTAGAAACATTCTCTCGCTTGTAAGTCGAGCTTATTTATCTGCTATAAATTATTGCCCGTTTTTAATGTCAGAAACTATACCAAGATTATGTCCG
This sequence comes from Silene latifolia, assembly GCF_048544455.1. NCBI lineage: Eukaryota > Viridiplantae > Streptophyta > Magnoliopsida > Caryophyllales > Caryophyllaceae > Silene > Silene latifolia. The sequence continues at coordinate 170,886,385 of NC_133526.1, forward strand.
AATTTGGTTCCTATCAATTGTATGGTATGGAATATTCAAGGTACCGGAGGTAAGAATAAAATTACAGCTCTTAAAGAAGTGGTTAGAACTTATAAGCCTTCTATTCTGGCCCTCGTTTAAACACATATGAATGGTGAACATGCTGAGAAGTTACGAAAAGTTTTACGTTATGACGGTCACTTTAGGGTTGACACTATTGGCTTTAGTGGCGGTATCTGGTTGTATTGGAGAACGAATGTGGTAGATGTGTCTATGGTTACTAAACACCACCAATTTCTCACAGTTGAAGTCACACGACTAGGAGAGATCCCATGGTTCTTTACAGCAGTTTACGCTAGTCCGAATCCGTCTAATAGAAAGGAATTATGGTCGGAGCTCGAATGTTATACAAGGCAGAATAACCAACCTTGGCTATTAGCCGGAGATTTCAATGAGACTCGTACATTAGCTGAACGTCACGGTGGCGATGTTAACATGGCACGCCGTTGTGACCTTTTCAACAATTGGATCGAAAATTGCGAACTAATTGAATTAGAGTTTTTTGGCCCATGTCACACGTGGGCAAGAGGTAATTCGCTGGAAACTCGACAAAGCGCCCGCCTTGATAGAGCACTTTGTAACAGTGAATGGAGTGTAATGTTCTCTGATGCTAGTGTCAAGCACTTGCATGCGTTTCAGTCAGACCATTGTCCCTTATTAATTTCTCCAAATGGCTTTGCTCTGTTAAACTCTGTTCAGAAGCCGTTCCGATTCCAAGCAGCCTGGCTAACCCACGAGAAATTTAGTGAATTTGTTTCGAACAGTTGGTCGCCTTCAAATAATATTTTTCACCAGCTCTCGGACTTCTCGGAGAACCTTCAAAAATGGAACGAGGATGTATTTGGGAACATTTTTCGACTAAAAAGACAGCTTCTTGCACGCATTAAAGGCTGTCAACAGCATTTATCAATCCGTCGAACAAGCAATTTAATTAAACTTGAAGCAAATATTCGGAAAGAATTGGATGAGATTTTGGAGCGAGAAGAAATTCTGTGGTACCAAAAGTCTAGAGTCGAGTTTCTTAAGGATGGGGATCGAAATACCTCTTATTTCCATGTTAGCACACTGGTTCGGAGATGGAGGAACCGTATCACCTCGCTCAAAAATGATCAGGATGTTTGGGTTAGTGATCCGGATGAAGTAAAGCAGCTAGCTGTTGAGTATTATAAAAAACTATATACGGATGATACGCCTTATGATGCCAGTTCTAATGTTCCTTATGATCTTTTCCAAGAATTCAATAATGAGCAATGGGATTGGATTACACGTTATTATTCCACTGCTGAAATAGAGAAGGTCATATTTCAAATGGGTTCGCTTAAGGCCCCTGGACCCGACGGATTTCAAGCACTCTTTTACCAAAAACATTGGGACACGGTGAGAAATGATGTTTGCGCCATGGCTATGAAGGCTTTGGAAGGTAAGGGACTGCCAACCGGGATTAATGATACTCATATCGTTCTTATTCCGAAAGTTACAGGACCGGAGTATATTTCTCAATTTAGACCCATTAGTCTATGCAACGTGGTTTATAAAATCGTTAGCAAAGTCATTGCAAATAGAATTAAGAAAGTCTTACCCTTTCGTATTTCTGAAAACCAAAGTGGCTTCGTTCCCGGAAGGCAAATCTCTGATAATATACTAGTGTTCCAGGAGACTATTCATACTATGAAGAAAAAACGAGGAAATAAAGGGCTCATGGCTATAAAGATTGATTTGGAAAAAGCTTATGACAGGCTTAAATGGGACTTTATTCGTGATACTGTGCTTGATATGCACTTCCCGACTCTAATGGTCGATACCGTCATGGAGTGTGTTACTTCTACTACAATGCAAATTTTATGGAATGGCGAGCCATCTGAAAAATTCAAGCCCACTAGAGGAGTACGACAAGGATATTCTCTCTCCTCGTACTTGTTCGTTATGTGTCTCGAGAAACTACAACAAGCTATAGATGTCGAGGTACGTGATAAGAACTGGAAGCCGGTCCCTATTTGCAAAGACGGACCATTAATATCAAATCTCTTTTTTGCGGACGATATGGTTCTTTTTGCGGAGGCAAATATTACTCAAGCACAGGTTATTAAAGAAGTTTTGGATCATTTCTGTCGAGCCTCAGGCGAAAAGGTAAGCCCAGCTAAATCAAAGATCTTCTTTTCTTCTAATACTACTGGGAATGATCAAGAGGATATTTCAAGTTTGTTGGGCTTTGATATTACGGATGACCTGGGAACTTATCTTGGTGTTCCGACCATTAATGGGCGAGTTACCCGTGCCACTTTTGCCCATTTAGAAGAAAAATTTAATAAGCGTTTAGCGGGATGGCAGACCAAACATCTATCCCTTGCCGGCCGAGCCACTCTAGTCCAGTCTACGCTCTCTACCCTGGCCAATAATAATATGCAAACGGCGAAAATTCCGAGGTCTGTATGTGACTCTTTAGACAGGAAAACACGTAGGTTCTTATGGGGTGGAGACGAAGAGAAGAGGAAAGTCCATTTGATCTCATGGGAAACTATACAGAGGCCGAAAAATGCAGGAGGGCTCGGTATAAGATCAGCACGTCAATCCAATGCCGCCTTTCTAGCCAAATTGGGATGACGGGTTCTGACAGAACCGTCTAGTCTATGGGCTAGGGTGCTTCGTACTAAGTATTGTAATGGTAGATGTGACGTCAATATGTTCCAACCCCGTCCAAATATGTCAAATGTGTGGGCCGGGATTACATCTCAAGCAAACATTCTACAGAAAGGTGCCATGGTCGCAGTAGGTAATGGTCGTACAACTCTTTTTTGGGACCATGCTTGGGTCGACGAAGGATGTCTAGCTGATAAAGCTATCCTAAATATTCCGGAATCCATCTTAGGAGCAACCGTTAGCGATATGTGGGATGTTATGACGGGGTGGAAATGGGACCTTTTTTCCAATTACCTTCCAAGAGAGGAATTACTTAAAATTGAGGCTTATTTGCTAGCAACCGAGCCCTACATCGAGGATGCTCTGTTCTGGGGTGGTACTCCCTCTGGAAAATTTTCTATCAAGTCCGCTCTCGTGTTTATGCGTGCCGATGAAACTCCATCTGCACCTGCTACAGTTGATTGGCATTTAATATGGAAGCTCCCCGTTCAACAGCGCATCCGTATGTTCATTTGGCTTTCATCCCATAACCGTATCATGTGTAATTATAATCGAGTTCGTCGTGGATTGTCTGACGACCCTTTGTGCCCTAGATGTTTAACTGAAGATGAAACAACGGACCACTTATTGCGCTCCTGTCCCTTCTCCACCGAATTATGGATGCAATTAGGAATGCCATTGGCGTATCATTCTTTCTTTTATAGCTCGTTTACCAGGTGGGTTTCGGATAATGTGCGAAATACCTCTACCATTGCCTCTAATGATTGGCCTATGAAATTTGCTATAGTATGTTGGTGGATATGGAAATGGAGAAACAATGTCGTCTTTGGTCGTGGAATTGAAAATCCGACTGATCCCGTCCGGTTTCTCCATCAACAATTCGACACCTCTAAAAATGCCTTTGATCCCTTCTCCCTGTTTAGCTCGTCTCCTGGTACGGCTTATGAGGAAATTCTTGTAAGATGGCATCCCCCTCCTTTCGGTTGGTTTCTTCTCAACACTAACGGTGCTTCTAAAGGTAATCCGGGCCCTGCTGGTTGTGGAGGAATTATTCGCGACGACACGGGTAATTTTGTTTCTGCTTATTTGTTCTCTTGTGGTGTATGTAATTCTATGAGAGCGGAGATGAGAGCTCTTCTGGCCGAATTGGAACACGCTCGCAGCCTCCGTATCACGAAGCTCCTCGTACACATGGATAATAGTACCTGTGTGGATTTCTTTCAAAAAGATCAGCTGCTAAGTCATGGACTACGCCCTTTAGTCCAACAATGCAAAGAGTTAATCAAGCTTGGTGGTTGGTCCGTGAAAATTGATCACTCGTATAGAGAAGCCAACCGTGCTGCTGATTGGCTAGCGAACGAAGGTGTCACTTCAGTTCCATCAGTTACTGTCTTGTCCGCTCCACCTCATAATCTACGCTCAATTCTTCGTGAGGATGTCTTAGGTGTTTCTTTATCTCGTATCGTAGCTAGTTAGTTCGGGGCTTTTGCCCCTCTTATGTACCAAAAAAAAAAAAAAAAAAAATATCAGGGAGCTAAGTAAATACTTTAATCTTCAAGTGTAAGAATCCCAAATGATTTAGTGGGCTGATTTTCAACGACTTTTTTTTTTCAAAAAAAAAAATACGATAATTACCCTTTCACTCACACACTACTCTCTCTAAAAAATTTCCTCTCAAATTATAGTAAAAATAAAATCAACTAAATTAAAAATAAAAAAACCAACAGCACAATTAACAAGATTAATTAACATGACGGAACCCGAATCACCGGTACTTAAACAACTTAATCGCTTCATTATTTGGTTAATTTTTATTTTTTTTGCGCACCGTTAAATCTATTCGATAATTGATTTACGTTACGTATTGACTTAATAATAGCAAACATTGCAATTTTTCCGCGTAAATTTGAAATTTGTGCACCCAAGGTTCAGCCATAGACCAAACGTTGAGACCCAACGTTCAGCCATGGTCCAAACGTGGGCATCCAACGTTTAGCCATGGAGAACCTTTTTTTTTTTTTTCAACGTGGCATCATGGTTACATGTTGAATTCCAACGTTAGCCCATGGTTACATGTTGCGATTCTACATCCGTCCATGATCGAACGATGAGTCTCCACATTTGGTCCATGGCCGATTGTTGAATCTCAACATTTAGTCCATGACTAGCTAGTTCATTTTTTTTTAAAAAGCGTGTAAAAAACGTTTATTTACCGATTTGTTAAAATTATTTAAGTTTTCTAGTCGATGTGCATTAAATTAACATTTTTTAATTGGTTTAATGCAGATAGAGGATCGAAATGTAATTAGTTTTTAATCGAATTTAAGAGAAAATTGTTTAAAGAGAGAAATGAGTGTAAATGTGCAAAAGGCATTATCGTCTTTTGGAATGAAAACGTCGACGATAGTTACTAATACGTCGACAAGTTTTACAAACCGGGATGATTTAAGGAGTAGCAGCGATGCTACTTCGGATAAAGTAGTATCGCCACATCACACCTTTTGTGATCTTAAGAGGAACTGATCGGAACTGATCGCGTTGATAACACTTGTTGAGAAAGGTATTTCTAAGTACCATCATATTGATCACCACATCACACTTTTTGTACCCATAAAAAGTTGGATCAACTATTAACGAATCGTTCTAACTTTTTTTTTTTTTTTGGGCAACGGGAAAGAAAGATTCCTTACATAGTGCTTAGCCGACTCTAGGAGCCGTTCTAACTTGAACATAGGTTTTGGGTTCAAAACCTAAAAATGCAGAGTTGCACTCTAGCTTTACCGCCCTAGTGGTTCAGCATGGCTCGACTCCAAACTAAATCGTATAGTATAAAAATAGGTCAGTACACTTGAGAAATGTGTCTTCCAGCTATGAGAATTAATTCATGATGAACTAATTATGTGTACGGTTACCCTAGCAATTAACCATAGAGCGGTTGAGCCCTATTATCATTGCTCTAATAGATTTCCATAGATTAAATATAAATATGTGCCATAAACTGGGATTTCAAATTTTCAAATGAAAAGCATACCGGCCTTCAGGATTTTATTATTGTTATAAACATGAGGAAAACATAAAACATTTAACGAAAAGACAGAAATTTAAACATCAGATAAAACATTTCTTCCGGCTTGTATGTCCTAAAGGCCATCTTGTAGTCGTACACGAGGAACAGGTTTACACTGGAACTGAAACATTGTCCCCATCTCCGTTCACCTTGCAGATATAAAAAAAAAAAAAAAAGACTTAGTATAGGAACATCATCACTCAGTTTGTGGAAACCAACGATATATAAGACGCGACTAAATCAGGTTGTCTTTACTAAATTACTTCTACCCATTAATATATAGAAAATAACTGTGATATTTGAATATGGTGTACACTATCTTTGTGTAAAAGCACCTTACACGAAACTAACTGCAAAAATAATAATACTACGGTCTTTACGGAGTACGTCGTAGTAATACAATTGGTAATATAGTATACCTGAGTAGGTGGGGGTACTCGAGGCTCAAACCCATAATTTGGCTTCAAACTAACGAGAGTGGAAGAGGCTGCCATCCTTAAAAACAAGACTTTCAGTAATACTTATCAAAAGAGATGAGTATGAGTTTTTTTAGTGATAATATACTTGCTGTTTGATGGTATCAATAACGTGTTTGTCAGTATTTATAGAGGCTCACGGTCCTGCTCATGTGAACACGTGTACACGCTACTAATACTACTCATGCTACTTGGCATCTTTCACGTTCAGACTTCAGAGGTGTAGTGGTCGATTGACACTCTGCTCTACCTCTACGGCTCCACACGAATTACATGCATCCAGCCATTTCTATAATCTACTTCCTCCTATTCACTATATTCTTCCCTATTTCCTTATTCGAATTATTCGGATTTTTTTCTCTATTTTCTTTTTTGGGTTGATTTGTGTGGTCCAAATTAAATTGCATGTGGGTTAGTGTGTTTTGTGTACTCCAAATTCACTTTCTTATTTCTTTTGCAAAAAAAAAGGAAAGAATATAGTGAATAGGAGGAGTATTATACAAATTCTCATTTAAGACTCGTAGTATAAATCTTAAACTTAAAACGGGTTAAATAATTACCACTTTTATAGATAAAATAAACACAAAATGTCTAGATATTAGCAAAAAAAACTTATCTTTATCTATACAAGTGACGTGTATTTGATCTGTTTAATCTTAAGACAAATATATTCATTTTAAGAGAGACTTATTTCTATTAACGGATTGACCCAAGTCGAAATGATTTGGTAGGTGAGAATTTAGGGTTGGTCTCCGTTAAGAGTTACGACAGTTATATTGTCGTTGCCTCGTTGGTGTAAATCAGGTCAATCAGTCAGGGACGGATACAGGAATTTTGGTTTGGGATGACACAATTTTTTTAACCATGATTCTGATATTACTTTGCGCTTATTTACACACGCGTACTTTTTTATCGTCACACATACACGATCAAATATCGCAAAAGACTACATATATGTTAATAGAATATTGGAAATAAATATAAATCTTCCATAGATAATAAGTAATAATGAAAAAAAATTATAACCGTGATTCTAATATTACTTTGCGCTTATTTACACACGTGTGTACTCTTCTATCATCATACATACACGATCAAATATCGCAAAAGACTACATATATGTTAATGGAATATTGGAAATAAATATAAATCTTACATATATAATAAGTAGTAATGAAAAAAAATAACGTCCAGTCATTTTTGCAAAAAAAAAATTAGCACTTTTTTCATTGTTGAGTAACCTTTCTCATATTTTTAAAGTCAATAAAGACCAAAAAGCAAAATAATGTAACTAGTGGGAATCGAACCAGGGGCTGCATGCAAGAATATTAACTTACCAATAGACTATTAACTTTAAATTGCATAGAAGGTGAACTAACTGATATATATATATAAATATATATATATATATATATATATATATATATATATATATATATAGATTTAGGATCCGGTGAGAACGATCACTCGGTGAGAACGGTGAGAACAACTACTAATAACCTTATAATTAAAGCCCAATAATAAAATTAATACAAAACCAAATATCTCCTCCCGTGATTCTTATCGATGATAGCCCACACATATCAATCAAACCCAACACCTCCATCATTCTTATCGATCATTCAACCTATCGCCGGTCACCTCGCCGGAGTACAGCGCCATCGCCGGTCGCCCCTATTCCGCATCCCGCATCGTCCAATTCTCTGTATCCCAAATTTCTGACAATTAAAATATGGGTTGTGCATGCTTATCGGGGATTTGAGATGTCGGAGATGCACTGGTTGATGCCGGCATTACCAGGTGTATGTGTGTGGTGATTGTGGAGGCGATGGGTGGTTACGGATTGGGAACAAACATTCGGTGTAGGTACAATCCAAATCTGGAATTCAGAATCGGGAATTTTGTTGGTTGGTGATGTCAATGGCTGGAGTTGCATCGGCATTATGATTGTTCGGTGTGGCTCGCCGTCTTACTCGTTGTGGTCATCGGCGGCAGCAGTCAAATGAAGACGAAATTAGATTTCAATACAGACTACCTAGAAAACGCAGGCGATGCCACACTGTTATTCCCATCTATTCAATGTATCTACTCACAGATTTGATGCATTTAGCCACTATTTTAATGTATCTAACATAGATACACAAAATTAGTAATTAGATACATTAAAATTGGTTTGAGATACATGAATAAATAAACCAGATACACTAATTTCACGGTGGTGGTAGTCATGGGATTAATTGTTGTTGGAGGTGGTGTGTGACGACAGGTGAGCGAGTCAGGTATAAGCATGTGTGAGTGAGTCGTACTGGAGAGCTAACGGTCGTGAGAGGTCAAAGGTACTGCCAGGCAGCCAGGGTTGTAGCTAGTTTGCCGGTGGTAGTGGTGGCGAATAGAACGACGACAGACCGACAGTGAGAACAACATATCAGAGCGACGATTACCTTCATAGCAATGACAGAGAACGTGGCAATAGTTGCAGAGACAGGGATGGGAGAGGTCGTCGGCGTTCTCTGGTGATGGTGGCTGCTAGTCGTCGTGGTCCCCGATCTTTAATGGTGATTGCTGTGGACGAGGATGATTATGATTAGAGATGGGATTTCTTAGTTGTTAATAATTGTGTAACAAGTGACTCCCTGCCATCCTTTATCTCATAAATCCAATTTCCACAAAACTCCCTGCCATACCATCTCATCTTCCACATCACCTCCCACCACATGCCGGGACCGAACACTAACAACGCCGACGAATCACTGACGAGCTTCCCCGACACCGACGCAGCTCCTGCGATACCAATGAACACCACGAAACTCAACATTTCAGATTTTCAAATTCCAGATCCCAATTTTCTTCCTCCAATTTTGAACTATCATTTTAGCTCCACTGTCACATTTGGTTTCTTAGTCCAACCATGGTTAGATCCACCATGGTCGGAGCTAATCGAAGTTAGTGTATCTAATTTATAATTTGAGGTATCTTAAACCAATTTTAATGTACCTAATAACTAATTTTGTGTATCTATATTAGATACATTAAAATAGTAGCTAGATACGTTAAAATAGTGGCTAGATACGCAATAAATTAGATCGGAGAGTAGTAGATCTTATGGGGAAGGGGAGTCACTTGTTACAGTCACCGATAGTGTGTCATAATTATTGGAACTGATTGGTTGGCCAACAAAGAAATTGATCAAGCATTTACCAAAATCACAACTTTCCTTTTGCCTGCTGCTTCGTTGAATTCAACACCAAATCCCAATATTAATTCATCAAACTAATTACCACACTTTTTTTGTCCATCTTCATTCATTTACATCTGTAGGACTGATCGTGCAGTGGTAGTCGCGGTCGATTTACCTGATAATTGTGCGAAAAAGGAAAGAATGATGCGGGTCGATTAAATTGGTGGTCGACTTCGCCGACGAAGTTGGTGATCGTTGGTGGTGTCGCCGCTGACATCGAAATCGAAATAAAATGTTGATGATAATGTAGGTAGATGATAATGCAGTGGGCCTATCAATTAGATCCGTCGTCGTTGGAAGCATCACGCCGGCAAGGGTTGATAATGGTGGTTTAGGCGATGCCGACGAGGTGAGAGGGAAGGAGACTGTATTTGGTCGTGGTGAATGTCGAAGATCCGGTCTCCGGGTGTGGTGTGCGGCCGTCAAACGAGCTTATTGCTGGTGTTAGCTTACCGGAGCTCCGACTCAGGTGGCAGTATGTGAAAGAATGAGAAGTGAATGTTGTCATCAGAAAGATCGTGGGATTAGCTTGTGCACGAAACAAAAAATTGTTACTATACTGTGTGTTTTAATTTAATAAAGGTTAGATAGTTCGTTCTCACCGTTCTCACCGAACGAATGCAGATTCACCAGGATCCTACTCTATATATATATATATATATATATATATATATATAGTGTCAAGTTCAAATAAGTCTTTATATATTTTGAGTCATAAGTCCCTCCCACAACCCTTGGATCATGCATGGTGGAAGGTTGAGATTGAAAGCAAAAAAGACACTTAACACTAATTAATTTCTTTCTCTCAGTTTTAGTAATACATTCACTAATTCATTATCATACACAATTAACACCACCTTTTGTCTTATACTTCAATGTTTGTGAAAATTTTGTTAACATTTTTCTTGGTTCGGTTTTTTCATTTTTTTTTCGAGACAAGTTTTCGACATTTTAGGATTTTACGAGTGTAATTTAACAAAGAAAAGTGTAATTTTAAGGAATATTTACGAGAATTTTGCGTTTTACAAGTTTAACTTCAATCTTTTCCGAGTGATTTTAACGAATAATATTTTGAATTTTTGTAATTTTATCACAAGTTATTGTAATTTAGCATTTTACGAGTGTTATTTTAATGACAAAAAGTGTTATTTTAGTCCAGGGTAAGTGTAATTTGGTCCAATGAGATTGTTCTTTTTAGTCGAGGAGAATGTAATTTTAGTCGGAAAAGTGTAATTTTAGAGAAAATTATAATTTCGATCCCACCGAGAATGTAATTTTAGTCCATTGAGAGTGTAACATTAGTCCAATGAGAATATGACCAAGTCCATTGAGAGTGTAACATTACTCCAATAGAAGTAAGTGTAATTCTAGCAGAAAAAGTGTAATTTTAGTAAAAAAAGTGTTATTCTAGCAGGAAAAAGTAATAATTTTAATAGAAAAAGTGTAATTTTAGCGGAGAAAAGTGTAATTTTAACAGAAAAAAGTGTAATTTTAGCGGAGAAAAGTGTAATTTTAACAGAAAAAAGTGTAATTCTAACAACAACAAAAAGTGTAATTTTAGCAGAAAAAGTGTAATTTTAGCCGAAAAAAGTGTTATTCTAGCAGAAAAAAGTATAATTTTAACAGAAAAAAGTGTAATTTTAATGGAGAAAAGTGTAATTCTAACAACAACAAAAAGTGTAATTTTAACAGAAATAAGTGCAATTTTAATGGAGAAAAGTGTAATTTTAACAGAAGAAAGTGTAATTTTAACAGAAAAAAAGTTTAATTTTAATAGAAAAAAGTGTAATTTTAAGAAAGAAAAGTGTAACTTTAACAAGTTTAAAGTTAATAGATAAAAATGTAATTTTAATAGAGAAAACTGTAATTTTAATAAGTGTAACTTTAATAGAGAAAAGTGTAACTTTAATGGTATAATTTTAATATAATCATAACTTTAGGAGAACATAAAAATCAACAAATAAAGAGAAAATCAGAAAAAAAAATAGATCTAGGTTTAACTTTTCAAAAATAGATCTAGGTTTTTCATTTGTTTTTTTAAAAACAAACTCAAATTTCCAATATCAAAACAAATCAAACACAAATCAAACCGAAAAATAAAACGAGATATCAAAAACCACTAAATCTGAAGAAAATGAAAAACATAAAACATAAACGAGCCAACAACCACCACCTATCAAACCTTAATTTTTTTTAAAAAAAAAAAACAGATCTGGGTAAGGAAAAAAAGAAGGAAGAATAAAAGGAAAAAAAGAAGGAAAAAGAGGAAGGAGAAAAACAAAAGGAAAAAAAAAAAAAAACCACAACAATAACATCCCCAGCCCACTTCTTTTTTTAAAAAAAAAAAGAAAAAAAAAAGAAAGAAGCTTGACAGTCGAAAAAGGAGGAGAAGAAAGAGGAGAAAGGAAAAAAAAAAAAAACCACAACAAAGAACATCCCCAGCACACTAATTTTTTATTAAAAAAAAAAAAAGGAAAGAAACTTGACAGTCGAAAAAGGAGGAGAAGAAAGAGGATTGCAAAGGCCATGGTTAGGGTGGTAATGGTGTGTCGGTGGCGGCAGGAGGAAGTAGTGGTGGTGTGGATGGCGGTAGGCAGGGCAGGAAGGGAGGCGGAAGGAAGGGTGGTCGGTGGCAGCAGGCGGGTAGGTGGGTGTGAGTCTGGTTGTAAGGGCGACGAGGAGGTGGCTCGTGATGGGTAGATCTGGTGTTGGTGGTGCGTCGGGAGGTGGTGGCTCGTGATGGGTAGGTCGATGGTGGTGGTGGTTGGTGAGTCTCATTGTTTTTTTTTTTGTTAGGATGAGAGTATTATGTGGGTTTTGAATTAATTTGGTTTTAGAGAGGGAGCAGAGAAATGAATTGTGTTAATGAGAGAGAAGTAGGTGGAAAAAAAAATGTTATATAGTAGATTAATAATTGATTAGTGTAGATTAGTAAAGTAGAGAGGGAGAGTGTTTAATTATGCATTAATCCTCCTTTTTTTGCTTCCAATCTCAACCCTTCATCTTCTCCATCCAAAGGCTCACAATGAGACTTATGGACTCACATGTAAGAGGAGGACTTACATGATCCTAATATATATATATATATATAGAGGCGGGATCTCGTGAGTTTGGTTCTTATGGTGAGTTGTGAGTTTGGAAAATCTCAGCCATTAGATGATGACAAATAAACTGCTGAGATTGAATCTAATAATATTAAAAAAAGTCGCGGCCTCCAATATGCTAAACTATAATTCACGCTCTATTTTTTTTCTCTCTCCTTTCATCCCCATTCCTCTTCTCAGATTCTCAAATTAAAATTCATTTTTTTTTTTTCTTACTTTACACCTCTAATCCATACATCATCATCATCTTCTTCCTCAACCCTAATTACAAGTACAACCATAATTACACCAATTGATTCTAAAATTACTGTTTGATTATGGAATTCTGTTGTTTCTCGAGTATGTAATCAAATATGTATATGAATTTTAATTCTATTTTCTCGGATTTTTGTTGGTATCGTTTTTATTGCGAGTCATCTGCCTATCAACATTTGAAGATGCTATGTTCTTGAGGCTTCCACCAAGATTTCCTAGAAGGACGATTATTTGGCTGAGACTCACAGTATCGATTTGTGGAGTTTCAGTTCCTCTTTCGAGGACGAGGACGATTCTTCTGCTGAGGATTGGTTTCTTAACGCGCTGAATAAGTCGGGTAAGTTACAATGATTGTTTTCGAAACCTAGTTCGGTCAGTAATTTACTTGGGCTGGATCATGAGGTTGAATTTGTTAATTTGGGGGGGAAAAAAAGAAGAGTGTGAATGATTTAGTGATTTACCGTTGGTATCTGTGATTCGTTAATTATTGAAATGTAGTCGTAAAGTCTTGTTAATTTGGCTCCGATTACGGTACATGTAGATGGCTAATGATGGATTGACGGATATTGAGTAGCTTCGGTTACTCGCGCAGTGGCCTTATGCGCGTCAGCTTGGAAATCTTGGTGGATCAAAAGTAACAATAACATTTCTGCCACATCTTCATCTGGTCGATCATTCTCGTCTTTAGCTTCTAATTACGGCTTTAATCTTCACGGAGTCCATCCAACAGGAAAGCAAGCGATTCCTGCATGTTCAAAGTCGTCAATGTCCTCTTTCAGAACTGAAAATTCTCTGAATTGAAGGTAACTCAGATGTATAGGTGGACAAGAAGAGACAGGAAGGCCGCAGGAAAGAAAATAATCCAAGAATTTTGAAGCCACATATTGGAAGGTATACTGAATTGAGGACAAAAACGAGAAAGCTTCGCTTTAAATGTTCTTGGTGCTATGGAAGTCGCTCCAGGAGCCCACAACTTCTCAATATTAAATATTTTGCAAGCTCGTCTAAAGAGTTCAGCAGCATTATCCTGACAAAAGCATAATTAAAAGAGACACAGAAAAAGGTTCAGCCTCATTATAATCAAAGTGTCAGAGAAAAGACCTAAAAGTTAAACATGACAAAAAAAATCTTGAACCATTCTAACTGAATCTTTCTACACTTGGTATTTGGTCATTAAAAATAACAGCACAATAACACCACAATAATTGAAGTTAAATTTCTAGTTGCAATTAAGTTTCGGAGAACTTACATTTTAAAGTAGTGTTTTTGACAATGACCTGTATGGCTGTATAGCACAAACTTCTCTCCATATGAGTTTTAATCGAACATGTGCAAAGAATTACTCCGTTGTCATTATTAAGAGCAAGTTTTAACCATACAAACTTACAAAGTGCAATACTCTTTAAATTTCAAATTGGCCGAATAGCAATATTAGAGATCTTTTCAATTTCCTAGGAATGTGCGTTTCTCTAGGATTGTGGAATCTGGTTTGAATATGAGAGGAGAGTTAGAATGGGATGGGACATGGGGAAGAGTAAAAAAATAACACCACAATAACACGGGAAAAAAAGAGTAAAAAAAATCAAAGTAGTAAAAAAAAATATCAAAGTGACACGGTAATAACATCACAATAATAGCAAAATAACAGTATAATAACACGTGATAGAAGAGAGTAAAAAAATCAAAGTGACACCGGAATAACATCACAATAACACCAGAATAACAACACAATAACATGTGGTAAAAAAAAAGAGTATAAAACTCAAAGTAGTAAAAAAAATCTAAGTGACACCGGAATAACATCACAATAACACTAAAATAACAATAACAGCACAATAACATGTGGTAAAAAAAAAGTAAAAAAATCAAAGTAGTAAAAAAATCAAAGTGACACCGGAAAAACATCACAATAACACCAGAATAACAATAACAGCACAATAACAGCACAATAACATGTGGTAAAAAAAAAGAGTAAAAAAATCAAAGTAGTAAAAAACTATAAGTGACACCGGAATAACAGCAGAATAACAGTAGAATAACAGCACAATAACACGTGGTAAAAAAAAAAAAAAAAATCAAAGTCGTAAAAAAAATCAAAGTGGCACTGGAATAACACCACAATAACACCAGAATAACAGCACAATAACATGCGGTAAAAAAGAGAGTACAAAAATCAAAGTAGTAAAAAAAATCAAAGTAGTAAAAAAAAAAGTGACACCGGAATAACATCACAATAACAGCAGAATAACAGTAGAATAACAGCACAATAACACGTGGTAAAAAAAAAAAAAAAAAAAAAATCAAAGTCGTAAAAAAATTCACAAGAATAAAGGAATAACATCACAATAATAAACGGAATAACAATAACAAAGACAATAACATATGGTAAAAAAAAGAGAAAAAAACATCAAAATCGTAAAAAAAATCAAAGTAACAGCAGAATAACATCATAATAACAGCGGAATAACAATAACAGCACAATAACATGTGGTAAAAAAAAAAGAGAAAAAAAAAATCAAAGTCATTAAATAAATCCAGGTAAAAAAAAGCACAATAATAGCATAATAACACGAGGTAAAAAAAATAAGAGTAAAAAAAATTTCAAGTAAAAAAAAATCCGGTACAAAAAGAAAAAGAAAAAAAGGTAACATAATGAGTAAATTAAAGAAAAACATAAGAGAAAACAAAAATCAAAGTGGTAAAAAAAAGCATAATAACACGAGGTAAAAAAAAGAGAAAAAAAATTAAAGTAAAAAAAAAAGTAACATTAGAAAAAAAAAAAATAAGTAAATGACAATGGTTTTATATGACATGTAAGATTTGATCTTGGCCACTCATCTCTAATATAATCTAGTGGCTGAGATTCCCCCAACTCACAACTCACCATAAGAACCAAAATCACCAAATCCAATCTCTATAGGCGGGATCTCGTGAGTTTGGTTCTTACGGTGAGTTGTGAGTTTGGAAAATCTCAGCCATTAGATCAAAGGCAAATAGATGGCTGAGATTTAATAAAAAAAAACTAAACAATTTAAAATTCGTACATTCTCCTTTCCGCGTTCTCCATTTCATCAGACACACACTCTCCCTCTTATTGACTTTTCTACCTCTTCTCTCAGCTTTATTTCTTCAAAGCTGCAACCATTGAAACAATTAAAAAAACAAAAACAATTTTCTCCCCCAATTCTACACAACAATTAAAAAATTCGATGTGTATGGAGGAGTATGGAATCGTTTGATTGTTTCGAAAACGGATGATAATGATAGTTTTAGTTGATAATCTTGATTTCCGAGTGAAATTTTTGGAGAAATTAGTGAATTTAAGCTGGATTCATACGTATAATGATGGAAAGGATGGCGTCCGATCTTAATCGGAGTGGTCTTTGTCCTTGTTGCGAGATAATAGAATAGAACCCTTGATCACCATGGATACGCCTGAAGAAGCGGGTCTTGGGATGACTATGTCAGAATATTACCATTCCCTCGGCACTTATTACCATGTCTTTGGGAGATAAGCTGAAGAGATCCATATCAGAAGGTGAGATTGTGCATATCAAGCTCGACTGGAGGGAGACAGTCCCACATCCAGATGATCGAGTTGAATATGAGCTATGGACCAATAGCAATAATGAATGTGGACCAAAGTGTGATGCTCAAATTGAATTTGTCAAGAGTTTTAAAGGAGCTGCTCAGATACTTGAAAAGAATGGGTACACTCTTCACGCCGCACTATATTACATGGTTTTTCCCTGAAGCCTTTACCTCGAGTAAACAGTGTAAATCACAGTGCATCAATCATGGAAGGTATTGTGCTCCGGACCCTGAGCATGATTTTGCTGCTGGTTATGAAGGGAAGGATGTTGTGCTTCAGAATCTACGCCAAGCTTGTTTTTTTAAGGTGGTTAATGAAAGAGGCAAACCATGGACTTGGTGGGACTATGTTTCTGATTTTGCAATCCGATGTCCTATGAAGGAGAAAAAGTACACATTTCGATCTATTGCAATGAATTATTGTTAGTAATAATTCATGAATTGATGAGTTAATTGTATTAATTGCGACTGACCAGCTCAAATTCATTGCGATGTTGAATTGTTGATCATATGTGTAATTTGAAGGGTTTGTAGCACTGAATATAGCTGGGATTACCTGTTAGTAATAGTTCATGAATTGACGAATGACGAGTTAAGTTTTTGTTACCCGTTAAGTTTTTGTTAGTAACAGCACAATAATATGTCAAAAAAAGAGTAAAAAAATTAAAGTAGTAAAAAATCAAAATAACACCAGAATAACAATACCACCACACAATAATACGTGATAAAAAACAAGTAAAAAAAAGAGTAAAAAAAATCAAAGTATTAAAAAAAAATCAAAGTGACACCAGAATAACATCACAATAACAGCAGAATAACAGTAGAATAACAGCACAATAACACGGGGTAAAAAAAAAATCAAAGTCGTAAAAAAAATCAAAGTGGCACCGGAATAACATCACAATAACACCAGAATAACAACACAATAACATACGGTAAAAAAAGAGTAAAAAATCAAAATAGTAAAAAAAATCAAAGTAGTAAAAAATCAAAGTGACACCGGAATAACATCACAATAACAGCAGAATAACAATAGAATAACAGCACAATAACACTTGGTAAAAAAAAAAAAAAAAAAAAATCAAAGTCGTAAAAAAAATCAAAGTAACAGCAGAATAACATCACAATAACAGCGGAATAACAATAACATGTGGTAAAAAAAAGAGAAAAAAAATCAAAGTCGTAAAAAAAATCAAAGTAAAAAAAGCACAATAACAGCATAATAATAAGAGTAAAAAAAATTCATGTAAAAAAAATTTGTACAAAAAGAAAAAGAAAAAAATGTAACATAATGAGAAAATTAGAGAAAAACATAAGAGAAAAAAAAATCAAAGTTACAAAAAAAAAAAGCATAATAACACGAGGTAAAAAAAAAGGAGATAAAAAAAATTAAAGTAAAAAAAAAGAGTAGCACTAGAAAAAAGAGAAAATAAGTAAATGACAGTGGTTATATATGATGGTAAGATTAGATCTTGGCCATTCATCTCTAATATAATCTAGTGGCTGAGATTTCAAAGCCCAAAACTCACAACTCACCATAAGAAACAAAACTCACAAGATCCTATCTCTATATATATATATATATATATATAGTAAAGTTCTTATAAGTCCATCATATGCCTTTGAGTCCCTAAGTCTTCACTATAGCCCTTGGATCATCCAATATGGATAGTGGAGATTGAAACCAAAAAGCACTATTAACACTAATTTTCCACTCTCTCTCCTACAAATTTTAATTAATCACTAACAACATAATTAAACACTAATTCACTACATATATTTTCCACTCACCCACTTCTCTCTCATCTCACACATTTCACTACTTTTCTCTCTCAAAACCCCAAAAAATAAAAAACCCAAAAAAAAAACCCAAAAACCAAACAAATAAAAAAACCAAAAAATCCAAAAAAATCATTTACTCATCTATTTCTCATTCACCACCCACCTACCACCACCCACCCGACACCACCGCCGGCGCCGCCACCACCACCGGCGCCGCTGCCACCACCACCGCCGACGAGTTTTTTTTTTTAGATGTTTTTATTATTTTTTTGTTCTTTTTTTCGCAAATATCGTGTTTTTATTTTTTCAAATTTGTGAGTTTTCATTGAGTTTTTTCAAATTTGTGAGTTTTTTTATTTTGATTTTAGATCTACTAAAATAGCTCAAATATTATTTTCATTGACCCGTTTTTTTTTTCTCATTTGCGTTTTTTTTTTATTTTTTTTTTCAATTTTGATGTTTTGGTATTTTTTTTTTTATATTTGTTATTTTTCAAATTTTCATATAAAAATGACTTAAAATGATTATAGTTACATCGTCATGGACTAAAATTACAACCTCAATAAACTAAAGTTACACTTTTATAGACTGAAATTACACTTTTGTGGACTAAAATTACACTTTTATGGACTAAAATTACACTTTGGTGGACTAAAATTACAGTGTTGTGGACTAAAATTACACTTTTATGGACTAAAATTACACTTCCGTAGACTAAAATTACACTTTGGTTGACTAAAATTACATTGTTGTGGACTAAAATTACACTTTTATGGACTAAAATTACACTTTCGTAGACTAAAATTACACTTTTATGAACTAAAATTACACTTCCTTGGACTAAAATTACTCTTTGGTGGACTAAAATTACAGTGTTGTGGACTAAAATTACACTTTTATAGACAAAAATACAATTTAGTGGACATGATTGAAATTGCACAATCTCAATGACTCAAAATAAATGAATTGTGTAACTTTAATCCAAATTGTGTATTTTTACTCTAAATTTAGACGTAAATAGTGTATTTTTAGTTCAAATTTAGTCGTAAATAGTGTATTTGTAGTCCAAATTTTGTATTTTCAGTCCAAAATTGTATAATTTTAGACCAATTTTAGTCGTAAATATTGTATTTTTAGTCCAAATTTAATCGTAAATAGTCAAAATTTAATCCAAATTGAGTAATTTTAGTCCAAATTGTATAGCTTTAGTCCAAAATTGTGTAACTTTAGTCTTTAGTCTTTAGTCCAAATTGTCTAAATTACTAATAACTCCATTAGTTAGTCCAAATTGTCCAAATATTCCAAATTGTCCAAACTAGTGTGTCTAACTTTAGTCCAAATTAGAGGGTAACCTTAATAGAGATAAGTGTAACCTTAACAAAAAAAGTGTAATTTTAACAGGAAACGTGTAATTTTAACCGGAAAAGGTGTAATTTTAACCGGAAAAAAGTGTAATTTTAACAGAAAAAAGTGTAATTTTAACAGAGAAAAGTGTAATTTTAAACAACAAAAGTGTAATTTTAGCTAACAAAAGTGTAATTGTAACAGACAAAAGTGTAATTTTAGCTAACAAAAGTGTAATTTTAACAACAAAAAAAGGTAATTTTAACAGAAAAAAGTGTAATTTTAACAGAAAAAAGTGTAATTTTAACATTAAAAAAGTGTAATTTTAATAGAACCTAAATCACACAATAACAAGACAAAATTTTAAATACGAAAATTGGCAAATATATAGAACAAGACGGATATTAACAAAGCGAGATTTAAAATTCACAAGTAAATATATAAAAAATAAAAATCAACTAGATATAAAAAACCAACAAGTCTGAAAAAATAAAAACCAAATAGATATAAAAAAATAAGAATTGGTAATTCAAAGGGTAAAATACAATTAAAAAAACCAACAAGGATTTTTATAAAACTGAAAAATACAATTAAAAAAAGAAAAATCTGAAAAAACCAAAACTAAAAAAAAAACCAAAATTAGATCTGAACCTCCGTCTTCCATAACGACCCACCAAACACACCACCACCACCCTTCTCCACACACACGAAGAAATAAAAAAACAATCAATTAAAAACCAAAAAATCGATTAAAAAATCAACCAAACATGAAAAAAAAAATCAGAAAAAAAAGATAATAAGAGGAAAAAAAGTTAAGTAAAACGAGCCAACAACCACCATTAACTTTTCTTTTTTTAAAAAAAAAACAGATCTGAAAAAATAGACGGTCTTCAACACCCACCACCACCAACAACCACGTCTTCAACACCCACCACCAACATCCACCCAAATCTGAAAAAATAAATAAAAAAATACGAAATAAAAAAAACTGAAAAAAAATACGAATTCAAAAAAAAACCGAGATCTAAAAAATAAACTGAAAAAAAAAAAAAAAAACCAGCCGCACCCACCACCATGCACCATCATTTCCTCCTTTCTTCCTCATTTTCTTCCTTCTTACTAATCTCGTTTTTTTGTTTTTTTGATGAGTGTTGGTGGTGATTTTTTTATAGATCTAGGTTTTTATGGGATAGTGGTGGTGTTTTTTTGATAGATCTAGTTTTTTTTTTTTTTTTTTGTGGTGGTGAAGGTCATGGTTGGGTCGGGGTGGTTGGGTCGAGTGGG
The DNA here is from genome assembly GCF_048544455.1 of Silene latifolia. Taxonomy (NCBI): domain Eukaryota; kingdom Viridiplantae; phylum Streptophyta; class Magnoliopsida; order Caryophyllales; family Caryophyllaceae; genus Silene; species Silene latifolia. The sequence goes on from NC_133526.1 coordinate 170,907,202, forward strand.
TGGGTGGGTTGGGTGTGGTGGAGGTCGTGGTTGGGTCGGGGTAGTTGGGTCGACTGGGTGGGTGGGTTGTGCGTGGGTCGGGGTGGTTGGGTCGAGTGGGTGGGGTGGGTTGTGCGTGGGTCGGGTGGGCTGGGTGGTGGGTGGTGTCGGGTGGGTGGGTTGTGGGTGGTGGGTGAGGAAGTTTTTTTTTATTCATTTGGTTTTATTAGTGTTTTGTATTTTGGGTTTTTTGGTTTTTTTTTGTTTTGGTTTAATGAGAGAATGTGAGATATAGAGAGAGAGATGAGTGGTATGTGATAATGATTGAATGAGGGAAATGAGAGAAAGGGAGTGTTTAATTAGATAGGTTAGTGATTAATTAGGTAAAGTATGAGAGAGGGTGTAATTAAACACAATTTTGGCCTTTCAATCTCAACCCCTTATTTTCGAGATCTAATGGTACAAAATAGGATTTATGGACTCACATGTAAGAGGGGGACTCATATGATCCTAATACTATATATATATATATAGAGAAGAGATCAACTAAGGTCCTTACATATATTAAGTCCATAAGTCCTAATGTGGACGGTTGGATCAAGCAAAGCAATGGCCACGATTTGGCAGTCAAACCCCACTAAACCCCATTAAACTAATATATTTGATTTACCTCTCTCCTCAAACCCACTAACCCATGCATGCAACACTGTTTGTCCATCAGACAATGATCATTTCCCTCCTCATTTTCTAGACAATTCAAAACAACTTGCGGGTATTTTTCCCTCTATTTCCTGTCATTTCGTCTTCCTTTTCTTTCTTCACAATTCTGATAACTCCATTTTCATCACTACCAATTAACTCCATCCTAACAGACGCCATTTTCATCACTACAAATTAATACCAACTCGCGTGCAAACTCTTTGTCTCCATTTTTTTATAAGGTATTTTCTCCATTCCTTATTCAGTGATTTGTAGTTTGTTTTTTTTGTTAATTATTGCCTTTGTTAAACTATCATAAAAAGAGTTCATTTGATTTTTCAATTTTCAATTATGGGTTTGTTGATGTTTATTTGTTCAATTGTTAATTATGGTTCTGCAGATCAAATTCGAGGTCATTTTGATAATTAACAATGGTTTTTGCCAAGAAAAATGCCAAGAAATCTTCCAAGAAATCTAAATCGAAGGTAAAAAATCTCGTGTTCTTTGGTATAACTCTTATAGAATGATTTGTAACTTCAATTAAATATCTGTATAACTCTAATCCCAATTGTTTGTCATCTCTGAGATGGATGTTGTAGAAAGTATTGACACGGGAGTTGATATCCAGGTTAAAAGTTTCGATTTTGATTTATACGTTACTAGATGTCTAACTCTGCTTACTAGATGTATAACTATAGTACTCAATATGTATAACTCTGGGTAATTAATTTAAAACTCTGGTTAATAGATGTATAACTCTGGGTAATTAATGTAAAAAACTGGTTAATAGATGTACTCAATATGTATAACACTGGGTAATTAATGTAAAACTGTGGTTAATAGATGTATAACTTTAGTACGCAATATGTATAACTCTGGTTCATAGATGTATAACTCTGGGTTCTAGATGTATAGCTCTTCCGATTTCGTGACCAACTCCTTCTTCATAATGTCAAACTCTAATTGTTATATGTATGACTATACTTTTAATTAGTTTCCATTCATAGAGTTATACAATATATGCCTACAGGTATACAATTTATACCTGGAAATATACAATATAAAGCTAGAGTTATACAATTTATACTTTGGAGTTATACATTAGATGCCTGGACTTATACCTGGAGTTATTCCTGGAGTTATTCATTATCTTTCGTATATGCTTACGTTATACATCTAGGACTAGAGTTATACATTACATGACCAGAGTTATACTTTCTATTGCTAGAGTTATACATCTAGGACTAGAGTTATACATTACATGACCAGAGTTATACTTTCTATTGCTAGAGTTATACATTTTATCGCAGTCATTTGTTGTATAACTCTGATTACATGTTGAATAACTTCTGCTGTCATAATGTATAACTGGAGTTATACAATATTTGGTTAGAGTTGTACATTTTATTCCTGGAGTTATACATTATATGCCTAGAGTTACACATTAGATAACTTGTTATTATATGTATAAGTGTCCGTTAATCGAATCCCTTTTTTGTTTGTCACCTACGGATGGATGTTGTACCCAATCGAGAAGGAGTGATTCTCGGGTTCAAAGTTTGACCCTTTTATAATCTGTTGTCATTTGTTGTATAACTCGATTACATTTTGAATAACTTTTTCTTTGTTAGAATGTATAACTCTTGATATTTCTGATTAACTCTATTATCGAATGTATAACTTTTCTTATATTTTGTATAACTCGACTATCTATTGTATTACTTTAATTCACAGTATGTCTATTTCTTTGTTCCAAATAACTCTAATTGCAACTACAGTATGTCTAATTTTGTGTGTTGTCCTTGCTTATCCGCAGATGGTTGAGGCCAAGCCAAGGGTAAAGAGGGTGCATGAAGTAACGGTTTCGTGTCGACCTCAAAGACTTGTCTCTGTCATTGAAAAGCTTAATGAGGATCAGGTGTCCGCTGTTAAGAAAATTGGGTTTGGTGGCCTTTTGGAACTCAAGATTAGCAGCTTCCCACTTGCACACGTTCGCCTGTTCTTGGAGTCCTTCTCTGACGGGTCATATGTGTTCAGGGCTTCGCGGAAGAAGGAGTTTATGATCAGTAAGCATGACGTGCATGACTGTTTCTTGTTACCTTTCGGACCCAGCCCTCTCCCTTTGGTGCCTGTGAGCTCGCAGAAGGGGTCCACCGATCCCGAGAATAAGGAGCTGAAGGATAAATGGCGGCAAGCGTACGGGGTGGCCAAAGGGAATAGTTCAATACCCTTAGGGAAAGTTTTCAGGCAACTTATGGAGTACGAGGAGGCGGACGATCAATTTTGCCGCCTATTTGTTTTGTTCTGTATGTCTTCATTCCTCGCACCCATGCCAAACAACGGGATAGATTGGAAGCTGTTAAGGGCTGTAGAAGATCCTAAAGCCATCCCGCATTTTGACTGGTGCTCTTATATTTTGGACATGACGGTGAAAGCGGGGGTAGACTTTAAAAACGGGGTAACAATGTTGAACGGGTGTATCCCGTTCCTCATGATAAGCTACTTTCAGCGATATGATTACAAGGGTAAGCCTTGTAAACATGATCTACCTTTGATCAAACATTGGGATGAAACTGCGCTTGTAGAGAGGGTAAAATTTGAGGTGGGTCAAGGGGGATTGGGTACTTTAACCTTGTCTAAGACCAGGTATCCAAGGTGCCTTCAAGACCCCTCTTATGGAAGGAGTGTGGACAGTAGCAGCCTCAGCGGCCCGCGTGAACCCAAACAACTGTTGCTAACAGCCCCCCCACCCTCTCTCTCCTGCCCAAGTTCTGAGAAGAAGTTCCTTCAGATAGAACTACCATCAGGCGTCGAGGATGACCAGGAATTGAAAGCTAGGGCTGTCGATGTAAGTGCAAACTATTATATATTTCTGCAGATGGATTCTGTTTCAGCTTAACGTACCCATATATTATAATATAACTAACTTAGTGTACTTCTTGGATTCAGGGTACCCACGAGCTTTATCTACAAATGCAAAGGAACGCTATTGTGTTCTATTCATGGTACGCACATGCAACCGCACGGATCAAAGCTGTAACTAGTGATCCGACGGGCCTAAATCCTAGTCAGGCCTCTCAAGAATTCTTTGAGGGTGAAAAGATTCAAAAGTACGTCGCTGAAGCGTAAGCAGTTGCGAGAAAGGTCAAGGTTTCGTGGGTAACGCTCCGCATTTGGAGAGGTAGTTACTGAGCCTCCCAAAAAATCTGACGGAATCGATGCATCTACGCGTCAAATAAGTGAAGTTCTGTCTAGTCTCGCCAATGATGCGGGTGGCAGGGGTGGTAACCCCCTTGTTGAGCCGCGTCTAGAGTCCGTCAAAGCCGAGACACCAACGAAATCAGTTGCAGTTTCATGGTCAAAGATTATGGAGGAAGTGGGAGGTGATACAGTAGTTTCTAAGCCGTTGTCACCCGATAGCCCGGGGTTAGAGGATCAAGTTGTGTGCACCCCGCCCCCAACCGTCGAGAACTCGTTGTTGGAGGCGCGTTACACCGAGGAGGAAATTGACGAAACTCTTGGACCGTCAAAGGACGATGAGGCTCGCCTCTGGACAGGTGATGAGGGGCATGAGCACGTTCATGAGGACGGATTGAATGAAAATGCTGAAAATGGTGGAAGATTGTCAGACACTGACCATGAAGGAGCGCCGAGACATTGTAGGCCAAGGCGACGGAAGGTCGATAATGTCGAATCTCGCCCGTGGTAGGTGATGAGGTGCATGAGCAAGTTCATGGGGAGGGATTGCAAGAAAATGTTGAAAGATTGTCGACAATCAACCGTCGAGAAAGGCGATGGAAAAATCTACGGTCCCAGGTGGGTTTGGACACACAAGAATTGATGGAGTGTCTGTTTTCTCTTTGCTGAAATGAAGGAAGCCGCATGTGGACTTCAGCGCACGGGAGTGGTCCTGGTGGCGAGGTAATTTTTTTAATTTGCGATAAATACTTTTTATACAATGTTTTTTTTTTTTTTATTGGTAGTGTATAACTCTATGTTGATATAGTATAACCTTGTTGAAACTTATGTTGAGGCCTTGTAACTGTAGTATAACTGTAACGGCCGGTTGGTACAACTCTTAACCAGTATACGACCACAGTTATACAGTATATGACTAGAGTTATACAATAGATGCTTTAGAGTTATATATTAGATAGCTGGAGGTATATCTAGAGTTATACAGTAGAGTTATACATTATAGTGTATATGCTTACAGTTATACATTATATGGCCAGAGTTATACATTTTATGCTTACAGTTATACATTTTATGGCCAGAGTTATACGTTTGGCGTTTAATTTTGTTATTTTTCATTCAGGCCACTTTGAAAAAGGATGTAATTGAGAATGTTGAACAACATTCTAACAATGGGGGAGTAAACGTAGATGTTGTCGAGGGTGCGGAGATCACCCGGGGGAATCCTTCAACTGAATGTACTGGAAATGAAATCCCCCTGACTTTCATGAGCACGGCAGATTTGAATGAGGCATTTGCCGGGGTTGAGGAGCGAATGATCGGTGCTGCCAAAGAAGGTTTGGTAGTTGAAATCCAGTGCTAGGGTTGAGCCGGTTGCACCACATCCACCCCCTATTTATGTGCCGCGATGTGACATGATCCACCATCCCTTCTTGCTGCATTCAGCTGACCCCCTTCCGTGTATGGACATTGTACCTGAGAACCTAGGTTGTTCTCGGGATTGCGGGGCACCCGAACCTGACCAGCACGTATGCTCACAGTGGTTGCGTTTTAACAAGGAACGTTTCAGGACGGTGTTCAGGGTGAGGAAGGATGTAATGGATTATGTATTTGATGAATTCCACGACCATAAGAAATCGTAAGTAAAAGATAAGTTTTACCTATATTTCAATACGATGACAACAAACAGGCCATGAATGCATTCCCCTTCTGCGTGTCTCAATTTTGCTAATCCTTTGTAGGGAACAATTGGTCACATATCCCACACCAAACTGCATAACGCGTATTGATCTCCGATCGTTGATGCCCGGAAAGAGTTCGGGAAATGTCATCGATCACTTTGGTCCGTGCTACTCAATCGCCTTACGCACGCGAACACCGCGAAATTGTTTCAAGTTCGCGGGCTTTCTTTGGCCTAAGTCACTCTGTAAGTATGCTCGAACTCCGCAAGTTATTTTGTGACAAATCGTACGTAACTTGTGATACAAGCGCCAACCCCGTCTATTATTTTTATAGGACCTAGCAATTGCAATTTGGCAAGGCAGGAAGAAAAACTTGGTTGTTGATCATTCTGAAGGCTTTTGTTACGCGTGGGACATGTGGCAAGAGTCGTGTCCTAGTCCATTCCAACTGGACTCCGATATGGTGAGCTCAGATATCAATATAGAGACATTTACATACTGGAATGATACATTATTTCCGTAGAGTTTAACAAAGATATGCTTAGAGTTGTACAATATATGCTTTGGAGTTAGGCCTGGAGTTATACCTAAAGTAATACCTGGAATTATACACTACAATCGTATATGCTTACGAGTTATATATTTTATGGCTAGAGTTATACATTCTATTGCAAGAGTTATACATTATATAACTCTAGCTTTCAGAATGACTAGAGTTATTCGTTGCGGGATCGAAGTTATACATTATTTTGTGTAGAGCTATACAAAGTATACGGTTAGAGTTTCGATGAGTGGCTAACTTCACTCCATAACTCTGGACATATAATGTATAACTCTTGCCATAGAATGTATAACTCTATGCACATAAAGTACAATCGGAAGCATATACAAAGATAATGTATAACTCCAGGCAAATGCTTATCGCACATAATGTACAACCGCAACAATATCTTGTGTAACTCTAGCAATTGATTGTGCAACTCTACTCATATAATGTATAACTCTAGCAATAGAAAGTATAATTCCAACTACGCACAATATGTATGCCTCTAATCTGCTTATTATGTTTTATAACTCTTAGATTTTTGGTGCATGTGTGTAGGTTTTCGTCCGGTAAGCATCGGTGATGAAGATCATTACTCTTGCATTTGTATAAATTTCATGTCGGAGCAGATCGAGTATCTTGATAATCGTTCTTACGAGGACGATCTTCTGAAATTACCGTACGGAGGGATTGCGCGTATTCATCGTAAGTCCTATCAAACTGGTGACTAGATTATTTATTATCTCCATTTGTTTTCTTAATTGGTAATCCGCTTTTAAACGCCTTGCCTAACCTCCACCAGGCTGATGCAATGGGAAAGTATATGGCCTACAAAGGGCTCGACAAAGGCAAGAGAGTTGAAGGGTTCCCTTTTGTCAACATTAAATTCAATCGGGGGGAGCGGGACATACGCCAATGACCGCGGTCTCGTACGTCATGGTTCATATGTTCTTTACCGTGGAGAGCCATTCGATCGTACCCTAGGGACCGAGGAAAGCAATGACCTCATGCGAGCGGAAATTGCTGCAACCCTTGTCCTCAGTGACATTAACGTGGACAGGGAAGATGTGTTATCCAGGGTATCAGCTTTTAAGGAGCTTAAAGACCGTGAATTGGAGGAGGTGCGTGATAAACATAGGTCAGCCGGCAACACAAGTGGAAGCAAGAGAGGTGTTGGAAACGCCGGTGAGAACAGTTCTGCTAAACGACCTTGCTCTAAGGTCAGTTCAACCTTCCAGACTCCACCTTCCAAAGTAGCCCTGGGCCGGACGCCGTCCAGTCGGGCCCTCTCAGTTGTTAGTAGCCGCTCCCGGGGTAAGGGTGACGGCCTTGGTTGCACCAAATATGTCGGCGAACTAGACGCCGACCTTACCGTGGTCGCCAAGATGATGAAGATGAACAAGGCATTAACTAGGGACATCCCGGCGTATCGCAAACAAGTGGCTGACTACGTTTTTCTTGATGACTACAAATTTCCAAATGAGTAAGCTGTCTAAAATCCTATTTTTTTATCATATTAAGTTTTATTAATATAGTCACATTTCCATACTGGGAATTCTACCGTATTTTGAGTAGAGTTTTACAGTATATGGTCAGAGTTGTACAATATATACTTTGGAGTTATACATTAGAGGCCTGGAGTTATACCTAGAGTGATACATGGAGTTGTATGTTTCATCACTGAAGTTATAAATATCGTTAATGGGGTTACACATTCCTAAAGCTAGATTATACGTTTCACCAAAGTGAAGTTATGCGAGTCATTTTAATAGCAGATTACCTTCCCATTTAGTCTACGTTATAGCTCGATTAACTCCTTCTGTCGAACTACAGTGAACCACTTGTGAGTTATGGACGGCACGGAACAATTAATAGGTTGCAAATGTTGTCTATGCTCCCTGAGACGCCAATGGATGAAAAAGTGATTGAGTGTTGGTCCTTGTTGCTTAATCGATTGGAGGCAGAGGATTGCGGGCTTTTTCGTTCGTCTTTCTTCGGTATCCGTCATATGGTATTGTCCTAATCAATCCCTTTAATATGTTATAAGAGTTGCACATACCCTCTTTAAAACTTTCACAGTGGAAATTAAGTCTAAAGTTATACATTCCTGCCCTGGAGTTAAACATTTTGTTTTGAGGAGTTACTAACAACCACTATGAACTCAGGCATTCTTCATTATGCTATAAGAGGTACTGTGCAACTCCAATGCACAACCCCTATAACTCCACTCGTATCCTCACACATATACTGCTACTTGAACAGGAAATAATCTTGAACCTTGTGCGAGACCCCCGTCCAACAAACACCAGGACACCGACAGTTGTACAATACGTGGGACGTATTCGAACCGATCGTGGGGATGATTTCAGCTTCAAGGCTGATTTAATCTTCGTACCCATTAAGATTGAAGCCCATTATGCATGTGTGTGTATCAACTTTAATTCTAGGACGATTGATCTTCTGGACTGTAAGTACTATTCAAGTCCGCGGCAATCGGAGATATGCAAAGCTGGTCACATTGTTGTAAGTGGAATTAAATTGTAATTATGTTCAACAACTAAAAAGTGGGGTCACCGCTTTTACAATCTCACTTTTTGACGTTCTTGCCTCTGCCAGGCGAGCCTCATGAGCGACTACGTGGAGTCCAGGGTCAAAGAGAAGAACGGAGGGAAAGACATACCGGCGTTCCAGTTCCGTCAGATCCCGTTTGCCTGGCATCATCAAACTATAAATGACACCGAGTCTGGCTTGTTCGCCATGATGCACATGTTAATGTACGAGGGGGAAAGGTTTGATCACGTTGATCTCGAGAGGAAGGTGAACCGTCGCTATTTGGTGATCCAGTTGGCAGCGACGCTTCTCCTAGCTGACATGAACATCATCAGGGAAGCAGTTCTGGACAAGGTCAATGTTTTCATCGGCGATAAATTACAGATCGCCAAGCAATTAGAAAACAGACGGAAAGCAGCGCGGAGAGGACCAAAAAAACCTGCTAAAAGATAGAATTTATTTCGTTTTGATTATGTATCCTCTTTTTTTGCAACTCTAGTATGTTGTCATGAAACTCCTTGACAACTTAGACAACTTTTTGTCATAGATTGTTACTATATCATCTTGGTCAGTGAATTAAAATCCAAGTTTCGCAAATAAGTATTAGAGTTATACACTCTGTGAAGTAAAGTTATATAAATTATGTACAGGACTTATACATCACATGACTGCATTTGAAAAAAGGCAAAATTTATCGCATGACTAAGAGTTATAGAAAAAACATCAACAGATTATACAAACGTGTACCAGGAGTTATACAACATATGACTGCATTATGTAAAAGGCAATTGTTATTAGACAGTTATGAGTTTTACAAAAAATAACAACGATTATTCAATATGTGAACAAGAGTTATACACACTGTGAAGTACATTTATCCATATATGGGTAAGAGTTGTACTTAAAGCCACTGAAATTATAATTCATTCTTAAAGCCACTTTTCAATATCGGATATGTTGCCATGAATTAACTCGTCAAAATAATGTAAAAGAGTTATACAACATTAGCTTGAAACTTCACTGAGACCATATTATCGAAGTTATACAAACTGGAAGGTGCAACCCCCCTTCAAAATAGACAAAAGCTAGCTATTAACGACCCCTTCCGTCTCACCAGATTTTTTACCTTTTAAAGAAAAAAAGATTGTAAATAATTTGTTGAGACGGGGGTATTTTTCTACTGCCTACTACTACAGCATGTTAAGTTTCTCTATTCTTCTTCTTCGTCGTCTTCGTCTTCTTCTTCTTCTTCTTCTTCTTCTTCTTCTTCTTCTTCTTCTTCTCTCTTGCTTGAGATCTTTGGTGAAGACGGTGGATGCTCGAGAAAATGGGTTAGGGCGTTCCGTTTATCGTGGTGTGCCATTTGTTTTATTATTACACATGCGCTTTGGCTTAGAAGCCAAGGCAATGGCTTTAGCCTTAGTCGACACCAATCTTTTACCATTTGCCTTTGTTTTTCGATTGTTTTGGTGGAAGTATTGTTACCCGTCATGGGGGGGCAACCAAGGATTCGCTCAAATTCCTGCGCTTTGTTAAATCCTTCTTGTACGGTAAAAGTTTCTCCTTGAACTCTCTAATTAACGAGCTTAAGTTCACAACTTCAGTCTCACTCGTGCCACGAAGTAAACCAATGGTTGCATGAACTTCTGACCACAACTTCACCATCGCAACTTCTTTTGCATCAGCGCTACTATTTGTTTCCATTTGTTCACCATCACATTCTGATAATCTGAATTGCAATGCATCCTTTCTCCATCTTGTAGAAACGTAATCACCCGGAATTGTCTTCATGCCGTTAGCCGACAAAATCCATACTATATGTCGGCACAGAAATCCCATTCTTTCAAACATCATACACACTTGACTGTAGTAGTCCGTGTCCCCGTAATCCAATTAAATCATGCCGTCAGTAGTCTTATACATATAATAACAGTTAAACATTATCACGTAGAGTTATACATATGGCAACAAGAGTTATACAGTCTGAAAGCTACAGTTATTCAAACCCTAATCAGAGTTATACTACAAATAGCTGCAGTTCAGTTAAAAATTGAATTTCTAATGTTATTCGAAGTAGAGTTATACATTTCGAAAGCTAAAGTTATTCAATATATAACCGTGAGTCATACCGCAAATGACAAATGATTCAAAGTGAAAAATTGAATAACTCCTAATGGCAACAACAATTAAACATATGGCAACAAGAGTTATACATTCTGGAAGTAGAGTTATGCATATTATCAGAAAAATTATACGTTCGTAAAACTTTAGTTCATCGAACAATTGTATAACTTCTATCTTCAGACAATGTAACTTTGGCGCAATATCTACCAACTTTAGTCAACTACCACATAACGTTGATGCCAAAATGTTGTTACCTGGGTTGTACTCTACGTTGAAACTTTTCTGTCTGATTGAATCCTTTACGGCAGTCACTTCAACCCCATCTACTTCAGCATAGCCCCCGGTCTTACATGTATCGATTGAGCAAATGACCTCTAGTTGGAATTCCTTGAAAACCTCACGGGTATAAACATTTGCCGCATATTCCTCCATGGGTAAATGCGTGCCCGGTGCCGGTGTTGAGTGTCGGTTTTCATGGTCAAGTCTCTTCTGCGTATGCCGCTGATGGTCCATAGCGCTTTCAAAACGCATCCAAAACTCCACTAACGTACCTGACTTCTGCTCGAACTTCTTAAAAAAACTATTTCGCTCTCGATCTCCGGGTTGTTCTCATTACACCACCCATGTTCAAGTCCCCGCAATGTGCCATCACCCATTGTCTCCTTTTATCGAACGCCTCGTAAACCACTCATTGTTCACAAGACCATGCGCGTCCATTATTTCTCGCCCCACCTAGCGTCAAAGTCGTCTGCTTCTATGTTGTCGTCCCATATAATGTTGTTCAATTTCTGAACGAACTCCTTATAATCCTCCCTTGTCACCCCGACCTTTGATGGCACCTTGTTCATTATATGCCACATGCAAAATCGGTGGCGTGCAGTCTTGAAGGCAAGGGGTACGGCCTTAATAATGCCCGGATCCCGATCCGTGATAATGTACTTGGGTTCCTTTCCTCCCATAGCATTCAAAAACCCGTTGAAAACCCACCGGAAGTATTCATGGTCTTCATGGGCAATCAACGCCCTACAGAATGTTACTGATCGCTTATGGTGATCTATGCCAGTGAATGGCGTGAAAATCATATCGTATTTGTTTGTTGAGTATGTTGGGTCGTACGACACTGCATCTCCAAATACGGAGTAGTTCCTCCTAGCGGTTTTGTCAGCCCATATTGCGCACCGAAGGCTGTTATCCTTGTCAACTTCATAATCAAAATAAAACCCTTGCCTATTCTGTGCCATATTCTTGAACCGGTCAATGAACAATTGACCGTCCCGTTTATGGATGAAGCACTTCACATCTCTGTGGAAGTTCTTAAAATCAGTTAAGGATGCACCAATGTTCTCGAACCCGTTTACGAACTCCTTACACATGTTGTACGTCCTAGTTGCTCCTATCCTCAACTAGGGGACAACAAATCCTTATCGTGCTTATTAATAACCAAGATTTCCTCAACTATAACCCTTTCAGCTATTCTTATAACTCCATCAAACATATGCATAACTCCGTTGATTTATTGTGCACCTACTTATTATTTTTAACTCTTAGGTTACATAACTCTATCATCTCGGTGAATAACTTTAGAAGTTTGCCATTCAATTAGTGGATGTTTGTTTAATAGTAAACTAACCCTTGAGTTGTACATTATCAAGTACTTGTGAAAATCTTCTATGTTCCGCGACATCTTTTGAAATTGACGATCCTCACTCGATACAAGCTCGTGATTATGCCCCATGTGGAATCGGTCAATTACTAGTACTCCATTCTTCATAAATAGCCTGACATGTGCTTTACACCCTACCCTCTTGACTGTATATTTCTTCTGGTTTGCAGTTCTTTTTCCCCATTGCATTTCTTCTTCCCTAACCCCGGTCTCTTTTTTTTTAATTACTGCCTCTCCTTTTGGGACATATGTGAATCCCTCTCTGCTGCAAACCAGCAACTTTGTCTTTACTTCACCATCGCGCCATTTTTTCGTCGAGTACTTCCGAACATCAAACCCGGACGCCAATGCATAAACTTTATAGAATGTCACCGCCTCGTCGATTTCAAAAAATTGTTGCCCTACACAAGGTGTAAACTCCGCTGCCAAATGCTTACAATACTCAGCTTCCGCTGCCTTACGACCACCTGAGCAGAATCAAACATCCATGAAATGATTAAGAAATACATAACTCTACGCATATACTGTATAACTCTATGCACAGACTGTATAACTCTGGGCACAGAGTGTATAACTTTGGGTATATAATGTATAACTCTTACCATTCAATGTATAACTCTAGACAAACTCTGTATAACCCTAGTCATTCAATGTAAAACTCTAGTCATACAATGTACAACTCTAGTCAAACTCTGTATAACCGTAGTCATTCAATGTATAACTCTAGTCATTTAATGTATAACTCTAGTCACAGTATTTAATGTATAACTCTAGTCATTTAATGTATAACTCTAGTCAGTCAATGTAAAACTCTAGTCACAATTTGTATAACTCTAGACATACAATGTATAACTCTGGCATCTGATGTATAACTCTAGTCACACTGTAGAACTTTTGGCATTTGATGTATAACTCTAGTCACAGTATTTATAATTCTAGTCACACTGTAGAACTCTGGGCACAGAATGTAAAACTTTAGGCAGATAATGTATAACTCTAGACATACAATGTATAACTCTTGGCATCTGATGTATAACTGTAGTCACAGTATTTATAATTCTAGTCACACTGTAGAACTCTGGGCACAGAATGTAAAACTTTAGGCAGATAATGTATAACTCTAGTCAGTCAATGTATAACTCTAGTCACAGTATTTATAATTGTAGTCAAAAGATGTAAAACTCTAGTCACAATCTGTGTAACTCTAGACATACAATGTATAACTCTTGGCATCTGATGTATAACTCTAGTCCTTTTTATGTATAACTCATTCTACACAATGTATAACTCTGTCCATATAATGTATAACTCTAGGTATATAATGCATAACTCTATGCATACTTTACATTCTAAGAGTATACATTTAATTAAACGGCACAATGTCTGGAATGCGAAGGGTTATAAGATTTGAAGCAGGGATATGACACAACTTCCTAAACAAAATTCGTATTAATTTAAGCATCAACCACCAAACATATTAATTAAAAAACCACTCAAAGGACACATTACTAATTATAAATTCATTCCACTGCCTCAATAACCAGTCCATTATATCCCTATCTCCACCCTAAACTCAAAAACCTAAATTCTTAAAACCTAATAAACTCCAATCTTCCTTCAAGAATGAATGACACCATTCGTTTAACATGCATTATGACCGAGTACAACAAAAGTTTCATAAGCCGCTTGAGGGAAATCGAGAGGAAGTACAGGGAATTCCTTAAGGATGCTCGGATCGCACTCAAGGACGCCAAAGAAAATGGCTTGTCGAGCAAAGCAGATCTGCGTTTTGTTAGAAGATATTGCATCTGCAGAACGAAACCTCCAAATAGCAAAGGAGGAGAGGATGAATATCATAGAAGAGACTGCATCCCTATATGAACATCTAAGAACTGTTTTTTTAGCAATGCATTAGGTTTATGTATCTATATATCTATTAATTAAGTTCATCTATGTTAAATGTTTTCGTCATTTGTTTTATTTTATTTGTTTTATTTTATTTAATTTGTTTTGGTAATAAACTCAGAAAAACTAAGCGACTCTTAATTACAGAAAAAACCATGACGGAGAAAAATACAAGCAAAGAACACAACAGTCCGTATAAGTCTAGAAACAGCATGTATAACTCTATGCTTTTAATGTATAACTCTAATCATACAATGTACAACTCTAGAGACAGCATGTATAACTCTGTGCATTTAATGTATAACTCTAGGCACACAACATATAACTCTAGTCATACAATGTATAACTCTAGTCATACAATGTATAACTCTAGCTATACAATGTATAACTCTTATCATACAACGTATAACTCTAGTCATACAATGTATAACTCTAGCTATACAATGTATAACTCTTATCATACAATGTATCTCTTATCATACAATGTACAACTCCATACACAGTCTGAATAACTCTAATAATACAATGTACAACTCTAGAGACAGCATGTATAACTCTGTGCATTTGATGTATAATCTAGGCACAGTCTGTATAACTGTAGTCATATACGATGTAAAACTCTAGGTACAAAACGTATAACTCTAGTCATACGATGTATAACTCTAGCTATACAATGTAAAACTCTTAGCATATAATGTAAAACTCTATAAACAGTCTGCATAACTCTAGTCACACGATGTATAACTCTAGCTACATCATGTATAACTCCAGGCATATCATGTACACCCAACTTCACTTAATGAATTTATAACTTCAGCTATAACATTAATAACTATATCAAAATTGGTTCTTTAGTAAGATTTTTACGCACAATTTAGGTTTTCAATTACCCTGTTACTGAAGTCATGCAGGAAATATTCAAAGAGTTTTACTACAAACGCCTGGAGTTATAATCTTGTATTATTGAAGTTATACATATTTGGGTCGAGTTTTTCAAAACGACCGGAGTTATAATTCCTACTTGATCAAGCTTTTCAATTTCGATCATTTTTTGCCATCAAGAACAAGCTACCAAAATGAAGGAACAATCTTGATGAACACCATGAACGTACAACAGTATTAACAATAATAACCTAGACACAAATAAGAAAGTAAACAACTCACCTTCGACGGCAACTTCAATCTGCATATGATCCACTTCACAAACACCGAATGTCATTTCGCTTGTTTCTCTCGATGAAGAATGACAATTTTTTTAACGGATGAACAATAACGTACTTTATCTTATAACAATTTTTTTATCTGACGATCACTGACATAGTTTTCCATTAGCGCTGATATTTCTCTTATTTTTTTTTATGATTTATATTGTATTTTACAGTATTTAGGATCGTTTTTCTGGGGATTTTTATGGGTTTTTGCTTGTTGAGAGGTTTTGAATGGTGAAAAGAGGAGGGAAGCATGCAAAATGATATAGGAGGCTTATTTTATTCATAATGTCCGCGGGATTTGATATGGTGGCGACATAAACAAAGTGGAAGTGGTCCTCTCTCACACAATCAACATTTTCTTTTTTTTTTTTTTTTTTTGCTCTGAAAAACACGCCCTCTCTCCTCATCTCATCCCTTCAATCCCTTCATCCAAGGGCTCTTATAAAGACTTAGGGCCTTATAAGGTATGAAGACCTTATAAGAACCCTTCTCTATATATATATAGTAATAAGATCAAATGAGTCCTCCTCTTACATTTGAGTCCATAAGTCTCATTATGGGCCATTGGATCTTGGAAATGGAGGG
Organism: Silene latifolia; assembly: GCF_048544455.1. NCBI lineage: Eukaryota > Viridiplantae > Streptophyta > Magnoliopsida > Caryophyllales > Caryophyllaceae > Silene > Silene latifolia. The sequence goes on from NC_133526.1 coordinate 170,923,339, forward strand.
CTAAGATGAGAACCCAAAAATTAAGGTTAATGCTCTAATTTTGCCATCTTCCTCTAATTTTCTCATTAACTACATTAATCTTCCTCATCTTTCATTCATCAACTCATTATCACATCTCCTTATTCTCTCTCTATATCTCACTTCTCCATATTCTCTCCAAAAAAAACCAAGAAAAAAAAACCCAAAAAACCAAACAAATAAAAAACCCAAAAAATCCAAATAAATCATTTACTCATGTTTTCCTCATTTACCATCCACCTACCACCACCCACCGGAAACCACCACAGTCGCCAACCGCCGCCGCCGTCGCCGCCGCCGCCCCGACGTCATTTTTTTTTTATTTTTTTTTATTAATTATTTTTTAAAACTTGATGTTTGGGTGTTCTTTTTATTTTTTTTGTTGTTTTTTTCTCCTTATATCGTCTTGCTATATAATATTGTTTCAAATTTGTGAGTTTTTTTATTTTAATCTTAGATCTACTAAAATAGATCAATTTTCATTGACCCGTTTTTTTTTTTCATTTCCGTTTTTTTTTTTTTTTTTTTTTCAATTTTGATGTTTTGGTTTTTTTTTTTTTTTCCGGTTATTGACATTCTTACAAATTATAGTTTGATTTTAGTACTAAATCTATTAGTTATGAAATCTCATTTTTTGCTTTTTTTTCTTGTTGATATCACTTTGTTAATATTCGTCTTGTTATATATATTTGCCAAATTTCGTATTTAAAATTTTCTTTTGGTATTGTGTGATTTAGGATCTATTAAAATTACTTTATCGGTTAAAATTACACTTTTTTTCGTTAAAATTACACTTTTTTCCGTTAAAATTACACTTTTTTCCGTTAAAATTACACTTTTTTTGGGTTAAAATCACAGTTTTTTCCTTGTTAAAAATACACTTTTTTCCGTTAAAATTACACTTTTTTGTGTTAAAATTACACTTTTTTTTCCGGTTAAAATTATAGTACTAAATCTATAAGTTATGAAATCTCATTTTTTTACTTTTTTCTTGTTGATATCACTTTGTTAATATCCGTCTTGTTATATATATTTGCCAAATTTCGTATTTAAAATTTTCTTTTGGTATTGTGTGATTTAGGATCTATTAAAATTACTTTATCTTTAAAATTACACTTTTTTTCGTTAAAATTACACTTTTTTCCGTTAAAATTACACTTTTTTGGTTAAAATCACAGTTTTTTCCTTGTTAAAAGTACACTTTTTTCCGTTAAAATTACACTTTTTTCTGTTAAAATTACACTTTTTTTCGGGTTAAAATTACACTTTTCCGTTAAAATTACACTTTTTTCTGTTAAAATTACACTTTTTTCCTTTAAAATTACACTTGTCTTCATTAAAGTTACATTTATCTCTACTAAGGTTTTCTTCTCAATGACTAAAGTTACGCTTTTGGACTAAAGTTAGAACAATTTGGGTGAAGTTCTGAAATTTGGACTAAAATTACACAATTTGGACTAAAATTACACAATTTGGACTAAAGATACACAAATTTGGACTATAGTTATACATTTGGATTAAAATTACACTTTTATGGACTAAAATTACACTTCCGTGGACTAAAATTACACTTTTGTAGACTAAATTTATACATTTGTGGATTAAAGTTACACATTTGTAGACTAAAATTACACTTTTTTGGACTAAAATTACACTTTTGTGGACTAAAATTACACTCATAAAATGATAAAAGATACACACACTATCAATTTACTAAGTTACACTTTAGTGGACAATGATTGAAATTGCACAATCTAAATGACTCAAAATAAATGAATTATGTAACTTTAGTTCTAATTGTGTAATTTTACTCTAAATTTAGTGGTAAATAGTGTATTATTAGTTTAAAATTATTCGTAAATAGTGTATTTTCAGTCCAAAAATATATTTTTAGTCCAAAATTGTATAATTTTAGTCCAAATTTAGTTGTAAATATTGTATTCAATTTAGTCGTAAACTCCATTAGTTCGTCCAAATAGTCCAAATAGTCCAAATTAGTTAGTCCATATTGTCCAAATTGTCCAAATTAGTTAGTCCCAATTGTCCAAATAGTCCAAATTAGTCTGTCTAACTTTAGTCCAAGAGTGTAACTTTAGTCATTAATAGAGATAAGTGTAATTTTAACAGGAAAAAGTGTAATTTTAACCGAAAAAAGTGTAATTTTAAAGTAGAAAGGTGTAATTTTAAAGGAAAAAAATGTAATTCCAACAAGAAAAAGTGTAATTTTAACAGGAAAAAGTGTAATTGTAACAGAATTGAGTGTAATTTTAACATAAAAAGTGTAATTGTAACAAAAAAAGTATAATTGTAAGAAGAAAAAGTGTAATTGTGACAGAAAAAGTGTAATTGTAACAAGAAAAAGTGTAATTCCAACAAGAAAAAGTGTAATTGTAACAGGAAAAAGTGTAATTGTAACAGAATTGAGTGTAATTTTAACATAAAAAGTGTAATTGTAACAAAAAAAAGTGTAATTGTAAGAAGAAAAAGTGTAATTGTGACAAGAAAAAGTGTAATTCCAACAAGAAAAAGTGAAATTTTAACAGGAAAAAATATAATTGTAACAAGAAAAAGTGTAATTCCAACAAGAAAAAGTGTAATTGTAATAGAAAAAAGTGTAATTTTAACAGGAAAAAGTGTAATTATAACAGAAATAAGGGTAATTTTAACCAAAAAAAGTGTAATTTTAACTAAAAAAAGTGTAATTATAACCAAAAAAAAGTGTAATTGTAACTTTAATACTAAAAAGTGTAACTTTAATGACGATAAGTGTAATTTTAACAAAAAAAAAGTGTAACTAATGTGAATATAAAACCCAAAACATCGAAATAAAAACCAAAATACCAAATCTAAAATCAATATATACATATAAAAGAGGCTTTTTTCAGGCAATTCTAGAGACTCCAACTTAATTCTAGAGACTCCAACTTTATAAAACTACCTAATTAATTTTTATTTAAAATAATATTATGTATAATTATCCCAATAAACACTTGCAAAATATAAACAATAGAAAATATATCTTTAATTTGACTAAAAGATAATACTAAAAATATCAAAAATTTTGACTAAAAAGATAATAATAAAAATATCAAATAGGAGGTTATTTGTTCGTAGTAAACAATGCATAAGTGTAGACTTCTATAATATCAAGGTTTCTCCACCAATATATATATTGGTTTCATGAGTTGTCAAGCCTCACAATTGTTTCCTTGCACACGTTTGATTTGTTTGATCAAGAATCGAGTCTTTTGTCTAGGCTTTGTCATCCCAATGTCTTTGAAATTTGTAGGAGCATTCAAACAGGAAGATGCTTTCTCAGATTGTGGACCGAGTATTTGTCGAGGGTTCTTTAAGATCATACCGAACAAACTTAGAAACGAAAGTACCCGTCTTACATTACCAACGATTACTCGTTCTTGCTCTTGAGATTGCGCGTGGGATGGAGTATGTACATTCCCACGGTATAATTCACAGGGATCTCAAACCCGAGGATGTTCTGATCGGTCATGGGTTTGGCTTTAAAATTCGATGATAAAAAGGAAGAAATCTTGTAATGGGAAGGTTGATGTGTATAGTTTCGGTCTCTTGTTGTTTGAGATGATATCAGGAAGCACTCCGTTTGTCGATATGAGTGCGGTTCAAGTTGCATATTTGTGGCTAACAAAAATCCAACGCTGGAGATTCCAAACGAGTGCCCAGATCCGATGAAAGCTTTGATAGAACAATAATGTTATTCGGATCCCAAGAAAAGGCCCGACTTTGGTTGGATTGTAGAGGTGTTGGAGAAGTTCAAGGCCGATCTTGCTAATGATGGAACATCAAGTCAAAAAGTGCAGGATTGCATTAGACAGAATGATCATAAGAAGTATATAATTTATTTTGTATTAATGATTGATGTATTAATGGTTTTTTTTTTGTTTTTTTTTTACATGCTAAATTGGCAGGCCCATAATATCATGGTATATTGGCTTTCCCTTTATTTATTACTCCATATAAGATTATTTTGATTGTATATCAGTTTCCTTTTTATTTACTACTTCGAGTATACGTTTCCTTTGTTCTGCATTCAATATGACGGAATTTGAACGAATTAAGCTCGGTCATGATTACTCTCATGAATGGATCTGCAACGGGCTCGGTTTATGGTGTTGAGAGTGAGTTTGAATACGAGTTCTTAAAAAGGTAAATCGGATATGGATTATATTTGTAACAAATCTGAATTGTATTATTCCCTTCAAGCGCGTTCGAGTTCAATTCAATAGACTTTCCGGGTTCTTGTTTTACGTTGAAAATTCATAAAAAATAATTAAAAACACCAAATTTTAACGTATACATTAGGAGTCGGTAATTAATTCTGTTAAAAAAAATGACATGTGAAGGGAAACGCATTGGGGGAGGGGATACATGAAATTTTCATATTAAAATTCATTGCCATCAAAAACTTATTTATAGTGCTAAATAGTGTATATCCTACCCATCCAAACTTTAGAATTCAAATCCTTTTGAATGTCTATTAATTGTGATATTAATTATCTTTTAATCTACTATTTTATCATTAAACTTTTGGAGCGATATTAGTGGCTACAACTTTCGTTTAATAAATTATGTTATAAGTTGATAAAATAAAAGAAAAACTAAGTTAAAAAGAAAATATAATAAAAAAGAAAAATTAAGTTAAAAATTAAAAGATAAGTTTTGGTTTAAGTTAGATATTAAAGGATACAGATTAAGTTTCAGAATACTATATCTTTATTTATATTTGTATATAGGTTTATTTAAATCTAAATAATAATAATAATAATATATGATAATCAAAGATCTATCATAGCAAATGATCTCCAGCCAAACTACTATAGTGTATATAAGCTATAATTTAGGAGACTTTATTACAATAGATTATACTCCGTATATAGTCTCAATACTCAATACCATGATGGAATGAGACTATGAGAGTGTATGTACAAGAATGCATGTCTAGAGAGGATGTGTGTTAACACATTTAATGTCTCTACTAATTATATAGTTTGTACCTAAATATGTTTTGATTATTTGTTAATGGATTGATCCTATTGTGTTACGCATGGTTTAATGTTATTTATTTCTACATGGTTTATTATGTTTGTATTAACTTTTCTTTATTGCTGATTGTTATTGTTATACAATTTATTTTAATTTTATGTTAAAGTCTAATACAATTTTGTACTAACCCGCAAAATTTCAATCTAAATTCTATGATCAAAAGTTAATGTATTCACTCATCAACAAAGGTATGTCATTCGGTCTTTCATTTGATCGTTGTCTATAACCCTACATCCAAGCATTATTTATTACTTTCGCTTAAAATACACATCATAGAGAACAAAAAAAACAAACCAAATGTGTTTGGTGTGGTGGTTGCTCACCTCATCCCTTAACCATGAGGTGAGATAAGATAGAGATTAAAACAGATATATTAATATGTAAATTATCCCCCAAAATTTTATATTTATTTATCAGATATTATTTAAAAAAACAAACTCTATCTAATTAATATGATAGAGTTACATTCGTAACAAACATCCTTTAACATGCATATAAAAAGCAACAACAAATACGCCTTTCCTTCCCCATTCTATTTTATGTCTAAATAAAAGAACAAAACAAAATTATCTCTCGGTTTGAATTCTACAGAATTCGTTACGATCAAAATATTTCGGTGTGTAGTTATATGTGTATAAAACTTTAAAAGATTAAGGTGTACACAACTTTGAATTCTATATATGAAATATGAAAAACAAACATAACAAACCGGATGAAGATTGTCAAAATGCAACGAAATCCTTCATCGTAGCAACGTAGAAACGAGCCAAGTATTATAACTCCATTAAAATAAGAATCCTATTACATCTAAAACTCATCAACAATGACATTAATAGTCAATAATTATGTTAGTCATCCCCAATGCCCCCTAATTACCACCTACACTTTGTTTTTCTTCATGCTTCAAGATTGAAAAACTAACTTGCGACTAATATTTGTCATTATTTGCATATTTTGCTATAAATTTACGGAAAATATTATTATCAATTCCAATTGTCGTCATAATGTTTTTTTTTTTGTTGTTGTTATTTGTGTCTTTAGCCTTTGATTTGTTTTATAAATTTTGTCTAATGAACTATATATTGCATAGGTGAGCAATTGAAATACAACTTTTACGTATCATTCAAAATGATATTAAAAGATCAAAACGATTAGAGGAAGGACAAATTTGAAACCCGTGCAACGCACGGGCACAAAATCTAGTATAGTATAACACCCACAACATTAAAATAATAAAAACCAAAATGAAAACCAAGAATACTAGATCTAAAATAATAAAAAACCGAAATAAAAAGTAGATGAAATAAATGAAAAAACCAACCGAAATCTTAAATACAACCGTTCACAAAACGGAATTTATACTAAAAAAACGAAATCCGACACAACCAAACACCGAATTCAAATTATATAAACAATGGAAACTCCAAAACAAAAAAATATATGAAAGAAAAATAAAAAAAAAAGTTGTGAGCCGGCAGAAAGACGAGTAGGTTGTTGTTGTTGGGGTGGTTCAATAAGCCCTTAGAGCCCTTATTTTGTCGACAGTACAAAATGGCAGCAATATTAAAATAAGAGGTAATGACCAATCTTATTTTGTCGGTAGAAAAACGAGCCCTTAGGGGGTTGTTGTTGGGGTGGTTAACGGCGGGTTGTTGGCGGCAGAAGGAGGGAGGTTGTTTTTGGGGAGGCGGGCCAGATCTGAAAGGAAAGAAAAGGGTATTGGTGGTATCGGTTTCAAGCATCGTTTTTTTGGTTGGGGTGTCGTGGTTGTTGGGCTGTGTAGGTGGGGTCGCGGTCGTGGTGTCAACGCGCGGCAGCAGGAGGTGGTGGGGCCGCGTGTAGGTGGTTGTGGTGGGGCTGTGGAGGTGAGTCGGGGTGTGGAGGTGAGTCGGCTGGTGGTGGGGGTCGGGTGGTTGTGCTGTGGCCTGGTGGTTTTTTTTTGTTTTTGATTGTTATTTTGGGTTTTTTTTGAGTAATTATTTTGGGTTTTTTTTGAATAATTGTTTGGTTTTGTTAGATGAGAGAAAAAGGAGAGATTGTGAGATTTAGAGAGAGGGAAGGAGTTTGTGATAATGAGGGATGAATGGATTAGTGAGAACTTAATCGATGAGCCTAATTGGTAGATGATTTCAGCCTCCATTGAGATGTAATCTCCTCACCTCCATCTCCTTCTTCCAAAGGCCATATGAAGACTTAGGAATTCAATAGATGTAAAGGAACAGGAGAGAACTTTACACTATATATATATATATATATATATATATATATATATATATATATATATATATATATATATATATATATATATATATAGAGAGGCAAGATCCGGTGAGTCCACCTATATTTTTGAGTCATGAGTCCACTTTATGTATCATGTTCTGTCTATACAAGAATACCAGAGGGTGTTTATTATTTAATACTATATTATAGTCGATACTCAGTGAAATACAAAAAAGTATAGTTTAGTTACCTACCTCCTCCTTATCTTGTTTACCCTTGTTTCTAGCAAGAAGTTCAATACGTGAATGATGCCAAATTTGGCAGTCACTTTACCCAAATGTGCAGTTATTAATTATGTTTTGAATGTGCTTGTCAAGCCCTCATGGGAACACCGCATTATTGTACTAGAGTGTAAATGAAATTACACACTTGAGACTACCCGGATTCGTCCTGTGCTAAAATTGGGTGAAAATTGAGAAGTCTATTTCAGAAGCAATGTCAAGAGATGCTTTGGTTTAAGCTTGAAATTATAAACGAAGCATTCACCCATAGAATCTTTTGGTTTCGCACTTCATGACAGAAATGAGAGAGACAACTTTTATAATGCAGAATGTCTCTCCACGGTACAAACATGCATTTTGATTCCTGAGGCCAACATTTTCAACATTTTTCTTGTTGCTTCAAATAGATACTCAAAGTCAACTTATAATGATTATGTTTTTGAAATTGCAGAAGTTTGATTGTCATGGATCAACTTGTGTTTGTTATTTAATTATTCATTTCATGTGAAGCTTGAAAATTATCTAAACTTTGTCTGTGCAACACTAATGGGTTTTCTATGATATGCTCATATTTACTCTATATTATGGTTACCTACCTCCTCCCTATCTGTCTACTAATCTCGCTAGGTAGTCCCTTAGAACATGGTGAAAGGCGGAGTTAGGTTCAGTGGTGTGATATTGTATAGTATAATCTGTGATATTGTTTAGTACAACCAATGGTATTGTTTATTATAAGGTGTGATATTGTTTTGTATAACTTGTGATACTCTTTTACTGGGCTCTCACATACTCAGATACAATATCACAGGTTATACTAAACAATATCACATGTTAGACTTAAAAAAAAAATTTATTCATAAAAAAAAAAAAAAAAAAATATTCATAAAAAAATCGTGATATTTTTGTGTAGAGCGTGTGATACATAAGTGGACTCACGGGACTCAAAAAGATAGGGTGGACTCATGTGATCCTAATTATATATATATATATATATATATATATATATATATATATATATATATATATATATATATATATATATATATATATATATAGAGAGAGAGAGAGAGAGAGAGAGAGAGAGAGAGAGAGAGAGAGAGAGAGAGAGAGGGGGGAGAGAGAGAGAGAAGAGATCAACTAAGGCCAAGTATATGTATTGAGTCCATAAGTTCTATTAAGGGCCATTGGATGGTGAAAATGGATGGCCAAGATCAACCCCAAAAAAGTGTGTTTAATAGCTAATCTCACCATCTCTCTCCTTCTTCACTAATCCACTCTAATTAATCACTAATTTACTATATATTTGTTTTCCACTCATCCATTTCTCTTTCATCTTACACATTTCACTTCTCTCTTCTCTCAAACTCTAAAAAAAAAACCAAAATAAAAAAAAACCCAAAAAATCCAAATAAATAAAAAACACAAAAATCCAAATAAATAAAAAAAACCCAAAACACCAAAAAAAAATCAAAAACCCAAAAAAATCAAAAATCCAAACAAATAAAAAAGTTCTCTTCCTCTACACCACCACCCCACCCGACACCACCCACCGCCACCCCACCCACCGCCACGACCCACCGTCTCACAACCACCACCGCCGCCAACCCCACCGCCGCCGGAACGTTTTTTTTTTTTTCGTTTTGGTGTTATTTTTTATGTTTTGAGTTGTTTTTTTCATTCATTATTTTTGTTGTGTTTTTTTCATTCGTTATTTTTGTTGTCTTTTATTTTGTTTATTCTTGTCTTTTTATCTATTTTCTCAATTCTCGCTTTTTTTACATTTTTTTTCTTAAGATTTTGGGTAAAATAAATCTCATATAATAAATTAATTTTAATATTTTGAAAAAATAACTTTATTATCTCGTTTGTGGTGGTAGTTTGGTGGACTAAAGTTATACAAAAAATGGACTAAAGTTATACAAAAATGGACTAAAGTTATACCAAAATGGACTAAAGTTATACAAAAATAGACTAAAGTTATACAAAAATGGACTAAAGTTATACAAAAATGGACTAAAGTTATATCAAAATGAACTAAAGTTATACCAAAATGGACTAAAGTTATACAAATATGGACTAAAGTTATACAAATATGGACTAAAGTTATACAAAAATGGACTAAAGTTATACAAAAATGGACTAAAGTTATACAAATATGGACTAAACGTATAACTTTAGTCCATTTTTGTATAACTTTAGTCCATTTTTTGTATAACTTTAGTCCTTATTTGTATAACTTTAGTCTATTTTTGTATAACTTTAGTCCTTATTTGTATAACTTTAGTCCATTTTTGTATAACTTTAGTCCTTATTTGTATAACTTTAGTCCATTTTTGTATAACTTTAGTCCATTTTTGTATAATTTTAGTCCTTATTTGTCTAACAAACACACAAATACAAGTAATTAGAAATTTTTTGTCCAACAAACTCGTATAACTTTAGTCCAAAATCGTATAACTTTAGTCCAAAATCGTATAACTTCACTGACAAATTTGTGTAAGTTTTAGTCATATAGTCCGATCAACATCATTTTTTGTATAACTTCAGTCCAAATTTGTATAACTTTAGTCCAAATTTGTATAACTTTAGTCCAAAATTGTATAACTTTAGGAATATAAATTCAGATTGAAAACAAACACAATAAGAAGATGAGATTAAAGTTACTTTAGTCATATAGTCCAAGTTTATGTAACTTTAATGTTTGAAGTGTATAACTTTAGTAGTAGATAGTATAACTTTAGTTGTGTTCACATATAGATCTGAAAATTCAAAATAAAAAAAAGAACACAAATGTAAATTGTAAACAAAAACTATAAAGTAGAAAAAACCGTAAATCTCGCCAATACTAGATCTAAAATAAAAAACCGAAAAAAAAATTAAAATAAAAAACAAAATTGAGAAGAAGAAAACTAGATCTAAAAACTAATAACTTTAACCCATAATAACAAAAACCCGCCAATCTAACAAAAAAAACCCGTCTAAGAAAAAACCAAATAACTAAAAAAAACCAAATAACAATGAAATACAATACAATAACAATAATTGAAATAAAAAACGTCAGATCTAAACATTTAAATATTTAAATTTGACAAATTTATATATCGTGTGTATAACTTTAATGCACGCAGTGTATAACTTTAATAGACAAGATGTATAACTTTAGTCCTAAATTTGTGTAACTTCAATTTATACAATGTATAACTTTAGACATTAACAGTATAACTCTATTTTGATTATTGTATAACTTTAGCCCAAAATATGAAACTTAAAAAAAAACTTGAAAAATAACAAATAACCAAATACCAAATTCCAAATACCAATAATAAAAACCATATAACAATAACAAAAATGTAAAAATATCTAAAAACAAAAAAAATTATGTAACAATAACAAAACCAAATTAGACCAAAAAAATTAAAAATGTTATCTATTAAGAAAAATTCACCCATAAATAATAAAACAATGAAATAACAATACAAATCAAAAAAAAAATTAACAATGAAATAACAATACAAATAATAAAAAAAAAAAACAAACAAACACAGCAACAACAATCCAACACCAACTGACGACAACAATGAAAAACAAAAACCAAAAACAATGAAAAACAAAAACCCAAAAATCTAAAAAAAGCAACACATCAACGAATCTGAAAAAAGCAAACGAAATCTGAAAAAAAAATTCAAAAACGAAAATGGTGGTGGTGAGTGTTGGTGCATGCGGTTCAGAGGAGAAATCGCGGCAGTAGGCGGTCGTTGCGGCAGCAGGAGGTGGTGACGCGCCCAGATCTTGTGTTAGGCGATGTGTGTGGGTGGTTGCGAGATGCGGTGGTGGTGTTTGGTGTCGGGATGGCGCGGCAGGGTGGTGTATGGCGGCTATTTCGAGGCTAGTGGGGTTGTTTGGTGATGGTGGTGTTGGAGGAGCCGAGAAGGAAGGAGGAAAAGGGAGGCGGTGACGGGATGGTGACGGGATGAGGAAGGAGGGTGGCCGGTTGAGCCGTGGGTGAGGAGGAGGAGGAGGAGAAAAATTGTGTTGGGCGGGATAGTCGGGTTCTGTGGTGGTCGTGGTAGATGGAGGCAATGGCGAGATGTCGTGGCTGCTTGGTGGTGTGGCTGCTTGGTGGTCGTGGCTGCTTGGCGGAGGTCGAAGGGTAATGGGGCGGCTGAAATGGTGGAGGATGGAGGTTTTTTTGGTTTTTGGTTTTTGGTTTTTTTAGTTTGTTTTTATTTGGTTTTTTTTGTTTTGAGAGAATGAGAGGAAAATGAGAGAGAAAGAAGGATGAGAGAAGTGTGAGAGAATGGATAATGATTGAGTGAGTTGGGAGAATTTGAATGAGGAAGGAGTTATACATGATTAGTGAGGGAGATTAGGAAGGGAGATTTGTAGCCCTCCATTGAGATGTAATCTCATCCCTCCATCCCTTCCATCCTAAGGTCCTTATAAGGACTTAGAGACTCATAGGATGTAAGAGCCTTATGAGAACCCTTATATATATATATATATATATATATATATATATATATATATATAGAGAGAGAGAGAGAGAGAGAGAGAGAGAGAGAGAGAGAGAGAGAGAGAGAGAGAGAGAGAGAGAGAGAGAGAGAGAGAGAGAGAGAGAGAGAGAGAGAGAGAGAGAGAGAGAGAGAGAGAGAGAGAGAGAGAGAGAGAGAGAGAGAAGAGATCAACTAAGGCCACCATATATATTTGAGTCCATAAGTCCTTCTAAGGGCCATTGGATCAAGGCAATGGAAGGCTAGGATTTGATGTCAATATGTGGCTACAAATTAATCCCTCCACCTTTTCTCTAATTAACTCATCAATTCAATAAACCAACCTCACTAATCATTCATCATCTCATTATCACAACTCCTCCTCCTCTCTCTACATCTCACTTTTCTCTCCTCTCTAAAAAAACCCCAAAATCCCAAAAAACCAAAACCCAAATAAATCACCCACTCCTCTCATCTTCATTCACCACCACCCCACCCGACACCAACTCACCACCCACCACCCCCGCCGCCGCCACCTCGGTTTTTTTTTTTTTTTTCACCTCGGTTTTTTTTTTTTATTTTTTTTCGTTTGGTGTTAATTTTTATGTTTTGAGTTGTTTTTTCCATTCATTTTTTTTGTTGTCTTTTATTTTCTTTTAATTGTCTTTTATTTTGTTAGTTCTCATTTTTTTATTCACTTTCTCAAATCTCTTCTTGTTATACGTTTTTTTTAAGATTTCGGGTTTTAAATCTCGTTTTTTTTTTGTGAGATACTTTTTTTTCATCTAAGATCTACTAAAATATTTTTCATAAAATTTGTTGTTTTAATCTTAGTTATATAAAAATTCTTATAATTTGTTGATTTTAATCTTATATTTGACATTTTTATATAAAAATGATATAAAATGACTAAAGTTACACAGTTATGGGCAAAAGTTATACTGTTATAGACTAAAGTTATATAAAAATTGACTAAAGTTATACAAAAATTGACTAAAGTTATACAAAAATTGACTAAAGTTATACAAAAATGGACTAAAGTTATACAGAAAAGGACTAAAGTTATACAAAACTTGACTAAAATTATACAAATATGGACTAAAGTTATACAAATAAGGACTAAAGTTATACAAAAATGGACTAAAGTTATACAAATAAGGACTAAAGTTATACAAAAATGGACTCAAAAATGGACTAAAGTTATACAAATATGGACTAAAGTTATACAAAAATATACTAAAGTTATACAAAACTTGACTAAAATTATACAAATATGGACTAAAGTTATACAAATAAGGACTAAAGTTATACAAAAATGGACTAAAGTTATACAAATATGGACTAAAGTTATACAAAACTTGACAAAAATTATACGAATATGGACTAAAGTTATACAAATAAGGACTAAAGTTATACAAAAATGGACTAAAGTTATACAAATATGGACTAAAGTTATACAAAACTTGACTAAAATTATACAAATATGGACTAAAGTTATACAAATAAGGACTAAAGTTATACAAAAATGGACTAAAGTTATACAAATATGGACTAAAGTTATACAAATAAGGACTAAAGTTATACAAAAATGGACTAAAGTTATATAAAAATGGACTAAAGTTATACAAATATGGATTAAAGTTATACAAAAATAGACTAAAGTTATACAAAAATGGACTAAAGTTATACAAATATGGACTAAAGTTATACAAAAATTGGACTAAAGTTATACAAAAAATTGACTAAAGTTATACAAAAATTACACACATTTCTACTGGAGTTATACATTCATTGAGTAGAAGTTACTCATATCGTTAATAGAGTTATACATTTACTGAGTATAAGTTATACATTTACTGAGTGGAGTTATACGTTTAGTCCATATTTGTATAACTTTAGTCCATTTTGTATAACTTTAGTCCATTTTTGTATAACTTTAGCCATTTTTATATAACTTTAGTCAGTTTTTGTATAATTTTAGTCCTTATTTGTATAACTTTAGTCAGTTTTTTTATAACTTTAATCCTTGTTTGTATAACTTTAGTCCTTATTTCTATAACTTTAGTCCTTATTTGTATAACTTTAGTCAGTTTTTGTATAACTTTAGTCCTAGTTTGTATAACTTTAATCCTTATTTGTATAACTTCAGTCTTTTTTTGTATAACTTTAGTCCAAATTTGTGTAATTTTAGTCCAAAATTGTATAACTTTATTACATAAGAGTATAACTTCAATCATTTTTTGTATAATTGTCGTCCAAATTTGTATAACTTTAGTCCAAAATTGTATAACTTTAGTCCTTATTTGTATAACTTTAGTCCTTATTTATATAACTTCAGTCCAAATTTGTGTAATTTTAGTCCAAAATTGTATAACTTTATTCCATAAGAGTATAAGTTCAGTAATTTTTTGTATAACTTTAGTCCAAATTTGTATAACTTTAGTTCAAAATTGTATAACTTTAGAACTATAAATTCAGATTTGAAACAACACATAAGAAGATGATATTAAAAAAACCAATAAGTCAAAAAAGTACAATAAAAAAACTTCAATAACAATAATAAAAAATTAACCAATAAGTAAAAAAAAAAACAAATAACAAAAAAAAAAAAAATCAAATAACAAAAAAAAAACCAAAACCAAACCAACAAAACAAACTTGAATGGTTGTATAACTTCAATTTATACAATGTATAACTTTAGATGTTAATAGTATAACTTTAGATGTAAAAAGTGTATAACTTTAGTCGTAAATAGTATAACTTTAATGTTTTAAGGGTATAACTTTAGTCGTAAATAGTGAACTTTTATAAAAAACAAAAAACAAAAACAAGTCAAAAATAAACCAAAATAAAAAACAACCTTTAACTAAAAAACAAAAAAAAAAACGAAAAAAAAAACAGAAAAACAAAAAAACAAAAACCAAAAACAATATATACAAAATCTGAAAAAAAAAAAAAAAAAATAAAGGCAAAAAAAAAATGAAAACAAAAGAACAACACAACAAATCAGAAACCCATACAAAAAACAAAAGGCCATACAAAAAATCAAAAATAAAACAAAGTAAATCTGAAAAATTAAAAAAATGGACAATAAAAATAAAACAAAACCCATAAAAAAACGAGATCAGTGACAATAAAAACAAAAAAAAAAATAAAAACCAAAAAAAATAAAAACCAAATCGAAAAACCAAAACCACCACATGGACTGGAAAAAAAAGGAGAAAGGAAGAGGGAGGGATTGCGTGCGCGGCAGGCGGCAGAGGGAGGGAGAAAGGCGTGGCCGCGTGGGTGAGGCGGCAACAGGGAGGGAGAAAGGCAGGGGTGAGGTTGTGGGTCCGGTGGAGGGAGATCTGAGGCCGTCGGCGTGAGGAGTGGGGGTTCCAGGCCGGTGATTTCTGGGTAGATCTGAGACGAGTAGGGCGGTGGTGGAGAGGAGGGTGGTTGTGTCGTGGGATGGTGGTGGTGGGGCGGCAGATCTACAGAAAACAAAAAAAAAATAAAATCATCACTGTCAGAACTCCGATCAAATATCCAATCTCCAGCGAAATGTCTACCCCTAAATCCAGCGAGAACCTGACCGGACGCAGCAACATTTTACCGGCCGTCAGCGGTGTCAGACCACATCACATGGGTTAGTTGATTAACGCATATGCCAAATTATATTGAAGAAGGAATTTGCTGATACTCAAATTCCGGGACAATTTGGAAGGCCGATGAATCGCCTTTGAGGACGATCCTCATGTTTTGACCAAGAAATTCATCATCACCAAATACGTGGATGTATTAGTCATGATTCCTTTGTCTTCAATGTTTTCCTTAAGCTTCACGGTGATACAGTAGTTAGTGTTCATGGTTGGATGCTTGGATGTAATGGGTTTGATCCTAGAAAATGATGACACTGTGCTCAGGTATATGATCTTATTACGGTTAATAAGGTTTTCGTTCGTTAAAAGGTTGTGAATTATGATGTTGTCAACGCCCCGACGGAGTTGATTATGCTTCGATGTATCTACATTAATTATTGATGTATCTAACCCTTATTTTAATGTATCTTAACGTAGATACATAAAATTAGTCACTAGGTACATCGAAATTGATTTGAGATACAACAATATTTAACCCAGATACACTAATTTCGTTACCTTCGACAATGATGAATCTGGTGATGGTGACCACGGAAAAAGCAAAGATGATGCTGATGAGGAGGAGATTTCTTGTATTTCGAATTAATGTCGAGGAAAAAGGAAATGACGGGGTCGGAGATGCTCGATGGTGTCGTCGGATTTGCGGTGGCATCTAGTTGATTCTCAGGCGTTGTTGGTTGTGGTAACGAAGTTGATAATGGTGACGGAGAAAGCAGAGGCCGGTGATGTCGCTGCTTTCGATTTACCATTATTGGCGGTTTTTGGTGAGGCAAGTGGTGTTGCCGGCGGTATTAGGTGCTATTGGTGATGTCGCCGGCGTTAATCATCGTGGGCCTGGTGGCTTGCCGGCGAGTGTCGGGTTGGCGTCTGATGTTAGGGGGGAGGAGTGATGTATTGACATGGAATTTTGTTGGGCTATTCATGTTTTGGGTTATTTTGACTTGTGAGTTAAAGGGTGGCCCGTGAATTCTTTTAGTGTCATTGTTAATAAGGTCGTTTTTACCGTTCTCACCGAGTGTTCGTTCTCACCGGATCCCACTCTCTCTCTCTCTCTCTCTCTCTCTCTCTCTCTATATATATATATATATATATATATATATATATATATATATATATATATATATATATATATATAAGTGGGATCCGGTGAGAACGATCATTCGGTGAGAACGATGAGAACGAGATATCTAACCTTTATTAAATTAAAAAACACAGTACACTTGTTTTACAAAAAATAAAAAAACACGGTAACTGACTAACAACCTCCCCTTTTCACAACTTCACCTTCATTCATAAACTGTCACCGAAGTCGGAGCTCCGGCAAGCTATCACCAGCAGC
This sequence comes from Silene latifolia, assembly GCF_048544455.1. Lineage (NCBI taxonomy): Eukaryota > Viridiplantae > Streptophyta > Magnoliopsida > Caryophyllales > Caryophyllaceae > Silene > Silene latifolia. Next base: position 170,940,410 of record NC_133526.1, read on the forward strand.
ACGCTCGTTTGACGGCCGCACATCACCACCGATCTCCGACAAACACCGCACCAGACCATATAGGTACAATTGTTGACTTCCGCACTTCTTCCACATGACCCCGTATCAGTGTTCTCACCACCCATCTCCGGCGACTCAAACCACCATTCTACATTCAGCCGAAAATTATTTTTAATAAAGTAAGATTAAAACCCACATCCTGAAGGCTCGAGCAACCAGCAAATCGATTAAAACCTACATTCACCACCCCACTTATAAACTTCTCCTTCTCTTACCACCTGACACTGGCGCCGGAGCTCTAATAGTGAGCGGGAACACAGACTCCGACAGCTCCTCGCCACTCTTCGACGCGCCTGCTGCTTCACACCGCCGCATTTTCATCTTTACCTGACATCCTCAGTATCTCCGCTGCGACATCATTGAAGCATATCGATTTTGATCTATCCCATATCAATTTTGATGTACCTAATAACCAATTTTGTGTATCTATGTCAAGATACATTAAAATAGTGGTTAGATACATCAAAACTAAATGTAGATACATTGCAATAGACAGAAACAAACAAGCACTCCTGACAAACACCGACCTCCACCGCCCTACTAACGGCTAGCCGCTCCACTATCATCACTTCGAACGACCAAACCGAATCCAGGTTCGATGCACCACCATCCCACTCCTCTATTTGCGCACCCACCTACCCAAGGATTGGTAGTGATGTCGCCGGCGTTGTATAGATACACAAAATTACTGACTAGGTACATTAAAATTGCGGTGAGATACATCTATGCAGAAACTAGATAGATTGATTTCCGGTAGTGACCTTAGAGCGGTGCCGGTGGTGGTCCGAGGGTGAAGAGTAGTCTTTATCAGTGGCGAATAGGTGGAGTGAAGGAGGTGTAGTTAATTACATAAGCTAAAGTGAAGAAATGGCAGTTGAATAATCGAGATTGACTGGAATTTTTTTAAACAATTGAATTTGGGGAAATTAATTGGGGAAATCAAATTTGTTGGGAAAGGTAAGAGATGAACCGTCGTCAACAACAAACCACGAGATCAGATCAACATCAACCACCAATTTCCGAACTCTGAACGGCGACCATGTTTTCGGCGCCGATTTCAATGGGGAAATGGGAAAGTTGAACGGTGGGGACCGGGGAGACTACGCCGGAATGACGCTCTAGGTGACGCCGGCGCAATGCGACTATTTGGGTGGCGACGGCGGACGACGTCGACGGAATTGGTGCCGGTGGAGTATGCTAGAGCTGACTGATGGTAGAGGTTAGGTGGAGTATTGATGAGAGAGAGAGAGAGTTAAAATGTTGAATGTATTTGTGATTAATGTTTACGTATTGGGTTTGTTTTTGTAAATGTTTATTAATAGGATCGTTCTCACCGTTCTCACCGAGTGTTCGTTCTCACTGGATCCTAAATCTCTCTCTCTCTCTCTCTCTCTCTATATATATATATATATATATATATATATATATATATATATATAGAGAGAGAGAGAGAGAGAGAGAGAGAGAGAGAGAGAGAGAGAGAGAGAGAGAGAGAGAGAGAGAGAGAGAGAGAGAGAGGTTCTAGTAAGCCCCTCATATCATATGAGTCCCTAAGTCCATATAAGAGCCTTTGGATGAAGGAAATGGATGAATGAGATTGCATCTCAATGGATGGCCATAAATCTCCCTCCCTAATCTCCATCCCTATTCTTGTACAACTTCTTCTAATCCTGTATAACTCTTTCACCCTTCTAATCTCCCTTCTCACTTTCTCATAATTCACTTTCTCACTTCTCTCTCATTCACTCATTCTCTCTCATTCTCACAAAAAAAAAAACACACCACACCGGACCCATAACCCGCCAACACCACCGGACCCCTAGCCCACCACCTCCTCTCTCAGATCTGCGACCGTCCCTCCATCTCCCTCTTCTCATGCCGCCGCCATCTTCCCTTTCTCCCTCTTCTCCTGCCGCCGCCAGCCTCCCCTCCACCACCACGTCATTTTATCCTCTTTTTTTTTTTTGTCAGATCTAAAGCCGTTCTTGGTCACGCACCACCACCTCCATATTCGTCTTCTCCCGCCTACCCATCACGTCTGCCGCCTCCCTTCCCTTCTCCTTTTTTTTTTCCAGATCTGGATTTTCAGGTTTGTGTAGGGTTTGTGGAAGGTGCCGGGTGGTGGGGTGTTGATGTCGTGGGGTGGTGGGGTGTTGATGTCGTGGTAGGGTGGTGGTCTGCCACCTCTTCCTTTCTCTTTTTTTTTTTTGGTTTTTTTCAGCCCATGTGTATTGTCATCTCGTTCCATTTTGTTTTTTTTATTGGTTTTTATTGTCACTGATCTCGTTTTTGTATGGGTTTTGTTTTATTTTCATTGTCCATTTTTTTAATTTTTCAGATTTACTTTATTTTGTTCTTTGTTTTTTGGTTTTTGTTATTTTGTTTTTTTTTTTTGTGTTTTTGTCAGATTTACTTTATTTAGTTATTGTTATTTGGTTTTTTAATTTTTGTTGGTTATTGATGGTGAAGTCGTGGTTGTTATTTAATTTTTTTTCAGATTTAATATTTGTTGATTAATTACGATTTTTCATATTTATTTGGTTTTTATAAAAGTTATACTATTTACGACTAAAGTTATACACTTAAAACATTAAAGTTATACTATTTACGACTAAAGTTATACACTTAAAACATTAAAGTTATACTATTTACGACTAAAGTTATACCCTTTAAACATTAAAGTTATACTATTTACGACAAAAGTTATATTCTTCAAAAATTAAAGTTATACAATTTATATTATTTTGTTGTGTGTTGTTATTTACTTATTTTTTATTTTTTTATTTCAAATATGTCTTATATTACATTTTGATATTTAGATAATGGCTTTATTTTTTCAGATCTAGTATTGTTGGTTTAAAGTTAGTATTGGTGGTTTTTAGGATTTCGGTTATATATTGGACTAAAGTTATACGATTTTGGACTACAATTATGCGATTTTGTAGTAAAGTTACACAATTTTGGATTAAAGTTATACAAATATGGACTAAAGTTATACATATGAAGGACTAAAGTTATACAAAAATGGACTAAAGTTATACAAATATACAAATATGGACTAAAGTTATACAAATAAGGACTAGAGTTATACACAAATTGACTAAAGTTATACAAAAATGGACTAAAGTTATACAAATATGGAATAAAGTTATACAAATATGGACTAAATTCATACAAAAAGTACTTATATAAATTCCAATTAATTTATCGAAAATGGACTAAAGTTATACAAAAATGGACTAAAGTTATACAAAAATGTGCTAAAGTTATATAAATAAGGAGTAAAGTTATACAAAAAATGGACTAAGGTTATACAAAAATTGACTAAAGTCATTGAAATTATACACATTTCTACTGGAGTTATACATTCGTTGAGTAGAAGTTATTCATATCGTTGCTAGAGTTATACATTCATTGAGTAGAAGTTCAACACATTCCTAATGTATTTGTATATCTTTAGTCCATTTTTGTATAACTTTAGTCCATTTTTGTGTAACTTTAGTCCTTATTTGTATAACTTTAGTCCATATTCGTATAACTTTCGTCAGTTTTTGTATAACTTTAGTCTTTATTTGTATAACTTCAGACCATATTTGTATAACTTTAGTCTTATTTGTATAACTTTAGTCTATATTTGTATAACTTTAGTCAGTTTTTGTATAACTTTAGTCCTTATTTGTATAACTTCAGTCCATATTTGTATAACTTTAGGCAATTTTTGTATAACTTTTGTCCATTTTTGTATAACTTTAGTCCATAACAGTATAACTTTAGGCAATTTTTGTATAACTTTAGTCCATTTTGGTATAACTTTAGTCCATAACAGTATAACTTTTGCCCATAACTATGTAACTTTAGTCATTTTATATCATTTTTATATAAAAATGTGAAATATAAGATTAAAATCAACAAATTATAAGAATTTTTATATAGCTAAGATTAAAACAACAAATTTTATGAAAAACATTTTAGTAGATCTTAGATGAGAAAAAAGTATCTAAAAAAAAACGAGATTTAAAACCCGAAATCTTAAAAAAAACGTATAACAAGAAGAGATTTGAAAAAATGAATAAAAAAACGAGAACTAACAAAATAAAAGACAATTAAATGAAAATAAAAGGCAACAAAAAAAATGAATGGAAAAAACAACTCAAAACATAAAAATTAACACCAAAACGAAAAAAAAAATACCGAGGTGGCGGCGGTGGGGTGGCGGCGGTGGTGGGTGGTGAGTTGGTGTCGGGTGGGGTGGTGGTGGGTGGTGGTGAATGAAGATGAGAGGAGTGGGTGATTTATTTGGGTTTTGGTTTTTTGGGATTTTGGGTTTTTTTTAGAGAGGAGAGAAAAGTGAGATGTAGAGAGAGGAGAAGGAGTTGTGATAATGAGATGATGAATGATTAGTGAGGTTGGTTTATTGAATTGATGAGTTAATTAGAGAAAAGGTGGGGAGATTAATTTGTAGCCACATATTGACATCAAATCCTAGCCTTCCATTGCCTTGATCCAATGGCCCTTAGAAGGACTTATGGACTCAAATATATATGGTGGACTTAGTTGATCCCTTTTTTTTTTTTTTTTTTTTTTTTTCTCTCTCTCTCTCTCTCTCTCTCTCTCTCTCTCTCTCTCTCTCTATATATATATATATATATATATATATATATATATATATATATATATATATATATATATATATATAGAATTAGGTTTAAATGAGTCCATCTTACTTTGATGAGTCCATGAGTCCTAATCTTAGCCATTAGATTATAACAAAATCAAGGGTTAAGATTGAATCTAAAATAAAAAGCATATATAAAAGGCAACAAACCCTAATTATTTTCATTTCACCTTCCTCCAACTCCTCTCTCTACCTCCCTTTCTCTCTCTTCGTCCCTGTCTCTATCCGTTACCACAACAGCATGCCTCACCACAACCACCGACAACAACTCCACTGCCACGCCGTAAACGCCTCATCACAACCGCTGACGACAATAACGCCACTGCCACGCCTGCTCCACCCGTCACTACTACGCCGTAAACACCTCGGCACCACCCGCCACTGTCACGCACGCCTCTCTTCGCATCTTTTTTTGTTATTTTTTTTTTTCAGATCTGAAAAAGTTTGATGTTCGTGGTTGGAGATGCGGTTGTTGTTGTTGTGGCGGTGGTGGGTCAGGCCGCCACCTCCTCGTTTTTCCCTTTTTTTTTCTTTTTTCAGATTTGCTAGGTGGTGGTGGTGATGTCGTGAGGCAGCTGCTTTTTTTTTTTCAAATTGGTTGTGCGCGGTGGTGTCGTGTCGAGGTCATGGGTCGGTGGTTGGGGGAGGTGAGTTTGGTGGTTGTGGGTGGTATTCGCCGCCCCTTGTCTTTTCTCTTTTTTTTTTTTTGATTTTGTGTTGGTGGCGGGTCGTGGTGGGCTGCCGCCTCTCCTCCGTTTTTTTGTTTTGTTTTCTATCTTTTAGATCTATGTCGTGGTGTGGGTGTTGGTGGTAGGTCAGGAAGGGTGTCGGTTGTGGCGGGTTGGGTGCTAGTTGTGGTTACGGGGGTGGCCTCTCTCCCCTTTTTTTTTTTTTTTTTTTTTTTTTTTTTTTTCAGATCTACAATGGTGGTAGCGTTTTCGTGAAGTTGCTGCCTTTTTTTTTTTTTCAAATTGGTGTTGCGTGGCCTTTTTTTTTTTCTCAGATTGGAGGTCAGTCATGTGGCGGTGGTGGTTGGTTTCAGTTGGGTGGTACGTGGTGGCGGTTGTTGCAGGGGAGGTCATGCTGGTGGTCAGAGGCGGTGGTGGGGTGTCGTGGTGGTCTTGGGGTAATGATGTTGGGATATGGATTAAAGTTTCAAAGATATGGATTAAAGTTTCAAAGATATGGACTAAAGTTTTACTGATATTGACTAAAGTTTCGTCGAGAAATAACAAATTTTTACATCATTATATAAATACACACTAAACCATTAAAGTTTCACTCATCACCATTAAAGTTTCACACTTTTAACATTAAAGTTTCATTCATAAATCACTTAAAATTAAATAAATATTAATTAAAGTTTCACTCGTCAAATGGCCTAAAAAAATTAAAGTTTCATTTGTCACCATTAAAGTTCCACTCGTTTAACATTAAAGTTTCATTCATAAATTAATGAAATTAAATAAATTTTAGTCACAATTACATTATTACATAAATTCAATTTTTATTTATTAAAATGGCCTAAAAAAATTAAAGTTTCAGTCGTAAAATATTAAATTTACATTTATAAATCAGTAAAATTTAAAAAATTAAAATTTTTATATTAGAAATTGTTTAAAAAAATTAAAGTTTCAATTTTTAGAATTAAAGTTTCAGTCGTAAAACATTAAAGTTACATTTATAAATCAATAAAATTAAAAAAATTGAAATTTTTAAATTAGAAATTGTTTTAAAAAATTAAAGTTTCAATTTTTAGCATTAAAGTTTCATTCGTAAAACATTAAAGTTATATTTATAAATCTGTAAAAATAAATAAATTTAAAGTTTAATATTAAAAATTAGTTAAAAAAATTAAAGTTTCAATTTTTAGCATTAAAGTTTCATTCGTAAAACATTAAAGTTATATTTATAAATCTGTAAAAATAAATAAATTCAAAGTTTAATATTAAAAATTAGTTAAAAAAATTAAAGTTTCAATTTTTAGCATTAAAGTTTCATTTGTAAAACATTAAAATTACATTTATAAATCTGTAAAATTAAATAAATTCAAATTTTAATATTAGAAATTGGCCAAAAAAATTAAAGTTTTAACTTTTAGCATTAAAATTTCATTCATAAAAGTTAAACTTATAATTGTAAAGAATTAAAGTTAAACTAATAAATTAAAGTTTCAGTTATAAAACATTAAAGTTTTCATCTTAGAATTGTAAAATCTCAACCATCAATTTTAGAGATCAATGGCTAGGATTAGGACTTAGTGGACTCACCATTTTAGGTGGACTCATTAGAACTTGCCTCTATATATATATATATATATATATATATATATATATATATAGAGGCAAGTTCTAATGAGTCCACCTAAAATGGTGAGTCCACTAAGTCCTAATCCTAGCCATTGATCTTCTAAGATTTATGGTTGAGATTTTAAAAATTTAAAATGAAAACTTTAATGTTTTATAAATGAAACTTTAATGTATGAGTGTAACTTTATTTCTTTAAAATTATAACTTTAATATTTAAGGTCATTTTATATATAAAAATTTAAATTTATGTTATAATTTTTTATTTCAAATTTATAAAATTGATTTTTGAGTGTAATTTTATTGTTTTATGAATGAAACTTTAATCCTAAAAATTAAAACTTTAATTTTTTTAGACAATTTTTAATATAAAAAATTAAAATTATTTAATTTTACTTATTTATAAATATAACTTTAATGTTTTACGGATGAAACTTTAATACTAAAAATTGAAACTTTAATTTATTTAGCCAATTTTTTATATAAAAATTTGAATTTATTTAATTTTACAGATTTATAAATGTAACTTTAATGTTTTACGAGTGAAACTTTAATGCTAAAAATTGAAACTTTAATATTTTTAAACAATTTTTAATATAAAAATTTGAATTTCTTAAATTTTACTGATTTTTAAATTCTTTGTGAATATTCTAATTTTATGAATATTTTGAATTTAATTAATTTTCCTGATTTATAAATGTAATTTTAATATTTTACGAGTGAAACTTTAATGCTAAAAATTGAAACTTTAAATTTTCGGACAATTTCTAATATAAAAATTTGAATTTATTTAATTTTACTGATCTGTAATTGTAACTTTAATGTTTTACGAGTGAAATTTTAATGGCAAAAATTGAAACTTCAATTTTTTTTAGAGAATTTTTAATATAAAAATTTGAATTTATAAATTTTATGTGAATATAGTAATTTTATGAATGTAATTTTAATATTTTAAGATTGTAACTTTAGTCACAATTTTTGAAACTTTATTTTTTTCAGTCCTTGGCGAATATAATTAGTCAATATAGGAGCATAACTTTTGTCCATATAGCGTTATAAGCGTAACTTAGTCCATATAGCGTTGTAAGTTGTAACTTTAGTCCATACCGCTAAAACTTTATTTTAATAACCACGCACAACCATCACCGTCACCTCCTTCAACCACAGGACCCATGACCACGACACTACCACCACCACCGCCTCTAACAATTCTGATTGAAAAAAAATTTGTAGATCTGACCACGGCCACCACTTCGAGAATAACAACAAACAACGGCCACCACCAAAAAAAAAGCCACGCACCACCACGACATAGCCACCACCTACATCCCCACAACCGTTTATCTGAAAAAAAAAAAAAAAAAGGGACCACCACGAGATCACGACAACCACCATCCCTAGGGGTGGCACGACATCACTAACACGACATCACTAACCCGACATTTACTTTCAGATCTGAAAAAAAAAATAGAAAGGAGAGGCGGCAGAGAAGTGGCGGCGTTGGGTTGGCCGAGGGAGGCAGAAACGGAGAGAAGAGGGAGCATCACGTGGTCGTCGACTGGTGGCCGAGGGCGGCAGGAGGAGCCGAGAAAGTCGGCTGGTAATGGTGGTTTTCGTGGTATTGGTGGTCTTGTGGGGGGAAAGAGGGGGAAGCAGATGGAGGCGGCAGAAGCTTAGTGGCGGCGTCGGGTTGGGTGGCGGCAGTAGGGGTGTCGGGGTGGGAGGAGGAAGAGGAGAGGAGAAATTTAGAGTTTTAGAGAGAGAAGTGGAAATGAGAGAGAGGCAAGTGAACGAAAGGAATTAGGGTTTGTTGGGTTTTATATGGACCTTTTATTTTCAGAATTAATCTTAGCCATTGATTTTGTTATAATCTAATGGCTAAGATTAGGACTCATGGACTCACCTAAGGAAGGTGGACTCATTAGAACCTAATTATATATATATATATATATATATATATATATATATATATATATATATATATATATATATATATATATATAAGGGTTCTCATGAGTCCCTCATATCATATGAGTCCCTAAGTCCATATAAGAGCCTTTGGATGAAGGGAATGGATGTATGAGATTGCATCTCAATGGATGGCCATAAATCTCCCTCCCTAATCGATCTTGTACTTCTTCTTCTAATCATGTATAACTCTTTCACCATTATAATCTCCCTTCTCACTTTCTCATAATTCACTCTCTCACTTCTCTCTCATTCACTCATTCTCTCTCATTTTCCTCTCATTCTCACAAAAAAAAACCAACTAAAAAAAAAACAAAAAAAAACCACCAGACCACCACCTCCACCTCCTCACCCGCTCAGACCACCACCTCCACCTCACCAGACCGTCACCTCCTCACCCACTCAGACCGCCACCTCCACCTCCCGAGCTCACCACCAGCCCACCTGCTGCCCACCACCAGCCCACCACACCCGACCCACAACCCGCCAACACCACCAGACCCCTAGCCCACCACCTCCTCTCTCAGATCTGCGACCGTCCCTCCTTTCTCTGTCCTTTCGCCGCCGACCCTCCACCAGCCGGCCTCCCTTCTCCACCGACGACCCTCCATCACCAGACCTCCTGCCGGCAGCCACCATTGTCGCCTTCCATCTCCCTTTCTCCTTCCGTTACTTTCTCCGGCCGACTCTCTACCAACCGCACACTGACCCGCACACCTCAACAACCACCGCACCACCGCACACCGTCCTACCACCATCCCGACCCTCCACCAACCGCGCGTCCCTTTCTCTTTTCTCTTTTATTTTTCAGATTTGAAAATTTAAAGTTGTAACATCCCCTCATACCAAGGTACCTTACCAAGGACTACCCTAGCATGAAAGGCTGTTACCATCTCGGTTGCCCGAGGTTAGTATATCAAAAGCAACAATCCAAAACAACTTTATTAAAGTATAAAGAGTTTAATGATTACATTATCTTAGACTAACTCAAAATAAAAGTATAAGATCTCAATACAATAGTAATCAAAAACAGCTAAACTCGTAACAGCGGAAGCTAGACTCGAGTGATGACTCCCCATGACTATCTCATCGCTAAACATCTGCATTACCTGTCACAATCTGCTCACCATCCCCGAATGGATCACCGCAGGTTTTACAAAACAACAACAACGGGGTCAGTACCGTTCAATCAATGTAAGACAAACAAACAATGTAACCGGCTGATCATCCTCCACAGTAACCGACTACACACCGAAGTGTGTAGAACCATGTATGTAAAGTGTTTAATGAAATGCCTCATAGAATTATTGTTCTGGATAGATCGTCGTAAGAAGATCATTAATTAGTGTATATTAATTGTAACATATAAGCTAACTTTTTTTAAAAAAATGTCTAGGGTTCCTAGGTTTCCGTCTAAATCTTATTAGGGTTTCTCCTCTTGTTCGGGGTTTTTCTCACGATTTTTATCGTGAGTTTGGGCGATCTGTTGGTTTTTTGTGTGCTTTTTATTTCTCTATGCAGGCAGGGGCGAAGCTACCTAGTAGCAAGGGGTGGCGGTCGCTACCCCAAACTTAAAAAAAATGGTTTAGATGACGGATTTTTGCTACCCCAAATATTGTTGAATAATTGATAAGTAAATGTTATCTCATTAAGTGTATAATAGACATTGTGGTTCAATGGTAAAGGTTTTGGTTTCCCAGCCTGATGCCCTGGGTTCGAACCCCATTACCTACATATTTCTATTTATTTATTTTTTGCTACCCCAGACATTAAATCCTGGCTTCGCCCCTAATGCAGGTACATGAGATGAGTAATACGCGGGGCTTGACTCGGAACGGGAAAGGGCCGATTGCGGGTGACGATGAAGAGGGTCTTTCGGGTTTTGAATGGGAAGACGAGGCAGAGGGGAGTAAATCGAAGGAGCAGTTTATACTAGTGGGAAAACTATGGGCATCCAGGGCGACCAATATTAAGGCAGATGGTTAGATTATGGAATCCGTCTAAGGCGATTCTTGGTAATGTTGTGGATGCTAAAGAGAAGACATTTGTGTTTATATTCGATGGGGAGCGAGATAAAGCACGAGTAGTCGAATGACAACCTTGGCATTTCGAGAAGTTTGTTTGGTGCTTTAATGAGCCAAATTGCGGAGATAAATTATCTGATGTACCGCTTGTTCATTTTCCCATTTGGGTTAGGGTTTATGATCTACCAATTTTGGGTCGTTCAAGTGAGATGAACCTTCAAAGAATAGGAGAGTGTCTTGGTATGTTTATGGAAATTGATAATGGACCGAATTGTGAGCTTGATAGGGCAGTAAGAATTCGTATTATTCATGATGTTCGGCAACCATTGAAAGATGTGGTACCTATTAAAATGAAGAATGGGTGAGTTGTGAATTTCGACGTTAAATGAGAGGCTCCCTATCTTTTGCTATGGGTGTGGTCTCATGGGTCATGGTGAAAAGGACTGTGAAAATGGCTATATGAGAAGGAGGAGCTACGTTATGGGGAATGACTTAGAGCATCACCGTGGAAGGTTACGAAGACAAGGAATGTGGGTTCGGGGAAGGCGAGGAGGGACCTGAATGCGACTTTCGAGAAGGAAATGAAGCGTGATGATGAACTGGATATCGCGCAGATGGTTGAGAGGCTTAAAACTATTGCGCTTGATCTTAAATTGAAGAAGGCTGGCTCCAAGCAGCAACCTAACGAGCAAGATGTGGAAATTGCATCCATGCTGGCAGGTGGGGTGGTAGAAAGGAATGGGGAGCTGGTGTGTTCCCAAAACTGTTCAAAGTAGCTGGGGGAACTTGTATGTGCTGATTCTTTTGGGGAGATGGGTAACTGGGGAAGGAGGACGGTGTAGGTGTGTTAAGTGGTGATGTGGGGAGGGCAATGGAAGTTGATGGCAGTAAAGAGGATGAGGGTGGAATTGGGAAGGTGCTTGGGGAGAAAGGCTACAACTTTCATTTAAGCAACTCATTAAACACTTCTAAAACCATCCAATAGCAAAATGCACCAAGATAAGTTAGACATGCTAATAAAAGACTCAAACTTTCGTTCAAACATTTCATCGAGCACTTCATATGCACAAGAGTAAGACCAATTAATTACCCAATTTCAAATATTAATAACCCAATTTTACCCCTTTAATCACCCAAGATCCCCCATGACCTTAGATAAGACTACTCACACTTGTTCATGGGTGAGAAATTAACAACAAATTGCAACAAAACACAACCAAACATGATGAACGTGGTAAAGTTTAATACTTTGGGTAAATAACAATTAAACAACATAAGAAATGTAAAGTAATGAAGTAATTGTAAATAAAAGATGAGAATTGTACCAATAAAGAGGAAAGGAACAAGTTTGGACAATAATGGAAGATGAATTTCTTCTTGTCTTCCAAATACAACCCAAATATTAAATGTAAACTATTGAGAAAGGAAGAACTTGCATAAACAAAGGAAGAATTAAACTAATAATTAAGGAAAGATTACAACTTTTTATTGAATGAAAATGAGAGAGGAAATATTAGGGTTCTACAATATTTTGAGAGGAGAATAAAGTAACTAATTTTCTAGTCTAATTTCTATTCTAAAATATGGTGTGTATTTCATTCTAATATTCTCTTTATATACTACTCCTACTAATTACTACTACTACTACTACTAATAATAATAATAATAATAATAATAATAATAATAATAATAATAATAATAATAATAATAATAATAATAATAATAATAATAATAATAATAATAATAATAATACATTGAACTAATCACCCAAAATTTGCGACACATATGACTGACTCAAAAACAAACAAAAGGGAAATGGGCAAAATGGGGAATGCGATATAACAAAACGCAGCAAGGGGAGTCCACGCCGGTTAACCGGCCGCCGGTGGATGGCACCGGTAGCGAGGAGCGTCAAAAGAAGGGAAGGATTGATGTTTGTTGTTGTGTGTCGGTTGACCGGCAGACGGGATACCGGTAGAGAGCACAAAAATGATGCGAGATTTGAAGAGGTGTAGTCTATGTCGGTCCGTCGGCTGCCGGTTGCTATGCCGGTAGCGAGACTTTCACAAAAAGGAGGAGAAATTGATGTTGTGCCTACCGGTAGAGGATGTCGACTGCCGGGGCACCGGCATGGAGTACATCTGCTTCAAATTTGCTGAATTGAATTGGTGATTGATGGGGTAGAATTGGTGGAGCTTGGGCAGTGCTGTGGGGTGGCTGTTATGGCTGCCGTGGTGAGGTGATGTCGCTGTGGTTGGGGTTGTTAATGGTGATGGATGGTGAAGTGGATGAAGACGCAGGTCAGTCACGGTGTCATTGTTGCTGGTGATTCTGGGCTGAGCTGCTGTTGTTATTGATGTTGGTGACGGGAGCATGAAGCAGGGGATGTAGTTTGGTGGTGATTGGTACGGAAATGGAGGCTTGTTAATGGTGGATTAATGGAGGATGTGTTTCAATGGTGATGAGAGGTTGATGATGAATGATGATGGTAATGGCGAAATGATTGCAGGTGAGCAGCTAGGGAAGGGATGGTGTCGTTGTTGTTGAAGATGATGAAATGCAGGGCTGAATGATGTCGGGTTGGTTAATAATGGAGATGATGAATGAAGGAGTGTGAGGCAGGTGATGAAGACGAAATGCAGGGAGTCTGTTCTTTTAGTTAAAGTCAAAGTTTGACTTTACTTTTCTTCCCTTTGATATTGCTCCACGTGATTTGCGTTGACCCGTCTTGACTTTCTTGCATTAAAATTTGCCTTCCTTTATTTACAAATCCGTTCCCTACAAATTGGACACAACTAATCGCTGTAACTAATTCTCATATAAAAACGATTATTTGCGATTATCATAATAAAACTAATAATTACTAATTAACATATAAAATGAGCTAAAACTAAATTCCGACATACAAATATATTCATTCACGATAAATAGAATCAAACTATTAAAGACTCATTAACTAATAAAACTAATAAATGAGCTATTTAACAAATGAGCCACACAAAATCGAGTCGAATAAGAGTAAAAGTATGGGTAAAATACAACTAAAATGCTACTTATCAAATCTCCCCACACTTAAACCTTACTCGTCCTCGAGTAAGCTCATTAAATTAAACCAAGACCCGTAAAGTGAAAGGACTAGATAAACTAATAATATCCGATGAGAGGCAATTAACGGGCCTTCTCCGTCCCTTCAACTTACAACGAAACACAAAGAGGTATGTGATTCCTTGCAAGGCAAGTGGGAGCTTGCGGAAAATTTTGACACATCCAAACATTTAAGCACAAAACAGCACATAAGATGCATCTACAAAAAGTCAAACCGCTTTCCTCATCTAAGCGGCCGTTTTGTTTTCAAAAACCGAATAAAGAGAGTCATTAGTGGAGGATGTCGTCTCCGGGTCTTACCAAGGTGTCGATTCCCTAATTCTAGCTCAAGTAACCAACATTGACAACACGAGGTGCCTTAGAAACAAATTCTAGGCGGGAAAGAGGAAGTACTTCGCTATACTCACAAGAATGATACGACACACGCAAGATTCGACTTAATATCAAACCGTTGACCAAAATGAGACCAAAGTCCAACTCTCACGGGTTTCAGTAGTCACTCAAATGAAGAGCCGGGTGATTTTTGTGACAAAAAGTAAGCAAAATCACTCTCCTAACTCGACTTGCGAAGCATGCCCGCAATCTAGTATGGTACTCATCCAATATCCGAAAGAGAAATGTCAAATTGATTCACATACAAGAGAGACAACCGGGTTGTAATGAGGCTTGGGTTAGGTGAAAAGAGGTTGGTGCAAGCACCATTTTAAGATATGTGAGGCTATCGGTTAAGTAGTCGTCACATTTAACCAATCCACTAAACTCGACCCATGCAGATGAATTCTTCCACAAAGCTTGGCAATGATTGCCACTTCCAAAAATCATTCAATTCCATACAAAACAAGAATCGATTTGCAAATTACCAACCCTTTATTTGGCACAAAAATATACATTCTTTTCTTTTTGTTTTTCATTTCATTTTTCTCTTTTTCTATTTGTTTTTCTTCTTCATTTTTTTTCCTTTTCTATTTGATTTTCTTTCTTGCATCTTTCACGACTTGTTCACCTCTTATTAGACAAAAGTAGACAACGTTACATTTCACTCATATGGCATTAAGATCATACACCTCAAGTAGAGTCAAAATTTCAATCCAAACATACTCCACAAAAGAACCACAATGACGAACTACTCAACCAAGGTGAGTTGTTTATGGGATGTAGTTATTTTTTTGGCAATAGAAATGATAAGGCTTAGGCTCAAAATGGGTTAACAAAAGGAAACAATTGACTAAAGGGCATAACAAAAGCTTATTTGGCTATTGTGAGGTTACTTTATTTGAACAAAATTGTCTCAATATGCACACCGACACTTCTACGGTAAGGAGTGAGCACCATACTTATGCGTTTTGACATGACATACCACGTAAGGAGAACTACTCACATGACCTAAACGGGACCAGTTTGATGGACCGGCCATATGGAGGCTCTATCCTCACATTTTAGTAGCTATGTCGGTCCTAGGTCAAGTCTCGGGCCTAATACGGTCTCACAAGGTGGTCGCAACTTGGTTGTTAAGCTAGACTTCCGGGTATTTGCAAGCAAAAACCCTAACATGTGTCATCAAGAGGTACGAGCTATCAAAAGGGAAATTACACTGGCAAAACAAATTATCATCATTGGTAACATATGCCCTCTACTTTTAGACTCCCTATGCAAATTTTTACAAACGAAATGAAACGTGTATGGATGCAAACTACACATATGAACAAGCTATGTGAATGTAAGAGTGAACACATATATACATTTCTAGTCTAAATGCAACGTGTATGGATGCAAACTCCATATTGCATGTTTATGTCCTTCAAGGGCATGTTGATGAGGATTTGAGAGGTGACCCTCGCTATTTGAGCTTAGTCGAGCAAATGGAGCTGCGCAGGAGCCCAGCTTGCCATTGTATAGGAGAGATCCTGTTGGGGTTAGATAACAGGAAAGCCAATCGCGACCTTCCTTATTTGGGAAGTCCCATTATCTTGCAGGTAAAAGAGCACAATTTTTCTTTTCTTACTTTTTTTTTCGTACTCTTTTTCGTTTTTTTTTTCGTTTCTTTTTGATACCTGCTTTTTGGTAGGTCTGGCTTATGGAGCGCTTACGATTGATCGAGCCCCAAGTTAATGTTCCTGCTTATCATGCTCGCTCAATTGCAATGAGGACTAGGCTTTATATGGTGGACTTTACTCGAGTTTGCAACTACTGGGAGAACAAGCTGAAGAGCGAGGATGGTCCCCTGATTAGATGGATCGTACCATGGTGGCATCTCAAATATGTTACTGGAGTATCGTCCTTGGATCCTACCCGATCGGTGCGCATTCCTGGCTTGGAATTTATGATATGCATCTTCCCAGAGAGGCTGATGAGGCAGGTTGGATTGAAGCAGACGATCCCGAAGTTTGATACTGTTCCTCAGACTGCCATTGCGCTTAGCACTGAGAGCCGAAAAGAGTGGGCCATCAAATAGGCTCAAAGAAACATGTGGTTCTTGAACTCTTCTGTTAGTGCACTATGGGTATCATATTCCTACATGCAGTGGAGGAAAGCTACTACTCCTGAGGAGCGAGAGAGACTAAGGAAGCGCGAGCCTGTTGACTACAAGGTTCGTGATGTAGAGAAGGATAAAGAGAAGCATTTGACTGAGGGAGAGGAAGAAGCCGGATTTCGAGTTGTTCATCCTTCGAAGAAGCCGAGGACCTCTCCTGTCGTGGAAAAGGTGGTTGATAAGAATGGCAAGGCTAGACCACGAGAGAGACCGTTGGTGATTAGGTCTGAGATAGTGCAGGAGCTCCCGGCTCGTGGTCAAGACAAGAAATATGATAAGAATGACAAAGGCAAAGGAAAGATGGAAGAATAGCCTAAGTCTTATTATTATTATTATTCGTAATGAAATGGTGGGGGTTTTTAGAATCCTAGCCTATTTATTTTAGCATTTATTTTATTATGTAGCGTATTATTATTATGGAAAGAAATGAAATAGAAAGGTTAATTGGTTATGAAACTGTTGTGATTTTCTTTTATTATTCTTGTTGAATTCCAAATGCATATGCAAATATCCTTCTATTTATATTTAAAACAAATAATGGGTTGTATCCCGTTAAGGATTGCCTACGTATTCATTTAAAAATGAAATTAAACCCTTGCGCGTAGTTCAAGTAAATGTAAAAGAATAATTGTTCTAAGCAAGAGCTTGTAATGAACTAGAAAATAAGCATGAGCTTTTTACTTACTCCTAAAGTACAATTCAGTTTATTTGATGATATGAGGATGACGATCTATCAAAATGCAAGAGCAATGTGACATTAGCTTTATTTCAGCTGGCCAGGGGCCGTTTATATTCCGTGCCACAGGAGCGACACGTGAGGTTACGCGAGGCGCGTTTTTTGTTCCTATTCTAGGCGTAGTAACGTTTCAGTTGATCGAGGTTTGTCGGGTTGGAAAATTCATTCCCATCTAAGTCTGTGATCCTAACCGCACCTCCCGGGAGTATGGATTTGACCAGAAATGGTCCGGCCCAGTTGGGTTTAAACTTTCCTCTTAGATCGACAGGTAAAAGAGCTCTAACTGATTTGAGCACCAGGTCTCCTTCTTTGATGTTCCTTGGCTTAACCCTTTTGTTGAAGGCTCGTTTGATACGTGCCTGATATGTTTGCAAATTATGTAATGCGCGCAATCTACGTTCATCCAAGAGGATGAGTTCTTCATATCTATCCCTTTTCCAATCGGCTTCTGGGATTTGACTTTTGAGTAAAATGCATAAGGATGGTATTTCTAGCTCGATTGGTTGCACGGCTTCCATGCCGTAGGTTAAGTAGAAAGGGGCGGCCCTGGTGGGAGTCCTAACGGATGTGCGATATCCCCATAAGGCAAATGGTATCTTGCTTGGCCAATCTCGATAGTTGTCAATCATTTTCTTGAGGATTGTGACAACGTTGTTGTTCGCTGCCTCTACCGCGCCATTAGTTTGTGGTCTATACGGCGATGAATGGTGATGTTTGATCTTATACTTGGCTAGCAGTTGCTCAGTCTCAGCTTGGAAATGTGACCCATTGTCACTGATAATCTCATGTGGGCAACCGTATCGACAGATGATATTGTTTTGTATAAACTTTGCCACGTTCTTGGCTGTGAGACTAGTGTAGGAAGCCTCTTCTACCCATTTGGTGAAATAGTCGATTGCCACCAGAATGAAACAGTGACCTCCTGTTCCGGCTAGGGTGATCTTCCCGATGAAATCAATTCCCCAAGCAGAAAATGGCCAAGGAGATGTCATGGTGTAGAGTAATGAAGGAGGGACATGAAGGCTGGGGTAATGAAGGAGGGACACGTTCTTGGCTATGAGACTAGTGTAGGAAGCCGCTTCTACCCATTTGGTGAAATAGTCGATTGCCACCAGAATGAAACAGTGACCTCCTGTTCCGGCTGGGGTGATCTTCCCGATGATATCAATTCCCCAAGCAGAAAATGGCCAAGGAGATGTCATGGTGTAGAGTAATGAAGGAGGGACATGTTGCACATTCCCGAAGATTTGGCAGTTGTGGCAATATCTGATATATTTGATGCAATCGGATTCCATTGTGATCCAATAATACCTTAAACGCGTGATTTTCTTTGCCATCATTGGGCCACTCATGTGGGGGCCACATTCTCCATCATGGCCTTCTTCCATCACTTTCCGTGCCTGTGAATGATCAAGGCAACGTAGGATTACACCAAGAGGTGTTCTTTTGTATAATTCTCCTTGCATGAGGACGTATTAGGAAGCTAGTAAGCGTATAGCACGTTGTCCCCTCATATTCGGTGGGTAGGTGCCGTTGAGTTTGAATTTCAGGATTGCTTGGAACCAAGGTTCCTCTGGGTTTTCTTCTTCATCTGTGATTTGGTGCACGTAAACCAGTTCCGACCGTTGTTCGATGCATAAAGGAATTTCCACCATATTATCCGGCATATTAATCAAAGATGCTAGTTTTCCAAGAGCATCTGCAAATTGATTCTCCTCTCGAGGTAGGTGTAGGTAGATTACTTGATCGAAGAACTGGGCAACTTGGTCTATTCTGGCTTGATACGGTGCTAGGCTTTCGCTTCGAATTTTCCAAGATCCCTTAATTTGATTGATGATCAAAGATGAATCTCCATGTACTCGAAGATTTTTGATGCCTAAACCTACTGCCGCTTGTAGCCCAATGAGGCAAGCTTCGTATTCTGCCGCGTTATTTGTCACCTCGAAGTCGAGTTTGACAGAGAGTGGTGTATGCTCGCCTTCAGAAGAAATAAGCAACACTCCTATTCCAAATCCTCTTAAGTTCGATGCTCCATCAAAATAAAGGTCCCAGGAGTCTATATCTGTTTGGAGTATATCTTCATCCGGAAACGACCAAGTGTCTATTGTTTGGGCATCATTGATGGAATTTTCTACGAAGAAGTCGGCAACGGCGTGCCCTTTTATAACTTTCAGAGGTACATACTTGAGATCGAACTCTGAGAGAATCAAAGTCCATCTTGCTAGGCGTCCGTTGAGAACGGGTTTCTCGAAGAGGTATTTGACGGGATCCATTTTGGAGTATATTTTGACGGAGTAGCTAAGCATATAATGGCGTAGCTTCTTCATTGCCCACACAAGAGCGAGGCATGTCTTTTCGAGTGGTGTGTATTTGCACTCATACTCCAAGAACTTATTACTGAGGTAGTAGATATCTCTTTCTTCTTTTCCCACGGTTTGGGCTAGCATGGCGCCCATGGCTGTTTCAGTTACTGTGAGATATAAACCAAGAGGTTGATCTCGTTGGGGTGGCATGAGCACTGGTGGTTTGGCTAGTATCTCCTTGATTCGGTCGAACGCCCTTTGACAGGCATCATCCCATATGGTGTGATCTATTTTCTTTAGCTTTTTGAAGATAGGTTCACAGATTATGGTGAGTTTCGATATGAATCGACTTATGTATTGCACCTTACCTAGGAATCCTCTAACTTCCTTCTCTGTTTGAGGTTGCGGCATTTCGATTAGAGCTTTGATCTTGGAAGAGTCTATTTCTATCCCTCATTGGCTAACAACATACCCCAGGAGTTTGCCGGACGTTACTCCAAATGCACATTTCTGAGGATTGAGCCTTATGTTGTACTTTCGTAATCTTGAGAAGAATTTGCGAAGGTTCGCGATGTGCCCCTCTCTATCTTTGGACTTAAAAATCATATCATCTACGTAGACCTCAACTTCTTTATGCATCATGTCATGTAACAGTGTAGTTGCGGTGCGTTGATATGTAGCTCCAGCATTGATTAACCCAAACGGCATAACCGTGTAGCAATAGATACCCCATTGAGTGACGAAGGCGGTCTTGTGCATATCTTCTATGGCCATCTTGATTTGGTTATATCCCGCGTATCCATCCATGAAGGACAATAATGTGTGATCTGCTGTGTTATCCAGTAATATGTTGATATGTGGTAGAGGAAAATCATCCTTGGGACTTGCTTTGTTTAAGTCTCTGAAATCAACACTAACACGGATTCCCCCATCCTTTTTGGGTACGGGTACTATGTTGGCTACCCAGTCTGAGTACTCGGAAACTTTGATGAACCCGGCTTTGAATTGCTTATCGACTTCTTCTTTGATCTTAAGTGCCCATTCTGTCCTCATTCGACGAAGCTTCTGTTTTACGGGTTTGAAACTTGGTTTAATCGGGATTCTGTGCTCTGCGATATCCATGTCGATCCCTGGCATGTCTTTGTAGGACCAAGCAAAAACGTCTTTGAACTCGTGTAGGAGGTCTACAAAACTGGCCCTTTCGGCGGGGCTTAAGGTCGTCCCTATCCTAAGTTCTTGGGTTTCTAGTTCGGTTCCTACGTTGATGGGTTCAGTGTTTTCTATTACTGGCCCCCCTTTCCCCTCTTGTAGTATTTCTCTGGCTATGTAGAGAGGTATTTCGATTGAGTCTGGGTCTGGGTCATCCTCATTAGCATCGTAAACAGAATTGCATTCAGAATAACACAAAGAGTAAGCAGAACCTGATTTATTCATATTAAAATTTGAGAAAAGTTAAAACAAAGAAGCCATCTGTTCGGTAGTCAGTGGCGGTAAAGGGATAGCTGTAGGGACATTTCCCAAACTGCTGTTACTACTTGATGCTAAGCTAGGAGAAACAAGTGGAGTGGGTGTGACGACAAGAGGAGACTCTCTAGGGACTTCTCTAGACTCCGACTCTGACTCCGACTCTGACTCCGACTCTGACTCTGACTCGAATTCATCGTCTTCTGGTTCTCCTTTGAACATCTCTCCTTCTCCAGTGGTGAGCTTGAAGAGCCTTCCTTGGTTGTTTGTCCACTTGATCGACTTTCTCCATCCTTTCTGTTGATTCGAACTGGTTTCTGTGATCAATGCGGTAGGGTTGAAGTGATCATCTTGAAGTATCCTGGTAATGATCTCATCCTGCGCGGCTCTAATATATCGATCTTCTCCAAATAGTAAGCTAACAGATTGTTCGTCTAAGCAAGGTGCTTGACGAGTTTTGACGGTAGGAACCGTTTCTGGAGGAATGAAGTAGCAATCGTGAAAGATCTCGATTCCAGCTAACTTCCTTTCGAGATAGTGCCAAGGTTCGGGAAACCCCTGAAAGAGTTCTTGACTCCCCTCTCTAACGAAGTATCCATTTAGGGTAGGGAGGTAGGGTCGCATTTGGATTCCCACGTTCTTGCGGTTTTGAACTTGGGCGAGCATCTCGAGAGCTTCCTCCTTGATGGGTTTGTTCCCTAACCCGAGTGGTATCCTTTGTGAGTTGCCTTCTTTATAAGGTGCAAAGGTGTTTCTTCGGATAGGATTCAAAGGAATTCCCGGGAAGTATCCCTGAGATTTAAGTATGTGGTTGACCACTAAATTAGAGTAGGGATTGAAGTACAAGGGTGCCAACTCGCTTTCTATGACGTTTATGCTATGGAAGCCCCCAAGTTCATATACTGGATCCGCGAGTACTTGGTTACTTGAACTCTTTTCTATTACCGCCTTGATGAGTGATGAAGTGATCGTCACCACTTTACCATTTAGTGGGATCTTGATCTTCTGGTGGAGGGTGGATGTAACCGCTTTGGAAGCGTGAATCCAATGTCTCCCCAGAAGTATATTAAAGGATGCTTCAATGTCCACTATTTGGAAGTTAACCTTTCGTTCAATCGGCCTTGTGGCTATGGTAAGGTTAACTAGTCCTACCACTTTTCGTCGTGTACCATCATATGCGCGAACACCTTGGTTGGTAGGGGTCCAATCTGACTCTTTTATGCCCAATTTGTATGCCGTTTTCAAGGGTATGACGTTGACTGCCGAGCCATCATCTACTAAAGTCATTGGCACATTCTTCTTCAAGCAAATGACAGTGATGTAAAGAGCCAAGTTGTGATTAGCACCGAAAGGTGGCAAATCTTCATCCGAGAAAGTAACAGGGTTACTTAGCTTAGGTGACTCTTGGAAGACCAAGTTGACTACGTCATCGGGTGTAGAGTTATGCGCCACGTTTAATTTGGCCAAGGCTTGAAGTAAAGCTTGGCGATGTGGGAACGAGCTCGCAACTAGTTGCCAGACTGAAAGATCAGCCTTTGTCTCCTGTAGTTGCTTTAGCAAATGGTTAGTAGAGGTATCCTCGTTATCATTTGGTGTGACAACGTTGGTATTGGTGATTGGACCGTTTGCTATGGGACCGTTTTGAGAAACATTTTGATATGGACGCCCCGAACGAGTAAGGTGGTCTACATCTTGGTCCTCATTATTTTGGACTATTTTCTCACTGACTTTGACTAGGTAGTGTTTGGTGAGGTACTCATCTTCATCATCGTCGGTCCATACTCCATTGATAGTAGCAAGTTCTCTCATCCTCATGATCTCGGCCTCCAACTAGATAATTTGGTCGATTAATTCATCAACCACGACTACTACTTCTTGCATTGTAACATTTTGAGAGAAACTTAGTGGTGCACTTTATTTGGGTGTTGCTTTGGATCACGTAGGGTTGCCACTACACTTTCTAATTCTGAAACTTGCCTATTCACACTCTTTGCCCAGGCTATAAAGTCGGTGATGGTAAGGGAAATGGTCGAGTATTTCCCTTATTCTTCTATTGCATGAATCTCATCTTCGACTGGAGAAATGAGGTGTGAACAATCTAAGGTAGATTCTTCATTTATAATCATCAGAATTCCAAGAGGATTCTGAGTATTGTTAGGCTTGCCTCCATGCGATATTGGTAGGCGACCGTCTTCAATCATGTCTTGAAGTACATGTTTTAGCTTGTAGCATTTTTCTGTGTCATGTCCTTTACCTCTATGATATTCGCAGTACGAGTTCTCGTCCCAGGATTTGGATTTCTTCTCTGGTTCGGGTGTAGGGCCTATGGGTTGAAACTTACCCTGTTTCATCAATCTCTTCAGAGCATTGAAGTATGTATCCCCAATGTTTGTGAACTTTCTTTCTGGGATACTCTTCTTTGATGATTCGAGAAGGTTAACTTCATCAGTCTTGCTAGTAGAGCCGTAGGAACGACTCGTTGAACCTTGATATCCACGACCTACCGTTTTGGACAAGAGCCCTTTACGGATGTCATCCTCGATCCTTGTTCCTAGTACAGTTAAGTCTTTAAAGGTCTTAATGTTTTGGTACCTCAAATGACTTGCATAAATGGGTTTTATGTTGTCCACGAACTTTTCCACGAGAGTAGCTTCGTCTGGGCGTTCGACGAGTTGGGTACTAGTCTTCCTCCGCCTACTTAGAAAGTCGGTGAAGCCTTCTTTATCATTTTGGGTAAGAACCTCTAAGGTGCGCATATTGATTTGGATCTCAGCATTATCCGCATATTGCTTAGAAAACTCGATTGCGGCATCATCCCAGGTGGCAATCTTCTTGTGCTCTAGAGAATAGAACCATTGCTTGGGAATAGTGTCAAGAGACGAAGGAAAGATCCTTAGGAACATCTCGGGTTTAATGCCTTTGATAGACATGTAATCTTTGAAAGCACGGATATGGTTCAAAGGGTTTTCATGCCCCTTGAATTTCGGGATATCCGTCATGTTGAAGTTGGTTGGAAATTTGGAGCTTACGGCCTCGTATTTGCGATTGTTTTCCCTATAGATATCATCCCTTTTGAGATACATCAGTTGTTCCTCCAAGTATTGGAGTCATTTCTCAGCTGCAGTTGGACCTACGGGAGGGTTGACTTCTTGTGCTCCCACAAAAGGTGGAGGATTTTCATTCACGAAATCATTCACAAACTCATTAGGCACTTCACTTCCTGGAGGAGGTAACCTAGTTTCTACATCAACGAATCGGCTCTCGATGGTGTTGAGGCGATCATACACTTGGTCTTGGCTAGTTTGGAGACGAGCGAGCGCGGCTAGGATTTGAGCATTACCATTCTGGGGTTGACTGTTGCTTGTGGTGCTAGTGTTAGGCATCTTGGAAACTGAACAAGAGATCGACAATGAATCAAAACACGATCGACCATTCTAGCACACTTACTCAAAGAAAAGACTCGACTTGTGAGGTGTGAGTGTGCCACTTGTGTCAAGTGAGGTTTGAAGAAATGACAAGGTTTGAAAATGTTGGTCCTAGTCAACTATAGTGTAGTTGTAGGAGTGGACTCGAAGTGAGGTTTTGAAAAGGGCTTTTGAGGCCCGAATTTTGACTTGACAATTGGACAAAGTTTTGACTGGTTTTGCGCTAATATTAGGTCTATTTTGAAAATATACATTTTAAAAGAGGTTTTGATTTTTACAAATTTCGTCATGGTTTTGTTTAGAAATGCTGATCACATAGAGTACAAGCATTTAAACAGGCATTATAACGGGATGCTGAGTGCATTTAAAAGGGTTTTGGTTTGAAGGGTGGGTTGCCATACCGAACAATCAAACCCGGGGTCTGTGGAGAGGCTCGTACCAAACATGAGTAAGGCCGATTCCTAGTCCATTTCCTCGAGTAGTGAAAGTCCTTGATACAAACAAGAGTAAGTACCATGGTATGGTTGACGTCAATCGCTATCCATCCTTAGGCCCAAATAAGAATTTGGACCGTCTAGATGGGACGATTGGTCGAATGGGTTGGGTTGGGCCTTAGGAAGGCCAAATAAACGATCTAGGAAGACCGAGTTATGAAAACCGACGACTGTCTCGTACAAACTATTCCCTAACCTTGTTCAAGTTTCACCCTTGGCTACACGTAAGTGTATTAATCCCCAGCGGAGTCGCCAAACTGTGGACGCGGGCCCACGGGGGTCGCTCAGGAGTGAAAAGAGAGCAAGCTTTTGCATTTTGTGGAGTCACCACCAATTTATTGTGGAAAATTGGAAACCGTTCGAATACTTCGCGTCATGTCAAGACACAAAGTAATGACATGAACACTAAGAACTCGTTACCCTTAGCATTCTATGTCTAGAATGACTCTCGTGGATGCCATTGAACACGGATGTTCACAGAGATCTGGAGTAAGGGGTGAGGGTACGTATTAGGAAGCTCTTTTGATCGAACACCTAATCCCCCCGCCTCGATAGCGGCCTCTACTAATGATTAGGGAAAATCGTCTATACTCGATATGTTGAAGGCTATATGCATGCAATGCAACATCCATTAGATTAACCATAGCATGTGAATTAATACTAAGTCGGTTAACATGTAATTTAACATACAATTGGGTCGAAGTAGAAATTTAATGTTAATTACATGTGAAAACATACAAGCAATAATAAAGAATACAATAAAGAAATATAATAAATAAAATTACAATAATTACAATGGGTTAACAGATTTACGCCGAAAATATATTTAAAACGGACAATTTGAGAAAAGAAAGAATAAACAAATTAACGAACAGATTATTAGGCGATAATACGATTAATAGTTAATTAATACGTAACTAATTAAACTAGGTCAAGGCAGAAACGGGAGTTCAGAGACAGAACTCAACCCGGAACAGGCGCAGCAGAGCTGCGTCCTTTGGAAGAGGCGCAGCAAACACTGCGTCTGTTCATGAGTTCAGTTCTGGCTGTGAAGCCGGAATTTGCAAATTGTTAATGCTCGTTGGTGATTTAAATGCTTGATTAATAATATTTGACTAGGATAGAAGTTGTTTAACAGATTATTTACATATGATTAGGTCATAAAATAAAACATGGATGGAATTAAATTAGAACGGATTAATTACAATATTAAAAGCTTAATAATGAATTAAATAGGTTAATTAGGTTTATTAATGATGAACTAATGATGATGACGATAAATAACAAATGCAAATATATCAACGATGAATTTCAGAGACTCAATATTGATGAATCGAACCTCTAAAAACTCGAATTGATTTTAATGACGAAAACCCGCAAATATGAATTAGAAGAGATTTAAGTCGGGATTCAAAAGATGAATGAAATATACATGTTAAAATTATTATGTTGAAATCATCGTGTTAATGAAACATGAACAACTGAAAGACAAAATAAGAACGAACAGAGGAACAAAAGACGAAGGAAGAAGAAAGGAAGCAGGAACTGCGGCAGTCTCAGGAAGAGGCGCAGCAGATGCTGCATCCCTTCGAAGAGGCGCAACAGTTGCTGCGTCCTTTCTCGACGTTTATCTCCTGTTAATCCGTAAAAAGTGTTTAAAACAAGGTTTTGTAAATCGATTTTAAGTGTGTTTTCGACGTAAACTTTACAATAGTAATTACAAAAATAAAGTACAATAATAAAATATGGATTTACACCCTCAGACTTACATGTTTGACGAAACGAGATTGGCTAAGTTAACGTTTAGTGATGCTCGACTCGAATGTATGACGAAAGTGCCCTCTTAAAGGAAAACGAATAAGATTGATTAAAGTTGATTGATGTGGAGTTGGTCAAATTGGTCGGTCATGCAAAACGAGGCTGGTACTCAGAAGGATTCGAGCTTACGTGGTCGAAAGTTCAAGCACGTAGACGCCAAAAAGTAAGAGCGTGGTCTAGAATGCAAAGGGAGAAGAGAACGGCGGACACTCGCGTGAGAAATATGTGAGACCGAAGGTCTCTATTTATACTAATCACACGGAGGAATTAGGGTTTCGGAGAAACTTTGGAAGTGAATCTTGAAAAGATATGAAAAAAACGCAGAAAGGACTTGGGGAAGAGGCGCTGCAGGCACTGCGTCTCTTGGAAGAGGCGCAGCACCTGCTGCGTTCTTTCCCAAGTGGTTTCCTCCTGCGGAAGAAAGATTTCCGCATTTTCTATTATGGAATTACGGTTTGATCTCAATTTCCTTAATATTTTATATAATATTTACGGGATATAATTTACCAAAGAGATTAAAAGATTGAAAATATGGAATAGAAATATCCGGAACATTCCAGAATATTCTGACTCGACATTTTAAACAGTTATTAGAAAATGAAGACGGTTTTTGACCGGGACTCCAAATGTACTCTAATTACTGTCAAAACGACCGTATCGGCGCGTAGATGACGACTATAAGGTAGACAAGAGTGTTTGAGCTATCACTTGACGATAAACTTACGAACTGTCATAAATTGTTCCGTGTACCAAACATGCGGCCCAATCATCACTGGGTGATTTGCGGGTGGTGCAGAAATGAGGTATCTACAAAATGCAAACTACACTACAATGCCAATGCAATCCCCCCCCCCCAAGCTAAAGACAACATTGTCCTCAATATGCTAACATGTAATCCAACCAAAATAACTTTCTGGAAAAAGTTGCGTCCCCGATCGGGGTTGAGCAAGTCTAGTCGGGTTTGACTTTTCCTCCGTTGTTGAAAGTTACGACCCCAAACGGGGTTTCTTGCATGGGGAAGCTTGCATTTCTTCTTTGAGTCTCCTTTTTTTCTTACTTTACCTATAAATCACAAAACAAAATACCGTCAAGTCTAGTAATTTTATTTCTAAATCTATGAAAACATTTAATTTACGAAAAATTAAAAACAAAAATAAATAAAAGCTTGGGTTGCCTCCCAAGAAGTGCAAATTTCAAGTCTTGCTAGACTCCTATTTTTCGAACGATACGGCCTTTGTCATCCTTAAAAAATAAGTCAAAGCCCTTAGAAGCCGATCATATACCTGTGCATGGGCAATACTGTAACACCCTGGCCCAAACCGGGTCGGGAGCGGTTACTTATGATAGCTCACCAGGCTGTGTACACGGCCCACAAATCAACACGGGTCCTTTATAGCACATTTTGTCCTCACTCATGTGCATCCCGGAAACCTTTCCAGGAGGTCACCCATCCTAAGACTACTCCCAGCCAAGCACGCTTAACTTTGGAGTTCTTTCGCATGGATGACCATAAAAGAAAGTTCACTTTGTTGATATGAGTAGTACTTTCAATCCCTTTAAGCACTAGTCATTTTAGCCTACCATTGGACCTTTTCAATTATCGTGGGGTATTACAATCACCCCCACTTAAAGAACGCAACGTCCTCGTTGCGCCTGGAAGCATAACCGCTAACCCAGAATCCTCCCCCGCTAGATGGGTGATCACAATGAAGCGTATAACAATTGCCTCCAGGAGCGTATAACAACTGTCTCCCATCACCAAGTGATATCAGAGCAACCCTGCGACCGTGTGGTGATGGGAGGCGGTTGTTATACGCTCCATTGTGATCACCAACCTAGCGGGGAGGATTCTGGGTTAGCGGTTATGCCCCAAGGCGCAACGAGGACGTTGCATTATTCTTTAAGTGGGGGTGATTGTAACACCCCACGTTAATTGAAGAGGTCCAGTAATAGGCTAAAAATGACTAGTGCTTAAAGGGATTGAAAGTACTACTCATATCACCAAAGTGCACTTTATTTTATGGTCATCCATGCGAAAGAACAACAAAGTTAAGCGTGCTTGGCTGGGAGTATTCTTAGGATGGGTGACCTCCTGGGAAGGTTTTCGGGATGCGCATGAGTGAGGACAAAATGCACTATAAAGGACCCGTGTTGATTTGTGGTCCGTGTATACAGCCTGGTGAGCTATCATAAGTAACCGCTCCCTACCCGGTTTGGGCTGGGGTGTTACAAATACAAAAGAAGATATACGCAATTGATAAGATTAACGCATAAAAGAACAAAGGATAAAGATGAAAAATGTTATCAAAATGCGTAGAAGAGGCTTCAAAAATAACCACCGTATTACTCCACTCGTCAGCAAGAGATGAAGCGTCATGCTTAAGACCATGAAATAAATCGTTAGTGCTTAAATTATCATCATATATGGTCTCAAATTGGTGGTATGAAAACTCTAAGCGGTAGGACTCATCAAAATTGGGGGTGCATCCCACTTAACCTCTATATGAGCATCACTAAATCCTTCATCAACCTTTAAAAGGTCAACCTGTAACATCCCCATTTAGTTAGGAGCCTTTGACAAGACATTCCCAAATAAATAGGACTGTTACTATCTCGGTTTTCCGGGGTAGTGAATAACAAAGTACAACAAACCAAGGTACTTTAGATAAAACTTAGCGATTACATATTATTACAACTTGTCCAAACTAGACATAATATAAAATTTGATACAACTCGCAGCGGAAATAAATAAAGTGATTAAATAATCTAAGCGGTCTAGACTTCTAGGTAGACTGGCCAAATCCTCACGCATTCCCATAAGCTCCCAAGTCAACTAATCTTAAGTACCTGTCAAATCTACTCCCCATTATGGTTCATCACAGGTGTTCACGAATACACGGTCAACCACGAGGTTGAGTAGGATAGCAATCCCAAGACATATAATATAAATAGCATAAAGATTCAAACACAAATGCCAAATCAACTGTTCTCATACTTTAACCCTCAACCTCCCGTTGAGTCACAATTCAGCCCTCAACCTTCAGTTGAGTAGACACACTAGAGACATGTCTACAGAACCAGCCTGGGGCCTTACACCACCACTAATGTATTAAACGGTGTCTGCCAGTAAGTTTATAATACATCACCCGAAGGCTCTTACCATGATGTCTAACTCAGCCAGTAAGTTTATATCACATCACCCGAAGGCTCTTACCATGATGTAAACCTGATGTCCAACCCATTATAAAACCAACAGTAGCAACAACAATGACTACCAACCACACCGTCTCAGGAATAATTAATACAACCGTCTTTAATCAAAATATGCAAGATATGCAATAATCCAATAGTCCAAATAATTCAATCCACAACATCCAATTAAGTTATAAATAATAAGTTTAGTAGAATCGTTATCCTGCCTTTTCAGCAAATCCAATTATATAACATTCCAATTAATTAAGTAAACAAAACCTAGCAATCCTCCTCCACAATCCCGTCACCTAAATAAAATATTAATTATAATTAATAATTATTCTAATTATATATAATATAAACAATTGAACTAATTAATTAATTAGTTATAGTAATTATTACGTAATTTACAAATTAAAAACCCGTCTCAAACATTGGTTAAAACCCGTATCAAGTTACACAAATTAAACCCATGTTCGACCCGTGTTAACCCACAAACCAACCCACATAAACTCATCTCAAACAATTAACCCGACTCAAATCCCGTCAAGACATGGTTCAAATCCCGACATTATACAATAATTAAACCAACTTATGAAACAAGACTTTTCATGGTTAAACCATGAAACACTCACATACACACACACACACACCTCACAACCGCCATCCCCACCGTGGTTAGCCACCCAGCACCACGATGGGTCCCTCCTGCCACTAGCCACCTCACCTCAACACCTCACCCTTACCTCCACCTTCACACGGACTCTTAACAACAATCCCCTAACCTGACACAAAACATCAACTCCGACACCACATCTACCCAACACCACACCACATCTAGCCACCACCGTCATCACCACTGACCAACGGTTGTTCCAGGGGTGGTCCCTTCTCTTCTTGGCCCATCTGCAACACCACAACAGCCACCAAAAGCCGACAACAACACCTATAACCCCTCCCCTGTATCGCGTTTTCCGACTGCCACCACCACAAAACACCACCTCCGACCACCACGATACGACCATGGTGGTCGACTCTCACCCCTGGTCTTAACCCATCCTAGCCAAGGTTCAATTGGTCGAGTTTCATGGGTCGAATCCCCATAAACCCCCCTTTCGACATACCCTAACAACAAACCCAAACAACCACCCAAAACCCGCCTGAAACGCCCCTTTCTCGAGGTCCCTGGTGGTCAACGGTGGGTCCTGGTCAATCCCTGATGGTCCACGACCAAGGTCACGGCAGTAGTTGGTCACATGGTGGTTTAATTTACGAGTTACAATAATTATAAGATGAGTATGTTATATAGCGAGACGGTTTTATAAACATACCTTGAGACGATAATAAAACTATATTCTTTTCCTCTTTCTTCTATAGATCTCCCTTTATGTGTAAAATATGTGAATAAAACCTATTATGTAGGTCATGCCTTGCTTTTATACTAGTAAAAAGGTCGTCTTTAGGAAACTATTAAGATATTATTATTATTATTATTATTATTATTATTATTATTATTATTATTATTATTATTATTATTATTATTATTATTATTATTATTATTATTATTATTATTATTATTATTATTATTATTATTATTATTATTATTATTATTATTATTATTATTATTATTATTATTATTATTATTATTATTATTATTATTATTATTATTACTACTACTATTACTACTACTATTACTACTATTACTATTATTACTATTATTATTATTATTATTATTATTTTTATTATTTTATTATTATTATTATTATTATTATTATTATTATTATTATTATTATTATTATTATTATTATTATTATTATTATTATTATTATTATTATTATTATTATTATTATTATTATTATTATTATTATTATTATTATTATTACTATTACTACTGCTACTGCTATTACTACTGCTATTACTACTACTATTACTACTATTACTATTATTATTATTATTATTATTATTATTATTATTATTATTATTATTATTATTATTATTATTATTATTATTATTATTATTATTATTATTACTACTACTACTACTACTACTACTACTACTACTACTACTACTACTACTACTACTACTACTACTACTACTACTACTACTACTACTACTATTACTATTATTATTATTATTATTATTATTATTATTATTTAATAATAATAATAATATTATTATTATTATTACTATTATTACTACTATTACTATTATTATTATTATTATTATTATTATTATTATTATTATTATTATTATTATTATTATTATTATTATTATTATTATTATTATTATTATTATTATTATTATTATTATTATTATTATTATTATTATTATTATTATTATTATTATTATTATTATTATTATTATTATTATTATTATTATTATTATTATTATTATTATTATTATTATTACTCCACCAACTCGAGCTATGTAGCCGGCCCAACGCCTTTATGGCACACGACCCAATGCCCTTATCACACAATCCAATTTCCCGTCTTCACTTATTTATTTCTTATTTTAATTACCGTATCAATTGCAATTATTATTATTATAAATGCTATTAAATTAATTATTAATTACATAAATTATTCTCATAAATTATTATTAAGTTACGGGGTATTACAGCTCCCCCCCCCCCTAAAATGAACGTCGTCCCGAGGTTCGCCCATACATACATAACAACACCTATAAACATCCACACAACTGAGCACCATCCAACTTATGATAATACAATTATCCATTTAAGATTATCAACCACACTAATCTTATCACAAAATGTCATAATAATAACTCAAAACATTTGTAGTATCACATTCCTTCCCCCAAAAAATAAACTTCGTCCTCGAAATTCGGAATATCAAACAACAGGAATAAACAAACCATTTGTTGTAACATCACAAAACATGTAATACACATTGTAACATAAGACAACTATTATCTTTAACACAACATCAATTGATGGATAAATGAATAATAACAATCTTCGAATTAATTTTTTTTCTTACTTGCGTGTTTATTTCTTACCAGTGACATCTAATTTAAACATGGATGCAATTAATGAAAATATTTATATAGGCTTAGGGCAACACATTCCGCATATCACTAGACATGTTGTAACACCCCCATTTATTCCGGAGCCTTTAGCTAGACATCCCAAGTAAATGAGAGCGTTACCATCTCGGTTTCCCGAGGTAGTGAATAACAAAGTCCAACTCACCAAAGTACTTTAAATTAAAACTTTAGTGAATTACATGTTTATTACAACTTAACCAATTAAAACTTAATATAAAATTTTTACAACTCGCAGCGGAAATAAACAAAGTGATTAATATTCTATGTGATCTAGACTTCTAGGTAGACTGGCCAAGTGCTCACGCATCCCATAGCTCCCAAGTCAGCTAATCTTTAGTACCTGTCAAATATACTCCTCATTATGGTTCATCACAGGTGTTCATGAATACACAGTCAAACACGAGGTTGAGTAGGAATAAACACTAACAATAAGAACATATGATAGGCAATCCAATTTCCATTCACATAACACAACTCCTTGACAACGTGCTCCTTCCCATGACTTAGCACACCTCCCTTAACAACGTGCTCATATTACTTTGGTACCCCTCCATTAACAACGTACCACCATTATGTAATAGTACCCCTCCCTCACAACGTACATATTACCATCACCCCAGAGTACAAACTCCCTCAACAACGTACATCTGACTGTCTCCCAACTTTTCACAATTTCCACATTCACGATAAACGATAACAATTTAATTCACCTCACCACAATTATTAATATCAACCAACACAATGCAATATTAATTCTCCCTTCCAACAAATACGATAATAGCAACCAACATAATGCAATAAAATTCTCCCTTCCAACAATTACGAGAATATCAACCAACACAACTCGCATATGATCATTTCCACATTAACATAAACCATCCATTATACCAAATATCATCTAATAAGAGTTGAATAGGATTTATCCCTACATGGAAAGCAATTCCAATTAAGCAGATCAAGCGATCCAAATAATTAAAGCAATCCGAACCCGATTATAAATCCTTCACAGTCCATTACCTAACAATTATAATAATATTTACAATTACAATTATTTACTTTATTTAACAATTTAATCAATTATAAATTATTACCTTCTATTATTATTTAATAATTATAAATTATATCCATTATCCAAATTAATTTAATTGTTATTACTATTAAAGGTCTACGATATTAAATCCCGATTCAATTACAAGCCCGAGTCAAACCCAACTTAAAAACCCGACCCAAATAAATAAATCCCAACACCCATGCTAAACACATGAAACATTCCAACCCTGCACCCCACGTACCCACGACTAACACCCCCCATTACCCGTGTAAAACCTATCACCAACACCCCCTTCTAAACCCATCTTTCACGGCTCCACTAGCCACCATCAACACCGCCCAAGACTGCCAACTCCTAACCCGCACCACGGCACATCCCAATGACCACTAATAACCAGCCTAGCCATCCCCTACAACCCAAAAACTCACGCCCTAGCAACCTGACCACAATATCACCAATACTGAAAACCCGACATGTACAACTCAACGTTTACTTATGACCACCACTACTACAGACCACCACCGACCTCCACCGTATCCTATAACCACCACCAATCACCCACGACAGAACCACACAACCCCACACAACCGTGCCCTATACCCGACACCCAAACAACCCGACAACAACCACAACACCAACACTCCCCTGTTCTGCGCATTCCGGCCACCATAACCACCAGGCAGCTGCCTTTCTCCACCCTAACACCTACCCAGATACCGACAACCCCACCTGAACCCTACTCACCCCAGGTTGGTCCCACACGAGTCATGCCCAGGTAAGAACCCGTATACCCTTCCTCGGCAACCACCGCACAACCACCACCTACGGCCAACCACGACCACTTATAACGGTCGACTCCTCCCTCTGGTACCAACCCTAACCCAGGTCAGGTCTATCTCAGTCAAAGTACGGTAAAAAATCGAGTATTTTGTATTGTTTTAACCCAACAAACACCACCACAACCTCCGGTCAAACACCCCCTCCCAGACGGTCAACGGCGGTCTAACGTAGGTTCGGTCACCCCCTGGTGTCCCAGGGCCAAGGTCACGGTCCCAGCTAGTCTATAGGCGGTTTAAATTCAAGTTATATAAGTTATAAAATCGATACATTAAATTATAAGACGGTCTTACCTTTTATCGCTAATTGCTCCTTCCGTCTCTTAAATCTCCTTCTTCTTTATTTGTGAATTATATTTCAGATATCATGGTATTTATAGTCTATAATTAGAGAGTATATGAGGCCAAATAGGAAATTATTGCCTTATTCCGATTATTATTAGGAATTACCATATTATTATTATACTTGTTATATTATTATTAAATCCCACTTCAAATCCCGACTACTACTCATACTAGGCCTAATATAATCAGCCCATCTCTATTTCACACGGTCGAAGGCCTTATTACTAGCTAAGCCCAATTCTCGACTTGCTTACTTACTTTATTATTCAATTAACGTCTTATATGCAAGTATTATTAGAAATGCCATTAATTAATTATTTGAATTACAAAAACTATTCATATAAATGATTATCAAAATACGGGGTATTACAGTCTTCCCCTCTTAAAATGAACTTCGTCCCAAAGTTCGCCCATAACTACTACAACATTTATAAGCATCCACACAACTAAGCACCATCCGACTTATGAAAACACAATCATCCATTTACGATTATCAACTACATCAATCTTATCACAAGATGTTACAATAATAACTCAAAACATTTGTACTATCACATTCTATCCCCCTAAAAATAAACTTCGTCCTCGAAGTTCGAGATATCAACAACAGGAATAAACAAACCATTTATTGTAACCTCTCAAGAACACGTAATACACATAAGACAACTATTATCTTTAACACAACATCAATTGATGAATAAATAAATAACAACAATCTTCGAATTAATAACTCTTTTTTTTTATTACTTGCGCGTTTATTTCTTACTAATGCCATCTAACTTAAACATGGATACAATATGTATATAGGCTTAGGGTAACACATTCCGCATAACACTAGACATGTTATTCTACTTCACAAAATTTTCAACATAAAGATGCCAATGTGAGAGATAAGAAACAATTCTTTAGAAATTTTAGCACAACTTACATTTTCAAGGATAAGGAAAAACATGTTACAACTTCCAAAAATCATTAATAAATAATAACACAATTACTTCTTGAGAACGTATACTTTTTAGAAAATACAGAGAGATAACAATTTATTAGAGAAAGAATCAAAGCAAAAACTCATAAGGTCAATTTATAATGCATTTTACAATTTATTTGGTCGATACAGAAATTTTACAGCAACTTGTCAGAAACTTAGGTCAGCTTGTAAAAATCATTATAAAATATCAAAATATTTTCTTACAACGTGGCTTATTAATTTAGAAACATATACGAATCCTTTAAACAGTGGAGTTGGAATTATACCTAATGAATAAGTAAGTTTTAAATGACAATTTTTACAAAAACATGGAATGAAAACATTACTGTACAGGAATATTCTGACCAATGTCCACTAAAATATTTATTGCTCCTAAACCATATATTATTTAAGTATGAAACTAGAGGCATATGAAAGCTAACTCATAAGGCTATCACACATAAAAATTTTGTGCAATTAAACATGCAGTAAATGGCAGCCAAAGCAATCAAGGGTAAAATTTCGGGAAATCAACCAAATTACATTCTCCACAATTCCACGCAATTTCCGTAATACTTCACATGTTAATCATAATTACGCCTCCCACATGTTATAACAATGCTTAAAAATCATATCACATCTCTTCTCCGTAAAAGCAAGGTTACGTCCCTGTAACCGCAATCAATGAAAACAATACTCAAATAAGGCAAACAAAACTCCTAAGATAAATAAACGATATTCATTTTAAATTACCCCACACTGTAATATCTCTCAAGGTAACCGGTTCAAAACTGGAAGGGCCAGAAGTCTGGTGTGAGGGGCGCCCTAACTTATCCCAAGCCTTAAGGGGGCACCTAACAGTTTCTACCCGGGTTCATTTTATTAGACACAACCTATGTTCATTATTGTTCATTGGTTAGGCATGGGGATCGTTTTGCTCTGATACCACTTTGTAACACCCCCATTTATTCAAGAGCCTTTAGCTAGGCATCCCAAGTAAATGAGAGCGTTACCATCTCGGTTTCCCGAGGTAGTAAATAACAAAGTCCAACACACCAAAGTACTTTAAATTAAAACTTTAATGAATTACATATTTATTACAACTTAACCAACTAAAGCTTAATATAAAATTTTTACAACTCACAGCGGAAATAAACAAAGTGATTAATATTCTATGTGGTCTAGACTTCTAGGTAGACTGGCCAAGTCCTCAGGTATCCCATAGCTCCCAAGTCAGCTAATCTTTAGTACCTGTCAAATCTGCTTCCCATTATGGTTCATCACAGGTGTTCACGAATACACATTCAACCGCGATGTTAAGTAGGAATAAACACTAACAACAAAAACATACGATAAGCAATCCAATTTCCATTCACATAGCACAACTCCCTGACAACGTGCTCCTTCCCATGACTTAGCACACCTCCCTTAACAACGTGCTCACATTACTTTGGTACCCCTCCCTTAACAACATACCGCCATTATGTAATAGTACACCTCCCTCACAACGTACATATTACCATCACCCCAGAGTACAAACTCCGTCAACAACGTACATCTGACTGTCGCACAACTTTTCACAATTTCCACATTCACAATAAACGATAACAATTTAATTCACCTTACCACAATTATTAATATCAACCAACACAATACAATATTAATTCTCCCTTCCAAAAAATACGATAATATCAACCAACACAATCCAATATAATTCTCCCTTCCAGCAGTTACGAGACTATCAACCAACACAACTCACATATGATCATTTCCACATTAACATGAACCATCTATTATACCAAATATCATCGAATAAGAGTTGAGTAGGATTTATCCCTACCTGGCAAGCAATTCCAATTAAGCAGCCCAAGCGATCCAAATAATTAAAACAATCCAAACCCGATTATAAATCCTTCACAGTCCATTACATAACAATTATAATAATATTTACAATTACTAATTATTTACTTTATTTAACAATTTAATCAATTATAAATTATTACCTTCTATTATTATTTAATAATTATAAATTATATCCATTATCCAAATTAATTTAATTGTTATTACTATTAAAGGTCTACGATATTAAAACCCGATTCAATTACAAACCCGAGTCAAACCCAACTTAAAAACCCGACTCAAATAAATAAAGCCCAACACCCATTCTAAACAAGTGAAACATTCCAACCCTACACCCCACGTACCCACGACTAACACCCCCCATTACCCGTGTAAAACCCATCACCAACACCCCCTCCTAAACCCATCTTTCACGGCTCCACTAGCCACCATCAACACCGCCCAAGACTGCCACCTCCTAACCCGCACCACGGCACATCCTAATGACCACTAATCACAAGCCTAGCCATCTCCTACAACCCGAAAACTCACGCCCTAGCAACCCGACCACAACATCACCAATACCGAAAACCCGGCATGTACAACTCAACGTTTCCTTATGACCACCACTACTACAGACCACCACCGACCTCCACTGTATCCTATAACCACCACCAATCACCCATGACACAACCACACTACCCCACACAACTGTGCCCTATACCCGACACCCACACAACACGACAACAACCACAACACCAACACTCCCCTGTTCTGCGCATTCCGGCCATCACAACCACCAGGCAGCCGCCTTTCGCCACCGTAACACCTACCCAGATACCGACAACCCCACCTGAATCCTAGCCACCCCAGGTTGGTCCCACACGAGTCATGCCCAGGTAAGAACCCGTATACCCTTCCTCGGCAACCACCGCATAACCACCACCTACGGCCACCCACGACCACTCATAACGGTCGACTCCTCCCCCTGGTACCAACCCTTACCCAGGCAAGGTCCATCTCAGTCGAAGTAGGGTCAAAAATCAATTCTTTTGTATTGTTTTAACCTAACAAACACCACCACAAACTCCAGTCAAACACCCCCTCCCAGACGGTCAACAACGGTCTAACGTGGGACCGGTCACCTCCTGGTGTCCCACGGCCAAGTTCACGGTCCCAGCTAGTCTTGAGGCGGTTTAAATTACGAGTTATATAAGTTATAAAATCGATACATTAAATTATAAGACGGCCTTACCTTTTATCGCTAATTGCTCCTTCCGTCTCTTAAATCTCCTTATTCTTTCTTTGTAAATTATTTTTCAGATATTATGGTATTTATAGTCTATAATTAGAGAGTATATGAGGCCAAATAGGAAACTATTGCCTTATTCCGATTATTATTAGGAATTACCATATTATTATTATACTTATTATATTATTATGAAATTCCGCTTCAAATCCCGACTATTACTCATACTAAGCCTAATATAATCAGTCCATATCTATTTAAAACGGCCCAAGGCCTTATTACTATCTAAGCCTAATTCCCGACTTGCTTACTTACTTTATTATTCAATTAACGTCTTATTTGCAACTATTATTAGAAATGCCATTAATTAATTATTTGAATTACATAAATTATTCATATAAATTATTATCAAAATATGGGGTATTACAGTCTTCCCCAATTAAAATGAACTTCGTCCCGAAGTTCTCCCATAACTACTACAACAACATCTATAAGCATCCACACAACTAAGCACCATCCAACTTATGAAAACACAATCATCCATTTACGATTATCAACTACATTAATCTTATCACAAGATGTTACAATAATAACTCAAAACATTTGAAGTATCACACAGGTTATTCTAATTCACATAATTTACGACATCAAAATGCCAAGGTGAGAGAGATGAGAAACACTTTTTTTAGAAATTTTAGCATAACTTACATTTTTAAAGATAAGGAAAACATGTTACAACTTCCAAAAATCATTAATAAATAATAACATAACTATTTCTTCAGAACTTATATTTTTAATAAAATACAGAGAGTTAACAATTCATGAGAAAAATAATCAAGGCCAAAGCTTATAATATCAATTTATAATGAATTTTACAATTTATTTGGTCGAAACAGAAATTTTACGGCAACTTGTCAGAATCTTAGGTCAATTTGTAAAAATCACTGTAAATCGTCAAAATATTATCTTACAACGTGTCTTATCAATTTAGAAACATATACGAATCTTTTAAATAATGGAGTTGGAATCATACCTAAACAATAAGTAAGTTTTAAATAGCGATTTTTACAAAAACATGGGACGAAAATATCATTGTACATGAATATTCTGACCATTGTCCATTAAAAATATTTATTTCTCCTAAACCGTATATTATTTAAGCATGAAACCAGCGGCATATGAAATCTACTCAAAAGGCTATCACACATAAAAATTTCGTGTAAGGATATTAAACAGGCAGTAAATGGCAGCCAAAGCAACCAAGAGAAAAATTACGAGAAATCAACCAGGTCACATTCTTCACAATTCCACGCATTTTACGTAATACTTCACATGTTAATCATAATTATGCCTCCCACAATCATGCCAACATACTTTTCTCATATCCACATGCT
Organism: Silene latifolia; assembly: GCF_048544455.1. Classification (NCBI taxonomy): domain Eukaryota; kingdom Viridiplantae; phylum Streptophyta; class Magnoliopsida; order Caryophyllales; family Caryophyllaceae; genus Silene; species Silene latifolia. Next base: position 170,981,260 of record NC_133526.1, read on the forward strand.
TATAATAATGCTTAAAATCATATCACATCCCATCTCCTTAAAAGCAAGGTTACGGGCCCGTAACCGCAGTCATCAATGAAAATAATATTCAAACAAGGCTACCAAAACTCCTAAGACAAATAAACGTTATTCATTTTAAATTACCCCACACTGTAATATCTCTCAAGGTAACCAGTTCAAAACTGGAAGGGCCAGATCAAGGACGTCTCCCTAACCTAAAAAGGGGCTCCTAAACATTTTCTACCCGGGTTCATTTTATTAGACAAATCCTAAGTTCATTATTGTTCATTGGTTAGGCCTGCGGATCGTTTTGCTCTGATACCACTTTGTAACACCTTCATTGATTTATGAGCCTTTAGCAAGACATTCTCAAATAAATAGGACCGTTACCATCTCGGTTTCCCGAGTTAGTGAATAACTAAGTAAAACAAACCAAGGTACTTCAGATAAAACTTAGCGATTATATATTATTACAACTTATCCAAACTAGACATAATATAAAATTTGATACAACTCGCAGCGGAAATAAATAAAGTGATTAAATAATCTAAATGGTCTAGACTTCTAAGTTGACTGGCCAAATCCTCACGCATTTCCATAAGCTCCCAAGTCAGTTAATCTTTGGTACTTGTCAAATCTGCTCCCTATTATGGTTCATCACAGGTGTTCACGAATACACGGTCAACCACGAGGTTGAGTAAGATAACAATCTCAAGACATATAATATAAATAGCATAAAGATACATACACAAATGCCGAATCAATTATTCTCATAGTTCAGCCCTCAACCTCCCGTTGAGTCACAATTCAGCCCTCAACCTTCAGTTGAGTAGACACACCAGAGACAGGTCTATAGAACCAGCCTGGGGCCTTAGACCACCACGATGTCTACCCCAACCAGTAAGTTTATATCACATCATCCGAAGGCTGTTACTATGATGTCAGCCAGGCTAAACCTGATGTCCAACCCATTATAAAACCAACAGTAGCAATAATAATGACTACTAACCACACCGTCTCAGGAATAATTAATACAACCGTCTTAAATCACAATATGCAAGATATGCAATAATCCAATAGTCCAAACAATTCAATCCACAACATCCAATTAAATGACAAATAATAAGTTTAGTAGAATCGTTATCCTACCTTCTCAGCAAATCCAATTATATAGCACTCCAATTAATTAAGTAAACAAAAGCTAGCAATGCTCCTCCACAATCCCATCACGTAATTAAAATATTAATTATAATTACTAATTGTTCTAATTATATATAATATAAACAATTGAACTAATTAATTAATTAATTAATTAGTTATAGTAATTATTACGTAATTTACCAATTAAAAACCCGTCTCACACATTGGTTAAAACCCGTATCAAGCTACACAAACTAAACCCATGTTCAACCCGTGTTAACCCACGAACCAACCCACATAAACCCATCTCAAACAATTAACCTGACTCAAATCCCGTCAAGACATGGTTCAATTCCCGACATTATACAATAATTAAACCAACTTATGAAATAAGACTATTCACGGCTAAACCATGAAACACTCACACACACACACCTCACAACCGCCATCCCCACCGTGGTCAGCCACCCAGCACCACGGTGGGTCCCTCCTGCCACCAGCTCCCCCACCGAACCCAGCCACCTCGCCTCAACACCTCGCCCTTACCTCAACCTTCACTCGGACTCTTAACAACAATCCCCTGACCTGACACAAAACTTCAACTCAGATACCACATCTACCCAACACCACACCACCTCTAGCCACCACCTTCATCACCACTGACTAACGGTTGTTATAGGGGTGGTCCCTCCTCCTCTCGACCCATCTACAACACCACAACAGCCACCAAAAGTCGACAACAACAACACATATAACCCCTCCCCTGTTTCGCGTTTTTCGACTGCCACCACCACAAAACACCACCTCCGACCACCACGACACCACTACGATGATCGAATCTCACCCCTGGTGTTAACCCATCCTAGCCCAGGTTCAATTGGTCGAGTTTCATGGGTCGAATCCCCATAAACCCCCTTTCAACATACCCTAACAACAAACCCAAACAACCACCGAAAACCCGCCTGAAATGCCCCTTTCCCGAGGTCCTTGGTGGTCAAAGGTGGGTCCTGGTCAATCCCTGGTGGTCCACGGCCAAGGTCACGGCAGTAGTTGGTCACATGGTGGTTTAATTTACGAGTTATAATAATTATAAGATGAGTATGTTATATAGCGAGACGGTTTTATAAACTTACCTTGAGACGATAATAAAACTATATTCTCTTCCTCTTTTTTCTATAGATATCCCTTTATGTGTAAAATATGTGAATAAAACTTATTATGTAGATCATGCCTTGCTTTTATACTAGTAAAAAGGCCGTCTTTAAGAAACTATTAAGAAATTACTAATTACCATATGTATACTATTATTATTATGAATATTATTATTATTACTATTATTATTATTATTATTATTATTACTATTATTATTACTATTATTATTACTAATTATTACTATTATTATTACTAATTATTACTATTATTACTACTATTACTATTATTACTACTACTATTACTATTATTATTACTATTACTATTATTACTATTATTATTATTATTACTTTATTACTATTACTATTATTACTATTATTATTATTATTATTATTATTATTATTATTATTATTATTATTATTATTATTATTATTATTATTATTATTATTATTATTATTATTATTATTATTATTATTATTATAATTATTATTATTATTAGGGTAAATTGATAACTTATACCTTATATAAGTCAGTTTTTCAAATTTTATACCTAGGATAATTTTCTTTCAAATATTATACCTAAAATCCTCATTTCTTTCATACTCAATACCAAATCTTACAAAGTGACCATTTTACCCTTACTAATTACCATCACCACCCTTTTGCCCTTACTAATTACCCATCCACATCACATTAACCCATTACCACCTACATCAAGTCATCAATCACATAAACCTCATTACCATCACCACAACTCACCTCCTCCCCGACCGGCAGCACCACCGGCTATCATGTCGGCATCACTGCCCGTATAACCTTCTCTCGGCATCCCTCTCAACATCACTCGCCATCCCCATCGAATCCCCAAAAAATGATTATCATCCTCTATCCAAGAAAACTCTCGCTTATACTTAAATATACCAGATCTAATATTTGTAAGGGTGTGTGTGTGTGTGTGTGGGGGGGGGGTAGTTTCGGTGGTGCGGTAATGCGTGATAGGTAGATCATTGTGATAAAAGCTTTGGGTTGCTGAGTGTTGGTTCGAAATAAAATTATGGTGTTAATTGTTGGTTTGATTTTGTGGTATAGATGGATGTTGTGGGTTAGTTGTGGGTGTTTGACGGGTGGCACTAAGAGGACTCGCCGACATGACGGCGTTGATGGTGGTAGTCTGACATTGGTGGTGGTGTCGGCGAGGGAGGAGGTGGATCGTGGTGTTGGATTATTGTGCGGTTGATGAAAGAGGTTAAGGGTTAATATTGTGGGGGTATGGGTGGTGTGGTTTAATTAATAAGGGCAAAACCGTCAATTTAGTTTGTTATTTGAGATTTGGTATAAAGTTTGGAGAAAAATAAGATTTTAGGTATAAGTTTTAGAAGAAAATTATCTTAGGTACAAAATTTGAAAATGTGTATTATATTAGGTATAAATTATCAATTTACCCTTATTATTATTATTACTATTATTGTTGTTGTTGTTGTTGTTGTTGTTGTTGTTGTTGTTGTTGTTGTTGTTGTTGTTGTTGTTGTTGTTGTTGTTGTTGTTGTTGTTGTTGTTGTTGTTGTTGTTGTTGTTGTTGTTGTTGTTGTTGTTGTTGTTGTTGTTGTTGTTGTTGTTGTTGTTGTTGTTGTTGTTGTTGTTGTTGTTGTTGTTGTTGTTGTTGTTGTTGTTGTTGTTGTTGTTGTTGTTGTTGTTGTTGTTGTTGTTGTTGTTGTTGTTGTTGTTGTTGTTGTTGTTGTTGTTGTTGTTGTTGTTGTTGTTGTTGTTGTTGTTGTTGTTGTTGTTGTTGTTGTTGTTGTTGTTGTTGTTGTTGTTGTTGTTGTTGTTGTTGTTGTTGTTGTTGTTGTTGTTGTTGTTGTTGTTGTTGTTGTTGTTGTTGTTGTTGTTGTTGTTGTTGTTGTTGTTGTTGTTGTTGTTGTTGTTGTTGTTGTTATTATTATTATTACTATTTTATAAAGGATGCGCGCAGCTTTCATAGATAGAAAAATAAAAGTTTACAACTCGAGCTATGTAGCCGGCCCAACGCCTTTATGGCACACGATCCAATGCCCTTATCACACAATCCAATTTCCCGTCTTCACTTATCTATTTATTATTTTAATTACTGTATCAATTGTAATTATTATTATAAATGCTATTAAATTAATTATTGAATTACATAATTATTCTCATAAATTATTATTAAATTACGGGGTATTACACAACCAAATCCTTCACGAAAGGATTTTCAAATGACTCGGGAAAACCCTCATCATTTTCATGACAAACGAGCCCAACATCATCCATGGTGAGTGTCTCATTTGCTACAAGGTCATTTTCTTCAACATGAGTCTCTAAATTTTCAATTGGGATGACATCAAGGAGAATTTTAAAAGAAAGAGTCGGACCATCGTCATCCAATAATTCAAAATCATTACATTGAAAAGACTCGCATTGAGGAGGTAGAAAGGAAAAATGAGAAAAGATAGGCTCATGTGGTCTCGGTTTCTCTTGGGAAATTTGTTCCAAACGAGCCAGTAACACTTTGGGATCCTCTTGCATACGCCACACATTGAATTGGCATGCTAACTCTCGACATTCGGAAGCCATGAAATCCAAGAAATTCTAAAGTTCCTCCCCAATCATGTAGTAGACTCCCATTACTCAAGTTTAGAGCAAAATCACGGGTCTCAAAATCCATGCCACTAAGCAAGAAATGGCCCAAGTAGTCCCCATCAAGGACATGCCCAAGGGAGATGAGACCATCGTAAAAAATAGTAAAACCGGGTGAGATAGTCATGAAAAGGCTCATCTTTGAGTTGTGAGGCAAATTTGTAATTAATTATGAATGGCCAAGCTTTATTACCTACAAAATAGGCACTAAAACTACAAAGAAACCGTGAGAAGATCTCAAGGAACAAGTGTTCCCCGAGACAAAATAAAATAAAATAAAATTTAACAACTAATTAGCAAACAAAACTGTCTCCCCGGGAACGGCGCCAAAATTTGATAGGCTTTGTCGCAACCTAATCAAAGATAAAATTTCCCTAGACACAAATTAATGTAGTAATAGGGGTTGAACCACAAAGAGTCGGGAGTTTGCTAAACAAGTTGCTATGGATTGAATTCTATCGAGGTCGGTTTATCGGTTGTTGGTTGGTTATGCAAATAAAATGAAAACAATAATAAAAAAAACGTCTAGGAAAATCGGGTCACACATGCAAATTACTAATTAGTCATGTTAATTTATAAATGCATTGATAATGATAAATTGTTTAGGTCTTTAGACACCCATCTCTCGATATTAGCGTCGACCATAGATTGGGTCCTAACGATCTCTCGATATGGCTAGGTCGTTCTACTATAGCATGTTTAGTCTAATTTAATTCCGTTCCTCTTGACTTATAGAATGAATTAACAAACTTAATCCACGATTACGGCCAATAACCAAAGATTAAACAATATAATCCAAACATGTTATAGAAACTATTTTATTATCGTGACATCTCATTTTAACAATTGTGATTAGTTATTTAGCATGGCTTCCTTAATCCCTAGACTAAGGAAATTACTCGGGCATAATGGAAATTATCTAATGACAAATTAATAATAAAAGTAATGCAGGAAATGAAATTACCTTGATAATGGAAGAACTTGCAAATGAGGAACAAGGAATGAAATATAAATAACTTGTAACAGAAATTGAATTATAACTTAAAATGTTTAAAAGAAATGTAAACAACATAAAAACTAAACTAATCTAACCTAACCTAATGACTAAAACTAATCTGAAATTTAGACGATTTGTGAACTAGAACGTCATGGGAATTGTGTAAAATTGGATGCCAAAGTGTGTGAGATTATCACCCCTTATATAGGAAATAAGGGGCAAGGAAACGTAAGGAATCCTATGCAAGGATAACCCCGATCGGGGACACCCAACCCCGATTAGGGTCATGGTGATCTCGGTTTCTCCTTAATTCCTTGATTAAATGCTTTGTGGAATCCTAAGGAATGTCTTTACTCCTCTTAATTCCTCCGATTTAATGCATGAAAGGTATCCCATTTAGCATCTCTAAGCTTGCTTGTTCACATCTTCCACTTGGGCTTTTTTCTTTTATCATTTTCCAATTTTTATTCATTAGCCCAAGTTTGGTCACTTCATGCTCGAGATTTGTAATTTCTTCCCAAAATGTCCTTCCATGATCATGTCTTGCTCCAATTAGCTTCACTTAGCTTCATTTAGCTCAATTCTTGCTTATTTGACGGAAAAAGCTACTAAAAGCATAATTACCTACAAAATGTAACAAATACATGCAAGAATACCTAGAACACGTAATTAGCTCACTAAAACACTAGTATTAGTGCAATAATCATATAAGCTTGAGCTAAAGTAGTGGTAAAAGCATATATAAATTGGACACATCACTACTCGATCGATTTGCCCTTACTCGATCGAGTATCCGTCAGGCAGAACACTATCCAGAACGCAAAACTAACTTACTCGACAACGTAAGTCTTACTCAATAGAGTACCCAACAGCTCATAAATCTGAGGTATTACAGTCTTCCCTCCTTAAAAATGAAATTCGTCCCCAAAGTTCAAGCCCATACTCAAAAACAAACTTACTAACTCCACTACGACACAACAACACAACGAAAACTCAAAAACAAAACCCAAACACAACTCATACCGACTCGAAATAACCACTAACTGTACCTAAACTGACATAAACCCGTACCAAGACCTTATGTGATAATCTCCTATCCCCCTAAAAGAAACATGGTTACGTCCCCGTAACCAAACATAGCTGATCAAAAAGAGAAGGATGCCGCTCCTTCATAACCTCTTTCGCCTCCCAAGTTGCTTCCTTAACATTGTGATTGGACCATAAAACCTTGAGCAACACTGTTTCCCCAGATCTAGTTTTTTGAACCATGCGATAAAGAATCTCTTTTGGCACCTCTAGGTAAGACAAGGATTCATCCAACTCGATGTTCTCCACCTCTAACACATGCGAAGGGTCACTCACATACTTCCGTAAGATCGTAACTGAGACACATGAAACACATTATGTACATGATCCAAAGCTAGTGGCAAAGCTAACCGATAAGCAACCTCTCCCACACGATCTAAAATATCATAAGGGCCAATGAACTTTTGGCTTAACTTCCCTTTCTTACCGAACCGCATTACCCCACGCATAGGTGATACTTTCAAAAGGACCTTATCCCCAACCTGAAACTCAATGTCCCGATGATGTAAGTCCACATAGCTCATTTGTCGATCCTGGGCCGCTTTCATCTTTTGACGAATCACTTTCGCTTGTTCTATCATTTCCTATACCATCTGTGGTCCTAAAACCACTGCCTTAGCACTATAATCCCAGCATATCGCACTCCTACATATCCTCCCATACAAAGCCTCAAACGGAGCCATCCCAATACTCGTATGGTAGCTGTTGTTGTAAGAAAACTCAATCAAATCCAACCTATCTTCCCAAATACCACCAAACTCCATCACACAAGCCCTTAACATATCTTCCAAAGTCTTAATTGTCCTCTTTGTCTTCCCATCTGTTGCAGGATGAAATGCTGTACTCATCTTTAAGGTAGTTCCCATCAATTCCCGCAACTCTTGCCAAAACCGAGAAATGAACCTCGCATCCCGATCAAACACAATGTCCTTTGGCACCCCATATAACCTCATTTTATTCTTCCTGTAACCATTTGTCAACTGCACCTTACTCCACGTATCTTTCATTGGAATAAAATGAGTTGACTTAGTCAGACGGTCAACGATCACCCATATCATGTTATTACCTTGCTGGCTCCTCGGTAAACCCACTATGAAATCCATGAAGATAGATTCCCATTTCCACTCAGGCACCTCAAGTGACTGAATCTTACCTTGTGGTCTTCGCTGCTCTCCTTTGACTCTCTGACATGTCAAACACCTAAATAGCCACACTCAGTTGTCTCCCTTTTCATCCCAGGCCACCAAAAAGTCTTCTTCAGATCCCTATAAGGCTTGACACCACCCGGAAGTGATGAATACGGAGTGCAATGAGCCTCTGTCATAATTGTCTTTCTCAAGTCTTCATCCTTAGGCACACACCATCTCCCATCAAACCGAACACTCCCATCAGAATGAATAGAGAACCGAGGCACTGTCTGTTTCTTTACTCCAGCTCTCCGCTCCTAAATCTTAGAATCAAGAGACTGCTTCCTGCGAATATCATCATAAAGATCCGGTTCCACTGTCAAGTCTCCCCTAGCATCCCCTTTTTGAATCATATGTATCCCCATCTTACATGCCTCATCTCTCAACTTCATCAAAGACATAGTTGTGCATAGAGAATGTACACTCTTCCTACTCAACGCATCAGCAACCACGTTTGCCTCCCCTTCATGGTATATGATATCCATGTCATAATCCCCAATAAGCTCCATCCACCTCCTCTATCTCATGTTCAGCTCCTTTTGAGTAAAGATGTACTTTAAACTCTTGTGATCGGAAAACACCTTAAAGGTCGCCCCATAAAGATAGTGCCTCCAAATCTTGAGAGCAAACACAACTGCACCCAACTCTAGATCATGCGTCGGATAGTTCTCCTCATAAGGTTTCAATTGTCTAGAAGCATAGGCAATGACTTTCCCGTTCTACGTCAACATACAACCCAACCCGTTCTTTGAAGCATCTGTATACACCTCAAAATTCTTACTCCCCTCAGGTAAAGCTAAAACTGGAGTTGTGGTCAAACGCTCCTTTAATGTTTGGAACGCCGTGTCACAACTTTCGTCCCAACGAAACCTGTTCTCTTTCCTCATCAACGCGGTCATAGGCCAGACAATCTTCGAAATTTCTTTCACGAACAGTCGATAGTACCCTGCCAAACCCAAGAAACTCCTGATCTCGGCCATATTCTTTGATGCTTCCCACTTAGACACTGCCCCTATCTTGCTAGGATCAACAGATACACCCTCTTTAGAAATCACATGACTCAGAAAAGCCACTTTCTCTAACCAGAACTCACACTTAGACAACTTTGCATACAACTGGTTGTCGGGCAAAGTTTGCAACACCAACCTCAAATGCTCCTCGTGCTCCTCCTTAGTCTTGTAATAGGCTAAGATGTCATCTATTAACACCACCGCAAACTGATCTAAGAACTGACTGAAAACCTGATTCATCAAATCCATAAACACTGCCGGCGCAATAGATAACCCTAACGGCATCACCACATACTCATAATGACCATACCTTGATCAAAAAGCTGTCTTTGGTATGTCTTCATCCCGAATCCTCACCTGATGGTACCCCGATCTCAGATCAATCTTTGAAAAGACTCCAGCCCCACTCAACTGATCAAAAAGTTCATCTATCCTTGGTAAAGGATACTTGTTCTTCAACTATAACATTGTTAAGCTCCCTATAGTTGATACACAAACTCAAGCTCCCATCTTTCTTCTTTACAAACAAAACTGGTGCACTCCGCGGCGATACACTAGGTCTAATGTACTCCTTCTCCACCAAATCATTCAACTGTTTCTTTAGCTCCTCCAACTCCTTAGGACCCATACGGTACGGGGCCTTAGAGATCGGTCCCCTCCCTGGTTTCAACTCCACACTTAAATCTATCCCTCTCTTTGGTGATAAACCCGGTATCTCCTCTGGAAAAACATCTGGAAACTCTCTCACCACTAGTATCTCATCTATCGTCAGCTCTACCATACTATGATCTTTCATATGGCATAGAATCAAAAGGCACAACTTCCTCAAGTAAGACTTCAATGTCACTGCTGCAATCACTTTGACTTTGGGTTTGACAACAAACCCACGATAAGACACACTAACTCCCTTAGGACCTCTCAAAGAAACTTTATTTTGATGACACTCTATTCTAGCCTTGTACTTACCCAACCAATCCATCCCAACTATCATCTCAAAATCATCCATAGGAAATTCTAACAAATCCACTGGAAGATCAACCTGCCCAACTATCATGGATACCCCCTTATACAACCTCTCACAAGACACTAACTCACCCGACGGTATAAAAAATTCATCTTTTACATACTCAAACTCTCTCAGACCCATAGACTTAGCATGACCCGACTATACAAAAGAGTGTGACGCTCCCGAATCAAATAAAACAAAGGTAGAAACATCGTTAATAAGAAAGGTAGCGGTGATCACGTGTGCATCATCCTCAGCAGCTTGCTTATCCATCATAAACAGTTTGCCACTGGTCTTTTGTCCACCCCTTTGTACCGTACTAGCTGATGTACAAGGCTTGCCAGCTGACCCCTGATTGTTGTTAGCCGCCAGTTTCTGATAAGAGTTACCGCCATTGCGGTTGAACCCACTGTTGTTGTTACTCTGCCCTCCTTGATTATTCTATGATCCACCCGGTCGGCTGCTAGCATAGATCTATGTCGGACCCTGCAAAAAGCTCCCCTGTGATGGCCTCTGAAAACCTCTTCCCTCTACAGTAGTACACTCATGTCTCTTGTGGCCCATACCGCCACAGTCGAAACACAAGATATTCCAACTGTTACTACTACCTCGACAACGGCCATAAGAAGATCCACCACTGAAACCTGATCCCGAAGAATAAGTCCTTGCCTGGTTGTGGTTACCCTTCTTGTAACTAGACTGACCACCACCTTCACTCTCAACCTTTCTCTTTTCCGGACCCTTCTCTTTGTTTTCCTTGGCCATTTCGACCAACCTCTCAGCCCGTCCTGCTCTCTCATAAACTTCCTCAACATCGGTAAGGACCCCAACCGGTAGCTTCTCCGTGATCTGATAAGTCAACCCCTTCTCGAAGCGAAGTGCTAAATTCTCCTAATTTAGCCCCATATCTTCAGCATATCTCAATTTCTCATTGAACTTATGATAATAATCCGCCACTTTCATATCTGAGGTCATCTTGAAAGAATCGAACTCCTCCCGCAACTTGCTGCGAACATGCTCCGGAACGAACTCCTTCCTCATAGCTCTTTTAAACTCAGTCCATGGAATAACAGACTTAACCTGCTTCAGATAAAGGTCTTGGACACTCTCTCTCACTTTGTCCCACCACTCCCCTGCTGCAACTCTCAGGTAGAACGCAGCTTGTTCTACCTTAAACTCTTCGGGAGAATGAACCACCCCAAGGATATTCTCCATCTCACGGTGCCATTTGTCGAGCAAAATCCGCACACCTGTACTTATATAGTTCGTTGGGTTGAAGTGGGATATCATGGTTCTCATCTTGGAAAAGTATATCCTGGCATCCTTATCTTTCCCAAACCTCTTAATAGCTTCGGTAAGCGCATCCTGATGCTCAAGCACCTTGGCAATCTCATCAACACTCATCTCCTCGGCCCTAACATACATAGCTGACCTCTTTGGCGGCATATCTTTGAGCTTTAAGAGAAGAGATAAACGTAAGCACATAGCCTACGGCTCAAAGCACATATGACCCGCATAGATCCTACTCGATCGAGTAACCACGCATACTCTATTGAGTAGAGGTCACTCGATCGAGTTACCCACCTACTCGATCGAGTGCCCCAACTCCAGAACCTGACCAGAATTGATATATAACACACTCGATTGAGCCACATAGGTACTCGATCGAGTAGCTGACACTCGATAGAGTACTCCCCTTACTCGATCGAGTTGCACAAAACAGCAGCTACTACCCAACGTATACATATACCCACTCGATCGAGTCCACCCTACTCGATCGAGTTACCCCCACTCGATCGAGTCATGCTGAAGATTCTAACTACCCGCATGCCTTTAACTTTATAACTTTTCGCAACAATAAAACATACGTATACAACAACTCCTATTCACATGTTACTAATATCACAAACAACATTATTATCCACTTTAATCACATAATCATGCTCAAACCACCAATCACATTATCATGCAACAATTACTTCTCATCTTTTCCTCCACATCCTCCATTCAACCACATATCCATCAAACATATTCATATGAACAATAGTAAACACATAGCGATCCCCATGACATCCCATAGTGTCCGGTACAAGTTGTAGGGCGAGTTCGCGACTTTAGGACGTCTCCCAAGTCTTTGCATTAGCTCTTAACAACTCCTACACGGGTTCATTTTAGTTTGACTCTCTAAGTTCGTTAGATTCATTAGTTACAGGTTCCAAAATCTTCTCTCTGATACCACGTTGTAACACCCCCATACACCAGGGTGCCTTAACAAGACCATGTAATGTATGAGAACGCTACCATCTCGGTTGCCCGAGGTAAAGAATATCAAATATACCATCAAAGAACGTACTTTAAGTAAATAGTTAAAGTGATTACATTCAAACCAAACTGAGAAATACGATACAAAGTTCCAAACCAAAAATCCAACTAAAGTAAATAACAATGTCTCGACACAACAGCGGAAGACTACTAGTTAACTCGTGGTGACTCATCCCCACCTAACCCTCGTGCATCCAAGTCATACTTGCTCAACAACTGCTCACCATCCCCGAATGGATCACCACAGTTTTTAAAACAATTAAATGGAGTCAGTTACTGCATACACAATATAATATAATACAACAACAAGTACGCAATCACAATCCTCCAACACCGTCACATCACCAATCATCTGACTAGCCTGAAGGTCTAGCCCTGCGAGATTACCAATCGCAACCAGTAATCTACACCGCCAGTGGGGGACCACAACCTTGCCCACCTAAGCCCCGTTTATCTCCATCGAGCGAATAACACATGTTCCTTAATGTGTACATTACCCTTGTGCCGGGAACCACAAGGGGCGAATCAAGAGCGTGAAGCCACTTCCGAAAGTGACTCCACTCAGCTGAGGGCGCACCTCGCGAACCACAGACAAACAACAATAACCAATTACAATATCAACAATACCAAAATGAATTACGATATAATCACATGCCAACAACCAACAACCAACAACCATCTTAACATCATGTATACAATAACTGAGTAGAAAAACCCTACCTGCAATGCAATCAACACAATCAGCGGATCAAAAGCGTTCCTCTACGAAATCACCTCCTATCAACATATAATCATACAATTACAAACCATCATCAACAATACTCCCAAACACCCCCAAATTACCCAATTAGGGTTTAACCAAAACTAACGAATTAACATAAAAACTTGTACTAGGATCTTACCCACAATGCGACGGTCTCAACGGTATAAAGAACTCTGCAATCCGACGACTCTAACCCTTGGATTTGATAGCGAAGCGAGAGAAGATTCAACGTTGTTTGTTTTCTCTTGTAAAGGTTTTAGAATAACGTAAAAAGTAAAAGAAACTAATGTAAAATATTTTATATATCATTTCACGCGTTGCTATCAAACCCGGCCAAAAACCCGTAAAAACCAACTTACTCGATCGGGTAATTGAGGTACTCGATCGGGTATCTAAGGTACTCGATCGAGTACCGCCTACTCGATCGAGTTGCCCTTACTCGATCGAGTATCCATCAGGCAGAACATTGTCCAGAACGCAAAACTAACTTACTCGACAGAGTAAGCCTTACTCGATAGAGTACCCAACAGCTCATAAATCTGAGGTATTACATAAACAAGAGACTTAACACTTATTATTACACATATATCTCACTTATAAGAAGTGAGGGATGCTTAGAACTTAGCACTTCATCTCCTTGTATAGACAAAGCTGAGTAGTCTTGTACGCGTTGTTAACTGCACTCATCACTTTTCTCGTGTTATATTCTACGAAATGTGATTGATGTAATTAAATTGATTGAACACATTTGATTATGATGCATAATATTAATGTTTATTATTGATGTTTGATTTTATATATGATTAAGTAAGTACAATAAGAGGAGGGTAGATCTCCTTATATATGTAGTTATGTCGGTTTAGGTATAAGTAACTAGAGTTTGTTGGAGTTAGTTAGTTACAGCTCTAGTTAGTTATATACCTATAATTAACTACTTTATATGTTAACATCCCCCCCCCCCTCTCTTAAGCTGGACATTTCTTGGTAAGATGAAGAAGTCCAAACTTGGAAGACAAATTCTTATATTGATGTCCTCCTAATGGCTTTGTCATGATATCTGTTAATTGCTGATCTGAGATCACATGCTGAGTGTAGAGAAAGTCTTCTTCTTGTTTATCACGAACAAAGTGGCAATCCACGTTCAGATGCTTAGTTCTTTCGTGGAAGACAGGGTTCATGACAATAAATTGTGCTACTTTGTTATCACAATATAGAGGTATAGGAAGTGGTACATTGACTTGCATATCTTGAAGTAAAGCAGCTAGCTAAACCAACTCACTCGTTATATAGGACATACTACGATATTCAGCTTCAGTAGAGCTCTTACTTACAGTCTTTTGCCTTTTTGTTTTCCATGAAATTAAGGCCTTCCCAAATAACACACAATATCCACATAGTGATCTAGAACTGAAGGGGCATTGAGCCCAATCTACATCAGTATATGCCCTTAGTGTCATGTCTGATTGTGCAGGATAAAATAATCCCATGTTCACTGTGGTTTTAAGGTACTTAACCACATGTAATGCTGCAGTAAGATGTGGCACTCTTGGCTGAGTTAAAAATTGACTCAAATGTTGAACAAAGTTGTGGACGCGGGCCCACGGGGGCGATTGGGAGAATAAGCGTTTGCATTTGTGGAGTTGCCACCAATTTATTGTGGAAAATTGGAAACCGTTCGAATACCTCGTGCCATGTCAAGACACAAAGTAATGACATGAACACGAAGAACTCATTAGCCTTAGCATTCTATGTCTAGAATGACTCTCGTGGATGCCAATGAACACGGATGTTCACAGAGATCTGGAGTAAGGGGTGAGGGTACGTATTAGGAAGCTCTTTTGATCGAACACCTATTCCCGCCCGCCTCGATAGCGGCCTGTACTAATGATTAGGGGAAATCGTCTATACTTGATATATTGTCGATTATATGCATGCAATGCAACATCCAAGTTTTAATCCTAACATGTGAGAATTAATACTAAGTCGGTAAACAAGTAATTTTACATGAATTTGGGTCAAAGTAGGGATTTAGATTCAATTACATGTGAAAACATACAAACAATGCGATAAAAGAAATACAATAATACAATAACGAAAATAATACAATAATTACATCGGATTAATGATTTATGTCGAAAATACTTTTAAAACAGATAATTTGAGAAAAGAAATAAATAAACGAACAGATTATTAATGATAATACGAATGACAATTAATTGGATACGTAAACTAATTAAACTAGGTCAAGGCAGAACGGAGGTTCAGAGACAGAAATCAACCTGGGAACAGCGCGCAGCAGATCGCGCCCTCGGAAGAGGCGCGGCGATTCTTTGCGTCTGTTCCAAGGCTGAGTTCTGGCTGTGAAGCCGGAACTGCAAATCGTTAGTATTCGTGGGTGAATTTAATGATTGATTACGATGTTCGACTCGGATGAAAGTAATTTAATACATTAATTACATGTGAATGAGTCATAAAAAACGATAAAACATGGATGGAACTAATGTAAACGAATTAATTACATGAATGAAAGATTGATTAGTGACATGGGTGAATTAATTAGATTAAATATGACGAATTAATGAAGAACTAATGACGGATAAACAGATGGGAATATATCAAAGATCGAATTCCAGAAACCCAATATGAATGAATCGAATCTCTACAACCCAGATTGATTTTAATGACGAAAACTCGCAAATATTGGTTATGAGGGGTTTAAGTCGGGATTTAACGATGAATTATATACTAACAGTGATTAATAATATGCAAAAATATTATGCGAACGAAACAAGAGCAAACTATGGCGAAAGAAAACAAAGAAACGAAACTAACAGAGGACGAAGGAAGAAGAAGAGAAGCAGGAACGGCGGCAACCTCAGGAAGAGGCGCAGCAAGTGCTGCGTCCTTTCCAAGAGGCGCAGCAGTTGCTGCGTCCCTTCTCGACGTCTTGTCTTCTGTTAATCCGTAAAAAAGGATTTAAACAAAGGGTTTTAGAAATCGGTTTTAATTGTATTTTCGACATAAATCTTACACGATGATTACAAAAAGTAAATAACAATAAATAAAAGGAGAGATTTATACCCTCAGACTTACATGTTTGACGAAACGAGATGAACTAAGTTTATGTTTTAGTGATGCTCGACTCGAATGTAACGAAAGTGCCCTCGTAAGAGGAAAACGATTAAGATTAATTAAGTTGATTATGGTGGAGTTGGTCAAATTGGCCGGTCATGCAAAACGAGGCTGGTACTCAGAAAGATCCGAGCTTACGTGGTCGAATGTTCAAGCACGTAGGCGCCAAAAAGTAAGAACGTGGTCTAGAATGCAAAGGGAGAAGAGAAGGGCGGACACTCGCGTGAGAAATATGAGGAGCGAAGACTCCTATTTATACTAATCACGTGAAGGAATTACGGTTTTCGGAGAAACTTTGGAAGTGAATCTCGAAAAGATATGAAAAGATACGAAAAATACGCAGAAAAGGACTTGGGAAGAGGCGCAGCAGTCACTGCGTCCCTTGGAAGAGGCGCAAGAATCGCTCGTCTGTTCCCAGTGGTTTCTCTCTGCGGAAGAAAGATTTCCGTGTTTAATTTATGGAATAACGGATTAATCTTATTTTCCTTAATATTTTGTATGAATATTACGGGAAATTCTTTACCAAAGATTAAAAGGTTGTGAAATATGGAATAGAAATATCCGGAACATTCCAGAACATTCTGACTCGGGTTTTTAGCGGTTATCAGAAAATGAAGACGGTTTTAGGCCCGGACTCCAAATGTACTGTAATTACTGTCAAAACGACCATATTGGCGCGTAGATGACAATTAAGAGGTATACACCAGTGTTTGAGCAATCACTTGACGATAAACTTATGAACTGTCACAAATCGTTCCGCGTACGAAACATGCGGCCCAATCATCACCGGGTGGTTTGCGGGAGGTGCAGAAATGAGGTATCTACAGAGCCCCCACTTTGACTGAGGCTTGGACAAGGCGAAACTCAAAGTATAGCCATCAGGTCAATCGAAGATTACAACCTGACGACTATGGCGACGCGAGGCGGTTCAAGGGGTCTGAGCTAAGGACCTGTCGTCGGGAACATTTTAGAGTCTGTCGACTATCGGGGAGGGTCGGTTAAAGTCCATTAGACTACGTAAGGAGGCTCGCCAGCCATTAGAATAGACCATACCTGAGACTTCTTTCTCGAGATGCTTCCGGAGGTGCATAGGAGCTAGAGGTAAGCATAAGAGCTAAAGGATAAGACCTAAAGGATAAGTAAGGATTGTGCTAGGGTATGGGACCCTAAAGGAAAGCATCGATGGGAAGGAGGCCAAATATAATTTCAACCTAAGGGGTAACTAAGGCTCGAGTGTAAGAACTCTGCCGGTCTGGGAACATCTGGAGAACGACACCTTTATCGCACTCCGTGGGGAAACAAGAAATATCGTGAGTAGCAGGACACATGCGGGAACTGTTGGGAGAAATCTGCTTGGGTCGTCTTCAAACAAACATCAGAAGAACTTGAGAAGGATGATTGTATGTCATGAACTCTCGTTGGGGAAACCTTATCGGGAACTTATCTCCATGTCTCGAGAGGGATAGTCTATTCGCTTACTCTCGTTGGGGGAATATAATGAAGGCGTGTCGAAACACCTGTCAGAGAATACTTGCTCGTTGTGACAAGCAAGGTCTTGTGAGCAATAAATAATGTACGGTAGTCTGCAGTTGGCTTAGAAATGCGGGTCTAAGCGAAGAACAATCGTCAAACGGACCGGAAAAGATAAAATGGCATCGGGGAAGAGGCGCACCAAAGATGGGCCCACAAATAACGAACTTATAACGATTTTTTGAAAATTCGTATGAAGGGAAGTTGAGGAAGAGGCGCAGCAAGAGCTGCGTATCTTGGCCGCAACACCTGCTGCGTCTATTCCTGGGGGTGTCTTTCCTGCGTAAAAGCGCGATGAAACAGGGGTTTCATTTCATTATTTCGAAACACAAATCATCAATTTCTCTCTCAAATCTCAACCATTTCCTCCAAAATTTGATCCAAAAGCTTGCATTTGCCATGACTAATCGAGGTATGTATATCCTTCTTGCATTAATCTTCTATAATGGACGAATTGGATCGACAAAATTTAGGTTTTCAACCCTAAAATGTCGAAAATTTGGGGCTTTTCCCCCAAAAGATCTTGCCTTGTAAAATTAACCTTGTAAATGGCTAATTGGTAGTATAAGGATCATAACCATGTATTTGTTTCGAATTTTCGTTGAGTTTTGGGCATTTGAGTGAAATTGTGACGGTTTCACAGCTAAATCGTAAATTGCTTCGAAAATAGCCTTAGGATTGCTCATTTGCGATGAAACTTGATATTTGGAATCCTTGGATGATGGGTAAACTTCCTACCATCTCGGAATTTTGGTTTGTGACGGCTTTTTCAGGACACTTTTTTAGGGCATAAACGTCGTTATAACGAAATGCTGTCGAAATTTCAACTCGAACCCATGACTAGGCTTCAGCTTAGGCTTGACTTAACCCAAATTACCACATGAGTGATCGGGTTTGTGGGAATACGGCCAAATATGGCGAGAAAAAGAGCGGCTTCGGGGCTTCTAAAACTCGAAAATCCCCTAATCAAGGTTCGTCGTCACTTGACGCGGCCTAAAATTACTTTAACGTTGTAGGTGACGAGGCTTCTACTTCTGGGAGAGCTCCCATGGACATAGACACAGCCGTTGACGCTTCTCGTGCTCTCGAGGAGGCTTTCCGCTTTGTTGGGGCACTGGGCATTCTTTGAGGTTCTTTGAGACGGGGTCCTCGAGGAGGAGGCCGAGGCGGGCCAACGTTGGGCGAGGTGGTCGTCGGTGAGGGGAGCACGTGCGTGGCCGAGACACAGGGACAGCAGGCACTTGCTTTGGGCTGCGGAGGGTCACCTGTCCTATAGGACGGTGAAGAGCTTGGTAATCTTGGATCCATTACCCATCACTTATCTTCTTTCATTTCATTTGCTCATATCTTTTCCAATTTCATTCAAACTAAAGATAGCTTTTGTTTCAAATCCCAATAGGAGGCCGGGAACATCAGATCGTTCTCGGGCTACATGACGGCGATGGCGTGTTACGAGAGGTTGTCGGCGGAGGAGTGAGCCATGATCGAGCGGGGAGCATTTGGCGCCCTGGTGCAGGCTTGGAGGGATATCGCGAAGAGGAAGCTGCGGGCTAACCTTAGCCTGGTCCGCGCTTTCTTGGACCGATTCTGGGACACAACTTCCACTTTTCACATTCCTTTTGGTGAGGTGAGAGTCACGTTGGAGGACTACGGCATGATCTCTGGTCTGCCGTGTGGGATCGAGGCGGTGGAGTGGCCGGAGACTGCCATAAGGGTGGACTCGGCCGAGGCTAGGAGGTTGATCGGCTGGAACTTGGCGCCGAAGGCTGCTGTAGTGCCTGGTTTGGTGCCTAGTTCTTACGTTCGAGACTACTTTGCGGGGAAGACCCCGAGGCTGGTGGTGATTGACGGGAGGGAGACGGCTCCTCCTCCCTGTACAGCTGAGCAGAGGGCCCGCTTGTGGCTCTGGTGGTTCTTGTCTTCGATCTACCTCGGAGACAAGGGAGAGAGGCTCTCGACGAAGCTTCTTCCCTTTCTTTCTGACCTGAGCTCCCTAGGACGTTGGGACTGGGTCACTGCTAGTTTTGCGGTCCTCATCCGCTTTATGAGGGCCATGGTTCGTCCGGAGTTGATGGAGAAGGGGACTTCTCCTGGTGTTGTCGGCCCTGGACTACTGTTGGAGGTATGAACCTTCATCACTTCTCTTCCTTATCGAATTACGAAAGATCGTTATTGACTATCTTGCTCCACAGGCGTGGGTGTACTCCTACTTTCCGAGCCTGTCGCCCAAGAGGACGGAGCCGCTAGAGAAGGCCTATCCCGTTGTGAGGGATTGGGTGATGTGTCCCACGAGGAGAAAGCGTTCCTCTCATGGTGTCTACCGTCGGGACGTGAACGCTCTTCAGCTGGACAGTGTGAGCATCTCACTTATATTCGTTTTGCTTCTTCAATACTTTTTAACCGATCATGAGAATGATTTCTTGCTTGTCTTTTCCCAGTGGGTGCCCAGGCCTTGGGCGGAGTACGCTAACGCTCCTCCTTTTGTGGCTGAGGTCCTTCGACCTAGGAGCTCGAGCCGGTTGCTGTGGAGGGCGTCGATGGGTCCTGTGTGATATTTGGGCGAGCGCTTGGCTCGTCAGTGCTCTCGGGATGTCTTGACGGTTCCCATCAATCCTCCTAGGACGATGTTCAAGGAGCCTTCTAAGGCTGAGAGGGAGGCTGACCTGGCTGGAATTGGTGGTGACGCCCTCCTTCTTTCTGGTGAGGACTACTCGGCGTTCCTCTACGGGAGGTTGGCGTACTGGCTGGTTGTGGTGAGCATTTACTCTCCTTATGACCATTTCGAAAGTATGATGAACGATCATCGATTTAATGGCAATCCTGTGTCTTTGCAAGAGGTTGAGGCGGCGGGCATTGAGCCCCCAGAGTACCCCGAGACCCTCGAGTACACTGACGCGACCGGGAGGACGACGATCTCCGAGTTGCGTGACTTTGACGTGGCTGTGACGGATGCTGGCTTGGACGATTGGCAGCATCTGATTCGGAGGGTGAGCCTCTAATTTGTATGATTTTTGTGTAAGAACACATTTGATTGAACTTATCCAATTATTGAGAACTTCTTTTTTTGAAAATGCAGTTGCGTTGCGTCTCGGTTTGTGGCGTTATGGAGGGTAGCCAACCCTGCGAGCTCTGCCGTCGAGGCACTTGTCGGCGGTCGAGGTCGTCAGGTATGAACCTTTCGTCTACTTCATTTTTGAACTTTCTAACTTTTCTTATGATTGCTTGAAATGATTGACATGAGCCAATTTTGTTGTTTGCAGAGGGAGCGTGAGCTGGCCCAGTCTCGGGAGGAGACAGCTCGTTTGTTGAGGGAGCTCGAGGTCCGCGACGCCGAGGTTGCCACTCTCGAGGCGAGAGTTGCGGAGTTAGGCGGCGACGAGCAGTAGTTTTGTTTTGTTGTTTCTTGTTTTTGGCTGTATTTTTGTACATTTGTACATTTTCGGACCCACATTTTGGACATTTTGGATTTTGCTTGGGGCTCGAGCCCCCAGTTTGTTGTACATGTCCCTCTTTTGGTTGTATATATATGGCCACGAGTGCCTTTTTCTTCTTGCTGGGTTGCTTTGTTTGTACATGCGAGTTAGCTTTGAACAGTTTGGTAGATGACGGTTTATCGTCATCTTTGCCGAAATTTACATAGAAATTCACGTAAAACATACATTTGTATATATGGCCTAAATTAGCGCAAAACGAATGACTCAAAAGTGCAAAAATGCAAACATGCAAAAATGCAAAAAATTTGCCGGAAATGACCGGACGGTAGGGAGGGTTACCCCCAAAATAATGAAAAAATAGAAACCTATAAGTTAGAAATGTAATGTAGGACGGGAGTGGAATGATTCCCTAAAAAAATGAAAAAAATAAAAAGAAATATATAAGTTTGAAATAAATTACATTAAATTGGATAAATAATTCCCTAAAAAAAGAAAAATAGAAAGAAATATATAAGTGTGCTAAAATGACGAAAATGCTGATATTGCCTCGAAATGCGTGCCCGCGGAATTAGGAAACACGAACTATGGTAATTTTGACGTATTTACCAAAATAATAACCCGTATGAATAGGAAATTATTCGCTAAGGAATTTAGGAAAGATCCAACGCGGAGAATCACAGAGACGTTGCTGAGGAAGAGGCGCAGCAGGAGCTGCGTCCCTTTGAAGAGGCGCAGCAGGAGCTGCGTCCCTTTGAAGAGGCGCAGCAGGTGCTGTGCCTGTTCCCGTGTATCCGTCCTGGCGGATTTTAGGAAACAGATTTTAGTATAAATAGAAACGTCGATAGAGGTTTTATTCACACAATTCTTCCGTCTCTTCCTTCGTCTTATTACATAAAACTCTCAAAATAATCATCCATCATGAATACTTAGAGATTTCTCTAAAAGAATGGACAAATGAGTTTTTCAACGTGGAGTGACACGGCTATCGCAACCCTATCAAAGATAAAACCTAACGGTCTCAACTAAAATGTAGCAGAGGCAGTCGAGTATCGAATCCACAGGGAGGTAACGTAACTATAGCTGTTTATTTCTAATCCTATGGTCACAATTGGGGGTTTGGTTAAAATTGGTTCTAAACTACGAAGGTTGAAAGGGAAAGAAATAAAATAAAGAGAAGCAAAGGCGGTAAAATACGATTAAACTATCAAGAAGAGAAAGACATGTCGGGATTTCGGTTCACTACGGCAGTCCAATGACTCAGCTGTAAAAGACTCAGACAAACTAATGTGAGACGGATGTTAAAAGGTCCTTTCGGTCCACTTTCTATCCTAAAATACCACTAACTTAACTTTCGTCCTCATTAGGGTAGTCTACTGTTTATAGCAGGCCTATTTAGTCCAATCTTTCGATCCAGGATTAATTTTAGCCAGATTAAAGGTGACATAGAAGCGTGCACTCAACTAGGTCGGGAATTACAGTTAAATTGCTATAGTGACAGAGTCTCGTGATTAATTCGTCTAATTCATCTACTAAATCGTCATTATTCTACCGTAGATTCCCTAATCCCAACATGAAGGGAATTTAGCCACTCATGTCGGTAATTAAACTAACAGCAGACAAATTTCCAGCAGAAAACATAATGAATAAACAATAAAATGCAATAAAGGAAATTAGGGCAAAGGGGAATGATAACATAAACAAGAAATCAAAGCAACAAATGATTATTATTAAGTAAGGGAGGGAAAGGATTACAATCTGAGCGAATCCGGCGTAAAGAACACTGAATCCGAGCAATAATAAACCGAAATAAAAGTAACAGTGGAGAAGGCAAAGTAACGTAGCAAGGTACAGTAGTAAGTTTTTGATAGTCTAAAAGATAGTAAAAAGAGATATGCTAATAACCTAGTAAATCATAGGTTAAATAGCAAAACAAACAATGTTTAGCGAAATAATTAAACACACGGACTGAATTAAAGCCCATTAGGACGAAACCACTCGATCGAGTGCATTAATACACTCGATCGACCAACTTCTCAGCAAACATTACTCGATCGACCATCAGGTTACTCGATCGAGGACTTGGTCCAGTGCGCTTACTCGATCGATCGGGAAACCTCTCGATCGAGCATCAGGGGGTGTAGGAACCACTCGATCGACTGGTAAACTCCTCGATCGAGTGATTATGTCTTCATTTCAGCTCACGTCTTCACCCAAGTGCCTCGTAATGCGTGCCACGACACTTCCAAATGCAGTATCTCTCTGGAACAATCCCGTCTCCTCTAAATGCATGCAAAAAGGACAAAAAGGAGTATGGTTCCACTACTTTCGCAATCATTCCTACAAAAAGGACAAAATACACCAAAGTAGCCAATTCGGGGCAAAATACCATAAAAACAGTATAGAAATGCATAGAAATACGTGCTAAAATAGACTAAAAAGACTATACATTAGGCACGTATCAAATCTCCCCAAACCAAACCTTTACTCGCCCTCGAGTAAACTCAAAACTAAGCTAATGGAACGGAAATGATAACTCAGAGCTAGCTTAACTTGTCTACTTGAACCAATTTAATGCAACAAAAATCAACAGTTAAAGCTAAGCAGTCAATACGCAAACGAATTATAAGTGTTTCGTAAATAAAGGCGACCTATCGACCTTGCAAGACCAACAAAACTGGACTCTCACGTGGTCACTCTTCTCTCATGAAGCAAAGGGCAAATGTTATATGTAAAAGAAAGAAGAAAGGACAGTCACTCACCTAACTGCGACCTACATAACATGCATGCAACAAAAATGAAAGACAATTCAAGTACTAATGCACAAATTCCAACCGATAATGTCCGTCACAGCCGAGGGTTGCAAATAATATGGGAATAGTGAGGTTCAGGTGAGAAAAGGCAAAACATGTTATGGAAATGTGGAGGTAAAAGCGTCAAGCTAGTTCCTAACAGGACCATAATGAAACCATCCGGATCTCAACTGACTGAAAGACCAAGTACAAGCGCCCTTCAATTGGCACAAAACTCACTAGACTCAGAACACAATCTCCTCAAAAAAATATGGGATAGAACGGAGGAGTCAGACGGTCACAAACTTCCCTTTTTTTAAACACCGTCCGAAGTAACTGACTGAGACAAACAACCCTTTTCGATTGTACATCTTCGAACATCTTCTCAACTCTGACAAGAGGGCACAACTGTTTTCACAACAATTTTTTTTTTTTTTGTTCACTGTATACGTGAATCCTCATCATTTTTTCATTTTTTTTTTCTTTCACGTTTTCTTTCTTTCTTTTTCAATACTTTTTTTTTTCTTCCTCCTTTCTTAATACAAACACCAACTCCAAACAAGAATTACGGACCAAACTGCAATGGAAGACATACCACAAAAGAACATATTAACTAGCTTGACTAGGCAGGCTTAGTTTGGAATGTAGCTAATGGGTCAAAAGGCAAGTTTTGGCTAATGTGGAGCTAAATGGGTGAAAGATAAAAAGAAAGGGAAATTTGCAAGACCCTCCCTGCATGTGACACCAACCACAAACCCGAATATGTGCATTTGACGAGAGATTGAATGTCATAAATGTGCAAATGAGATGAACATGCTATGCAAGGAGTACTACTCTCAAAATTCCTAATGAACTGGTCATAAATGGCACCAGTTATGGCTCTAAAAACTCAGAATTTTTAAGTAGTTTGCAGTTTATAGGTCAAGTCTAAACAGTCAGCTTATATTTGAACAGAAATTCGTGGATCATGCGTATGACAAAGCTAAAAACTATCAATAAAAGTGCAAGGCTCAAGTAAAATGACAAGTTATAGTGCATTGTCATCACGGGAATCCACCGTTCCGACTCAACCTATATGCAAAAATAAACGTGAAATTTTGTTTGAATTTTTGAAGTTTTCTAATTTTTTTTGGATTTTGATGGAAAATAAAGAACAATGCAAGCTGAAAAATTAAACGTGAATGCAAAACAAATGCAGATGCAGACTCAAAAGGATGCAATACCCTCCCCAAACCAAAACGGACAACGCCCTCGTTGTCCTCCAGCATACACCAGCAGAAATATGGGGAACGGGAATATACAACCAACAAAATAAAAATAAAGGAGACGAAATAAAAAGAGTAAGAGAGCATACAAAACATGAACTTCCTCAAACCAGCCAGAAAACTGGGGAAGTGAGTAGACCAGTAGCTACTCGTCGTCGCCGCCGTCTCCCTGGCACTCCGACTCAACAAAACGGTTTCCCCAAACCAGCAACAAACCAGGGGAAACTCTACTCGTCATCTCCAGCCTCATCCCCCGCACCAGGTGTAAACGGGGGATCACTCGCCTCCTCTCTGGCAGCTCGCTGTGCCGCCTGCTTAGCCCGCAACCGCACCTCTCGTGCTACCGATGTCTCCTCCACCTCCTCCTCTGAGTCAGAAGGAAGTGGAGGGTACCCGTCCGCTGGGTATCGGTAGAAGGAGGGATGCGGCCACCCCTCTGGAATCGGTCGCCGGGCTCGGATATGGAACTCGTAGAGTGGGAATACAGCCAAGGCCATATCCCGTCTCATCTCAGTAAGGTACCTGCACATATCCAGAAGCAAGGCATCACGACGCCCTTGGTCCATGACCTCGGGCGCCCCTAAAACAGGAGGGCAAACAAAATTGGCCGGCAAGGCCGAACCAGAAGGAGGAGGGGTAAGAGGAGTTGTGGGCGTGGGAGTCTGTGTGGGCCCAGACTGGGCCTGAGTCTGAGCCTGAGAGCTGGAAGTCGCTCCGGCCTCCCGCTTCCTCTTCCTAGAAGAAGAAGTAGGGGTGAAGGTAAGGTGGTAGGTGGGTGGAGGTGGCCTCGCTCCCTCAGCAGCAGTCGGGAGCGGTAAGAGTGGAGGAAGGGTAGGGCACGGCAAGGTAACAGACGTGGAACCACAAATCTTCCACTTCCTCGCGCCCTTCACCTTTGGGAACCAGGCGAAGTCAGCCATGGCAGCCAAGTCAAGGTAAGCCTGCCTATCGGGCGCAGTAAGTCCAGCCTCAGTGGGGTAAAGATGGCGGGCAATCCTAGTCACTAAGCCGCCGCAGACAACAGAAGTCTTGACCCGAGTCCAAATTCCGTTTCAATGCTGAGCTACCAAATAAGCAATGTTTAGAACAAACGGGGTACCGTAGTCAATGTTGCGGTACCCCGCGAGAATCGCTAGCTCAGTGTTGGTCACGTTATTGGGCTCAGGTCGCCCAAAGATGGTCTCTCCTATCAGACGCAAGAAGTAACGGGGAGCAGGTAAGTGAACGTGAGCTCCCGTCCGTGCGGGGAAGGGAGTGTGAGAAAGTGCAGCCCAGAGTGGCTGAAGGAGATCCCGAGGTGGCTCGACGGGGCCGTCACTAACTAGGCCTAGAACCTCCCCAAACCTGGCCAAAGTCCAGTGGTGTGACTCATTGCGGAGTCGGAAGTGAATGCAAGGACTAGAGGGGTTGGCATCGTAAGAGTCGGTGTCAAAAGAGTAGGAGCTGAAAAACTCGTAAGTAGGGATACGAATAGCAGCTTCCTGCATGGTAATCAGACCCGACATACCCATCCCGTTCAACAAACTACAGACCTCCTCATAAATTCCTAAGGTCTCTAGGTCAGTCCGCGCAAGGAAATGGGTGGAGGAGAGAGGGCAACGAAGTAAAGCGGCTAACCGAGTCCGGTGAGCCGTGGAAACAAAGCGTACCGTGGGCATCCCTGGTAAAGGGGTAAGAGCGCCTCTCTCAGAATAAAATGACCCCCGGAAGGGTGGGAGTAGTATACCGGTGACTAGCCTCGCGATGCGGCTGGGTGGCACCATACCAGGCGCCGGGAAACGAGGGATGAATCCTCTTTCCAGCATAGTGAGGGGCCTGGCAGGGGTAGAAGTTACAGCTGAGGCCGCGGTGGTGACTAAGGCAGAGCTAGTGGCAATTGCAGGGGCCACTGGCTCGCTCACGGATGGACTGGAGGTGGTACTAGTAGAAGGCAGAGAACTAGTATCCATCCTGCAACATGGTAAAGGGCATGATAAGAAAAGACTGCTGCTAACCGTGGTTAAAACAACACGTTAACCAACATGTGACAGCAAATAATGGCCCTATCAGTCGAAAAATTCGACTTACAGCAAACAAAACCCAACAATTCCTCAAATTTTCGAAATAGCAGAGTGCAAAGGTGATATGGAGACGGAAAAAGCAGTTAACAACAGAACAAGTAGGCAAGAACTGAAGTAAAACAAGCAAAAAAGCATATAGACCGTCTGACAGTCGAGAAATTCGACTTAGAAGCCCTAGTTGCGGATATTTTGCGCAAATTTCGAATTACACAAGCAACAACAGCGAGGAATTGGGGTATGATCGTCAAGCAAGCTAATTCAGGGCATAAAAACACAATTAAATCGAAAGAAATTCGCTTAAACATGGATTTTCGAAACCCTAATTTAGTTTCCCTCAAAAAGATTGAAATAATTGAAATTAAAATGCAAGAGGAATGAAGGAATACTTACTTGATGATAACGGACCTACAATAAGCAATTAATCTTCAAGAATCAAGCAAAGACAAGCGGTTTTTTAGTCGAAAAACTCGCAAACCCTAGACCCTCTTACAAATCGTGAAAACGAAAACAAATAAGGGAAAAATAAAGGGCTTTTGAAGATTAATTAGCAAGGAAGGGATTGTAGGTGGCGGATTTGGGGATTGGGCAAGAAATGCAGGGATTTGGGGATGAAATCAATCGCACATTAAGGGGGGAGTTAGACGGAAATTAGGGATGAAATGAAAATAAAAGTAGGAATTAGAGAGTTTAAGAAAGAAAAACTCCCGTGTTCTATTCATTTCCACTCGATCGAGTAAATAGATTACTCGATCGAGGGATTTTTTGATGTCCCTGTTGCTCGATCGAGTACAACGCACTCGATCGACCAGTTCTCCTTTGGCCTTACTCGATCGAATAACCAGACAGCTCGATCGACCCAATTTCCACTCGATCGAGTACAAAAAGTACTCGATCGAGGACTTTCCTCTTGAAGGCTCTTTGAATTTCGTCCTTTCTTCCTCGAATTGCGTGAAACTTCCCCAAACCTGCGTAAAACACGTCCAAACACATCCCAAAATACCAAATACGCAGAAAACACAGTCTATAGTCTTAGTCTATGCTAAAAAATTGTCTAAGCTAAATGTCCTAATTAAAACGTAATAAAACAAATTCGAAAGAAATTCAAACAATTATCTATTACAATTTGTTACACGGGGCATCTCCCCGTTTAATTCCCATCAGATTTCAGTAGCCCCTTCGTGGGCTTCTGACTGGAGGACGTCACTTCAGCAATACTGACCGACCTCTTTAATTTCCATGAGCTTGAATCACTATTTGCAACAGTAGGAGGAATGTAGTTCCAATCCACGTAGGTTCGAACTTTCTTCGTTCTCGCTCCTCTAGCATCTTCTTTGGCATCCTTGGCTCCAGTTTGATTGATAATGGTAGCACCATGTCCATTGACTCCTTTCTTTGCTTTCATCCTGCACTGCAAAGAAGGAAAGCAGACGAACTTTCCTCCTTTTGCTCTCGGTATGAGGCGGAGGGTTAGCAATAATAAAGCAATGTTCTCCAAATTTTCATCTGGAGTGTCAATAATAGGACTAATAGAAGAAAGAGCATTGCAAGGCTGGGCTTGCATGGGAGCTCTCCGGGACTTGGACTGATGAAAAATCAGCTCCTCATCCCCTACCTGGAAGGTCAAAGTCTTCCCCCCGACGTCTATTACTGCACGGGCAGTGGACAAAAATGGTCTCCCTAAAATAATAGGGGTGTGTGCATCTTCGGGGATGTCTAAGACGACAAAATCAACGGGAATAAAGAACTTCCCGATCCGAACAGGTACGTCTTCTACTATACCTAATGGCCGTGATAGACTACGGTCAGCCATCTGGACAGTCATGTTGGTGCAACTCAGTTTTGTCAAACCAAGTCTCTTAGCCAGAGACAATGGTAAGACACTTACGCTAGCGCCTAAATCGCATAGCGCGTTATCAATCAACTGCATACCGATATGACACGGAATCGAAAAACTACCCGGGTCTGATTGCTTAGGAGGTAGCTTATTCTGAAATAGGGCTGACCCCACCTCAGTCAAAGCTACGGTCTCATTATCATTAATAGCCCTCTTACGTGCTAAAATTTCTTTCATAAACTTTAAATAAGAGGGTACCTTAGTCAGCAATTCAGTGAACGGCACGGAGACTTCCAAGCTCTTCAAAAGTTCAACAAATTTGCCAAACTGTTGATTAACTTTGGTATTCTGCAGCCGCCTCGGGAAGGGAACCGTGATTGGTATCTCGAGCCCCTTGTTCCTCGCTTCCAATGTATCTTCCGGAGCAAGTTCAGTATCCTTTGGACGCTTCTTACCTCTCGAACGAGGTCTTTCCGGTGATTTCTCGCTTAAACGAGCACTAGCAGGCTCTCGAATAAGCTTCCCATCATCAATATCACTCGATCGAGTGATATTCTCACTCGATCGAGCAGTTTATTCATCAACTTCAGTCGATCGAGTAACATTTCCACTCGATCGACCAACCTGTTCTTCCTGTTCACTCGATCGAGTGGAAAAATCACTCGATCGAGGGCTTTCTTCACCATTTCCACTCGATCGAACTCCAGTCTTCAGTCGATCGAGTAATTCCTTTGTCGTGAGCCCTTTCTTGGCAGAGCACTGTTCATCATCAGTTATGGCTTCCCTAGGGTCTGATTTCTTCACTTCTGGTCCCTCATAAGAAAGGCCGCTTCTCAATTCTATCAGATTTACCGTCTCATTTGGATTCTTCTCATTTTGAGTCGGTAATTGACCCGGCTTTCTCGAGGATTGATTTGCAGCGAGTTGGGCGACTTGAGTCTCAAGTGCCTTGAATGACGCGTCCTTTTGTTGTAATTGCTTTGAAATGGACTGCATCATAGACTTTAACTCGCTCATTTCACTCACCCCACTTGGAGATGATGTACCTTGATTGGGAGGGTTGAAAGAAGGAGGCTTCTGATAGCCCTGTTGATTCTTGTGTGGTGGAATATACGGTTGCTGCTGCTGGTTCGGAGGAGCAGTGGGATTGAGCACATTTTGGCTGGTCCACCTCAAGTTGGGGTGGACATTCGGCTCATAATAACTGTTGTTCTGCCTGTAGTGTTGGAAGGCAGCGCATTGCTCAAAAGGGCTGGGACAATGATCTGAGACATGTCCCTCTCCTCCACATCTTCTACAGACGAAGGGTCCGTCTGTCATAGCATTAACCTGATACATTCCTCCCTTGGAAACTCCTCCTAGCTCATACTTATCAAACCTTGCAGTGAGGGCTTCAAGTGCAGCAACAGAAGAAGACTCAGCAGCTCTTCTTTGATTTCCTCTCGAGTTCCCATATTCAGCTTTATGGATGGCCAAATCATCTATGATCTTCCACCCCTTGGTTGCTCCCAAGTTTTCAGCAAATCGGCCATTGGCTGCAGCATCCAAAATGGCTCTCTGATCGTCACACAATCCATTATAGAAATGATTGCATAGACTCCACTTTTCGAAACCATGGTGCGGTATGGTTCGCACTAGCTTCTTAAATCGAGTCCATGCCTCGTGAAAGTTCTCGTCGGGCCCTTGTTTGAAGCTTGTTATCTGAGCTCTAATGGCAATAGTCCTCGATGCAGAGAAGTACTTCTTATAGAACGCTAAAGCCAATGAATTCCAATCAGTTATGCCGTGAGCAGCTCGGTCCAAATCCCTATACCACTCCCTCGCAGCATCGCGGAGTGAGAAGATGAACAAGGTTTCTTTTATCTGATCAGCTGTCACGCCAGCTGGTGGGGGTATGGAGCAGCAGTAATCAATAAAAGTCTCCATGTGCTTCACTGCATCCTCGTTTGCAGCCCCACCGAACTGATTCTTCTCAACCATATTAAGGTAAGAAGGTTTCGGCTCGAATTTCCGAGCTTCCCCTGGTAGCTCGAACCCCTTGTAAAGATCCTCAGCCGTGGGTTCAGAATGACTGGCAATGGTCGCTTCTTCGGCCATTTCGGGAAAGTCTGGAAAGATAACGGTTTCAACTGATGAATTAGAAACTGGAGAAGACGGTGGGTTTTCCTCGAAAAGCTCGTTCTCGTAGAAGCTGGAACGAGAATTGGGCTCTTCTTCTAACTGTTGCTCTTGAAATAGTCTCCTCTTTACGTGCAAAGATCTTTCAATCTCGGGATCGAATGGTAGTAGTGGACCACCCTGCGACCTGCGCATAAGAAGAAACTACAGACAAATATAAGAATAGTCTAAGGAACGATGTTCCTTAAACTGAGAAGGAGTAAAAATAAAACAGCTAATAAATTGAACGATTGCTTCCCCGGCAACGGCGCCAAAATTTGACACGGCTATCGCAACCCTATCAAAGATAAAACCTAACGGTCTCAACTAAAATGTAGCAGAGGCAGTCGAGTATCGAATCCACAGGGAGGTAACGTAACTATAGCTGTTTATTTCTAATCCTATGGTCACAATTGGGGGTTTGGTTAAAATTGGTTCTAAACTACGAAGGTTGAAAGGGAAAGAAATAAAATAAAGAGAAGCAAAGGCGGTAAAATACGATTAAACTATCAAGAAGAGAAAGACATGTCGGGATTTCGGTTCACTATGGCAGTCCAATGACTCAGCTGTAAAAGACTCAGACGAACTAATGTGAGACGGATGTTAAAAGGTCCTTTCGGTCCACTTTCTATCCTAAAATACCAATAACTTAACTTTCGTCCTCATTAGGGTAGTCTAATGTTTATAGCAGGCCTATTTAGTCCAATCTTTCGATCCAGGATTAATTTTAGCCAGATTAAAGGTGACATAGAAGCGTGCACTCAACTAGGTCGGGAATTACAGTTAAATTGCTATAGTGACAGAGTCTCGTGATTAATTCGTCTAATTCATCTACTAAATCGTCATTATTCTACCGTAGATTCCCTAATCCCAACATGAAGGGAATTTAGCCACTCATGTCGGTAATTAAACTAACAGCAGACAAATTTCCAGCAGAAAACATAATGAATAAACAATAAAATGCAATAAAGGAAATTAGGGCAAAGGGGAATGATAACATAAACAAGAAATCAAAGCAACAAATGATTATTATTAAGTAAGGGAGGGAAAGGATTACAATCTGAGCGAATCCGGCGTAAAGAACACTGAATCCGAGCAATAATAAACCGAAATAAAAGTAACAGTGGAGAAGGCAAAGTAACGTAACAAGGTACAGTAGAAAGTTTTTGATAGTCTAAAAGATAGTAAAAAGAGATATGCTAATAACCTAGTAAATCATAGGTTAAATAGCAAAACAAATAATGTTTAGCGAAATAATTAAACACACGGACTGAATTAAAGCCCATTAGGACGAAACCACTCGATCGAGTGCATTAATACACTCGATCGACCAACTTCTCAGCAAACATTACTCGATCGACCATCAGGTTACTCGATCGAGGACTTGTCTGGTAAAACTTACTCGATCGATCGGGAAACCTCTCGATCGAGCATCAGGGGGTGTAGGAACCACTCGATCGACTGGTAAACTCCTCGATCGAGTGATTATGTCTTCATTTCAGCTCACGTCTTCACCCAAGTGCCTCGTAATGCGTGCCACGACGCTTCCAAAAGCAGTATCTCTCTCTGGAACAATCCCGTCTCCTCTAAATGCATGCAAAAAGGACAAAAAGGAGTATGGTTCCACTACTTTCGCGATCATTCCTTCAAAAAGGACAAAATACACCAAAGTAGCCAATTCGGGGCAAAATACCATAAAAACAGTATAGAAATGCATAGAAATACGTGCTAAAATAGACTAAAAAGACTATACATTAGGCACGTATCATGGAGAAACACGACATGGGTGCTTATAATCTTGGATCATTGTTGAGTTTGAAGCTTATCAAGGTGGTCAAACCATTCCTAGATGCTTGTCTTGATTATTGGGACCCGAATTATCACGTTTTTGCTTTCCCCGGAGGTGACGTTTGCCCATTTCCTGAAGAAATTGCTGCGATCGGTGGGTGGGACCCAGAACACTTGTCTGCTATTCCTTCTACTTCACAAGGGTATAAGAACAAGTTTAGAGACTTGCTTGAGTTGACAAGAATTGAGGTGGACCGTCTAGTGACCTCGAAAGGAGTGCGAATGTTGGACTTTATTGACCGATTCATTAACAAGGCCGACCCCACCCTCTCTTATGTTGCTAGGCGAAGGGCATTCGGATTTTGCTTGTTACATGTATATGTCCTTCAAGTGCATGTTGATGAGGATTTGAGAGGTGATCCCCGTTTCCTGAGCCTAGTTGAGCAAATAGAACCGCGCAGGAGCCCAGCCTGTTTATGTTTAGGAGAGATCCTATTGGGTTTGGATAACAGGAAAGCGAATCGTGACCTTCCTTATTTGGGAAGTCCCATTATCTTGCAGGTAAAAGAATAAAGAATTTATTCTCTTCTTTTTCTTGTTTTTTTTTCGTTTTTTCTTTTTTTTTCGTTTTTTTTTTGTCGTATTTTTTAACACCTGTTTTTTTGGTAGGTTTGGCTTATGGAGCGTCTTCGATTGATCGAGCCCCCAGTTAATATTCCTGCTTATCATGCTCGCTCAATTGCTATTAGGACTAGGCTCTACATGGTGGACTTCACTTGGGTATGCAATTATTGGGAAAACAAATTGAAGAGTGATGATGGCCCCTTGATTAGATGGATTGTACCATGGTGGCATCTCAAATCTGTCACTGGAGTATCTTCCTTGGATCCTACTCGATCTGTGCGCATTCCTGGCTTGGAACTCATGGTATGCATCTTTCCGGAGAGGCTGATGAGACAGGTTGGACTGAAGCAGACAATCCCGAAGCTTGACACTGTACCGCAGACTGCCGTGGCGCTTACTACTGAGAGTCGAAGGGAGTGGACCATTAAATAGGCTCAAAGAAACGTATGGTTCTTGAACTCTTCTGTTAGTGCCTTATGGGTGTCGGACTCCTATCTGCGGTGGAGGAAAGCTACTACTCCGGAGGAGCGTGAGAGATTGAGGAAGCGCGAGCCCGTTGACTACAAGGTGCGCGAGGTGGAAAAGGAGAAAGAGAAGCATCTGACTGAGGGAGTGGAAGAAGCCGGGTTTCGAGTTGTTCATCCTTCGAAGAAACCGAAGACCTCTCCTGCCGTGGACAAAGTGATTGACAAGAATGGGAAGGCTAGACCACGAGAAAGACCGTTGGTGATTAGGTCCGAAGTGGCGCAAGAGCGTCCGGCTCGAGGTAGTGACAAGAAATATGATAAAAATGACAAGGACAAAGGGAAAATGGAGGAATAGCCCAAGTCTTTATTATTATTTATTATTATTATTGTAATAAGAAGGTGGGGTTTTTAGAATCCTAGCCTATTTTATACTTTTTTTTTAGCGTTATTATTATTATGTAACGTACTATTATTATTATTAGAAAAAGAATGAAATAAAGGAGGTTAATTGGTTATGAAACCGTTGTGATTTTCTATTTATTATTCTTGTCGAATTCCAAATGCAACTGCAAATGTCCTTCTATTTACATTTTAAAATTAATGGGTTGTATCCTGCGAAGGATTGCCTACGTATTCATTAAAAAATGAAATCAAACCCTTGCGCGTAGTTCGAGTAAATGTAAAAGAATAATTGTTCTAAGCAAGAGCTTGTAATGAACTTAGAAGATAAGCATGAGCTTTTTACTTACTCTTAAGGTGCAATTTAGTTTACTTGACGATATGAGGATGACAATTTGTCAAAATGCAAGAGCAGGGTGACATTAGCTTATTTCAGCTTGGCCAGGGGCCGTTTATTTAGTGCCACAAGAGCGACACATGAGGTTACGCGAGGCGCGTTTTTGTTCCTATTCTAGGCATAATACCGCTTTAGTTGGTCAAGGTTTGTCGGGTTGGCAAATTCATTCCCATCTAGGTCTGTGATTCTAACCGCACCCCCTGGAAGTATGGACTTGACTAGAAATGGCCCAGCCTTATTAGGTTTGAATTTTCCTCGTGGATCGACAGGTAAAAGAGCTCTAATCGACTTGAGTACTAAGTCTCCTTCCTTGATGTTCTTTGGCTTGACCCTTTTGTTGAAGGCTCGTTTGATACGTGCTTGATATGTTTGGACATTATGTAATGCGCGTAGCCTACGTTCATCCAGGAGGATGAGTTCTTCATATCTATCTCTCTTCCAATCGGCTTCCGGGATTTGACTTTCGAGTAAAATACGTAATGATGATATTTCTAACTCGATTGGCCGTCATGACTTCCATGCCGTAGGTCAAATAGAAAGGGTGGCCCCAGTGGGAGTCCTAACAGATGTACGATATCCCCACAAAGCAAAGGGTATCTTGCTTGGCCAATCTCGATAGTTGTCAATCATTTTCTTGAGAATTGTGACAACGTTCTTGTTTGCCGCCTCTACCGCGCCATTAGTCTGTGGTCTATATGGCGAAGAGTGGTGATGCCTAATTTTGTACTTGGCTAGCAATTGCTCAGTCTCAGCTTGGAAATGTGATCCATTATCACTAATGATCTCATGTGGGCAACCGTATCGACAGATGATGTTGTTTTGTATGAACCTTGCTACATTTTTAGCCGTGAGACTAGTGTAGGAAGCCGCTTCTACCCATTTGGTGAAATAGTCAATTGCCACTAGGATGAAACAGTGACCTCCTGTTCCGGCTTGAGTTATCTTCCCGATTATATCAATTTCCCAGGCAGAAAATGGCCAAGGAGATGTCATGGTGTAGAGTAATAAAGGAGGACATGAAGGCTGGGGTAATGAAGGAGCAGCGGCGGATCTTGGTATCAGTGGCCCGGGGCCAGGCCCCCCCTGACATTAGCCCAA
Source organism: Silene latifolia (assembly GCF_048544455.1). Classification (NCBI taxonomy): domain Eukaryota; kingdom Viridiplantae; phylum Streptophyta; class Magnoliopsida; order Caryophyllales; family Caryophyllaceae; genus Silene; species Silene latifolia. The sequence continues at coordinate 171,017,546 of NC_133526.1, forward strand.
AACAAGGGCTGGCCCCTGCTGGCTATTGAGCTCCGCAAGAAAATGAGGAGTAATGGGTAGTGCGGCCCAAAAGCAATTACTCCTAGCATCCTATAGAGTAATAGAATGCGCTCTTAAGAAGTAGGCCCACTAAGAAATGTGTTATCGGTCTTTGCTTTATTTTTTTTTTTATTTTTTTATCTTCATTTCATTAGGTGGATTATCATGGTGTTAAAAACTTAAAATCATTAATACGAAGTATGTGGCAAGTGCTCAGCCTTTTGTCTTGTATTTTGTTTTGGTGTTTAAATTTTTTTATCTTCTTTTAGCCCTCGATTAAATTTGATATTTCATAATCAAAAAATATAAAAATAGTAGTTACTCTATTAAGTGAATAATTTACATTTACTTTATCACAAGCAAGACGCTTTGTTGCTTTATTTTGTGAAGTAAAAATAAAGTATATGTAAATTATTGACTGAGACGAGAGGAGTAGTAAAACAATCACTAATAATATAAAATGGTTTGTTAAGATCAAGAAACACCGTTATTAGTTATTGATCGTGAGGAAGAAAATGTTAAATAAATTTGTTACCCATAATCATGTAACACTTGAAATATTAAAAATATATACTCTATTTTTTTTATTCCAAGTTTTTTAAATTAATAGTCATTGTTTTACTATACTCTACACATTTTAGTTGCCTTGATTATACTCTACACATTTTAGAGCTATTATATTAAGTATGTTTCATTTAAAAACTCTTGATATTTAGTGTTTTACGAAATGACATTCAATTGGATTGATTAGAGTTTCTATAGCTGTCAAATGTCAATTAATACTATATAAAAGGTCATTAATTGAAATATTTTTGTTCAACAGTTACCGAAATATTGACCATATAGACCATTGGATAAAAAGATGACTTGTTTAATATGGAAAATCAACCAACATTCTTTTGAAGCATATTAGAAATATTGAAAGGAACTTTGGTTTTGAAAGCTTAAAACTGACTTGGTCAGTTGGCCCCCCTTGAAAATTTGTTCAAGATCCGCCATTGTGAAGGAGGGACACGTAGATACCTCTTTTCTGCACCTCCTGCAAACCACCCGGTGATGATTGGGCCGCATGTTTGGTACGCGGAACGATTTGTGACAGTTCGTAAGTTTATCGTCAAGTGATTGCTCAAACATTGATGTCTACCTCTTAGTTGTCATCTACGCGCCGATACGGTCGTCGTTTTGTGATAATTAGAGTACATTTGGAGTCGGGCCTAAAACCGTCTTCATTTTTCGATAACCGTTAAATCCCGAGTCAGAATGTTCTGGAATGTTCCGGATATTTCTATTCCATATTTTATAAATATTTCACAATCTTTTAATCTTTGGTAAACAATTTCCCGTAATATTCATACAAAATATTAAGGAAAATAGAATTAATCCGTTATTCCATAAATTAAACACGGAAATCTTTCTTCCGCAGGAGGAAACCACGGGAAAGAGACGCGAGAGGTGCTTTGCGCCTCTTCCAAGGGACGATGATGGATCGCCGCGCCTCTTCCCAGGTCCTTTTCTGCATATTTTTCGTATCTTTTTCATATCTTTTCGAGATTCACTTCCAAAGTTTCTCTGAAACCCTATTCCTTCACGTGATTATTATAAATAGGAGCCTTCGCTCCTCATATTTCTCACGCGAGTGTCCGCCCTTCTCTTCTCCCTTTGCATTCTAGACCACGTTCTTACTTTTTGGCGTCTACGTGCTTGAACATTCGACCACGTAAGCTCGGATCCTTCTGAGTACCAGCCTCGTTTGCATGACCGACCAATTTGACTAACTCCACAACTAATCAACTTAATTAATCTTAATCGTTTTCCTCTTACGAGGGCACTTTCGTTACATTCGAGTCGAGCATCGCTAAAACATAAACTTAGTTCATCTCGTTTCGTCAAACATGTAAGTCTGAGGGTGTAAATCTCTCTTTATTTATTGTTATTTATCTTTTTCTATCATTAATGTAAGATTTATGTCGAAAATACTTATTAAAACCGATTTATAAAACCACGTTTAAAACCCTTTTACGGATTACGAGAAGATAACCGTCGAAAAGGACGCAGAATCGTCTTTTGCTCCTCTTGAAGGAGCGCAGCACTCGCGCGCCTCTTCGTGAGGCTACCGCAGTTCCTGCTTCCTTTCTTCTTCCTTCGTCCTCTGTAAATTCGTTGCTTTTATTTGTTTTCGTTTGTTTTCGTCAATTCTTTGATATAATAGCATAATAATCTCACATGTACATTGTTTAGCATCATTAGTACATAATTCATCATTAAAAATCCGACTTAAATCCCTGATAATCCAATATTTGCGGGTTTTTCGTCATTAAAATCAATCCGGGTTGTAGAAATTCGATTCATTCATATTGAGTTTCTGGAATTCGATCTTTGATATATTTCCATCTTTTTGTTATCATATTCATCGTTTATTCGTCATTAGTTCTTCATTAATTCGTCATATTTAACCTATTTAGTTCACTCATGTCATTAATCAATCTTTCATCCATGTAAATAATTCGTTCATATTCGTTTCATCCATGTTTTATTGCTTTTATGACTCATTCATATGTAAATAATGTATTAAATCACTTTCATCCGGGTTAAATATCATAATCGATCCTTAAATTCACCAATTAATGTTAACGATTTGCAGTTCCGGCTTCACAGCCAGAACTCACCCTTGGAACAGACGCAGCAACTGCTGCGCCTCTTCCAAAGGGCGCAGTCCTGCTGCGCCTGTTCCAGGTTGACTTATGTCTCTGAACTTCCGTTCTGCCTTGACCTGATTAATTAGTTTACTGTTTTGTATGGATTATGCGCAAGGCGAAATCGGGTCAGGGTAGAGTTGTGTAAGGTTAACTAGCTCTAGATAGTCTCTTGGTCAGGTCGTCAGGGTACAGTAATAAGCTGTAAATGAAATAGAAACAACAACAATAAGACAAGTAATTTTGTACGTGGAAAACCCTTGAATGGGAAAAAACCACGGGCACCAAGCCAGGAGAGGATTTCACTATGCAATTTGGGAGAATAATTATATGATTATAACAATGCTTATTTCTCTTTATGTATTGTGTATGCTTCTTCTTGCGTGTGAATGATCTGCCTCCAATATCTTCAAAGTATTCCTTATATAGGCTTAGCTTCCTCCTTGAACGGCTGCCTGATACGGTATTAATTGCGGTTTATTCTTCATAATTACCAGTAATAATTGCCAATTATTCCTACCTTAATTACTGCATTTACTGCGTAACCTTCATACTTAATGCTGCGTATATAATTCCTTTATAACACGCGTATTTGGTCTTATATCGTCCTGATATTTTGACCGTTGCCCTCTCCATGGCCTGGCGCCTATCTTCATGTGCCCTGATAGCTCGACACCCCGATGACTGGCGTCGGGTTCGGGTGAGATATCGATCAAGAAGGTCATGCGGATTTCCAGGCCTAACAATTGCCCCTTATCTCCTCATTTGCGGTGTGCGGGACGAAAAATGAGGGGATAACTTTATTTTTAGGAAGATTACCCAACGGTTAAGTTTTGCCAGTCGTTTCTGTAACGGCTATTTTCTGCGATTCTTGATGCGTGTGATATTTACTGCAACTTCCTTAATGATTATCCACTTCCTTTGCGGCTGAAACCCTAATTCTCTTCATTATAAATACTTGCGTGCTTCATTAAGTTGAACTCACCAAAGCAATCTCTTCTTATTTTCTCTCTTTGATAATATTTTTCTTCAGTTCTCTTAATTTCCAACTTCTTCAGTTTTTAATCAATTCTTCATAATCTTTCAAATAATGGCTGCAAAGAAAAAATCTACCAGGGCAGCGGTTCCTGCAACTCCTCCTCCTCAGAATCCTGAGAAAACTTCTTCTGAAAATCTGCCTACTTCTTCTGCTGCTCCATCTCCCACAATCAATAAGCCGAGTGATTCTCTATTGGAGATGATCTCAATATTTCATGGTGATTTCCGATTCAAGCCTACAAAGGCTTTAAATGAGGATCAGTCTCCTGCAAACCGTTTGAAGCCTGAGTTTGAGAAGATTTTGAAGGATAAGGGGATCATCCTGACGATTTCAAGTCTGGATCCCGAGAATTCTCCTATCGGGCCGATGGGCTTATCCGGTTAGTTCTCGCATCAATGATCGGGCTTTGGGCAGGTGTAAGCTTCCTTTTTCTCCTCTTATGGTTGAGGTTATTAAGGAGATTGGTGTTCCATCTTATCAATTAATGCCAATGGTGTGGAAGGTTGTATGTTCCATTGAGAATCTCTCGTGAAAAACACAATATTTCTTTTTCTCTTGACGATTTGAAGACTGTTATCTTTGTTAAAACAAACGATCTGGCCGTATAAGTTTTAAGGTCGGGCGTCTACTACTCCTCTTTTGAGTAATTTGGACAAGTGGTCATGATAAAGGTCGGAATTTCTTTGGTACATGTTTGTCGGACCAATTCTCGTGGGTCCCGACTTGGCGTATTTGAATCATGAGGCTGCGTTTTTTGGTGAGTCTTTTGGTTTCTCTCTTTGCCCCGCATGTTTTATTTGTTAGTGAAAAATAAAAATTATAATAAGTCATACCTCTTATGTGTGCGTTGATGACTGGTTATCAAACCGAGTATCCCACTCCCAATGTTTCGCTTTCCTCGCTATTCCTCCTTTGGAGAGGTCCCGGCCTCTCTGTTGTGGGGTTGGTCACCTTCCTCATTGTTTGAACGCCGACGGTGCTCCCTGGGGCGGCTAAAGCTTCAGGGGGTCGCTAGTGCCACTACCTCGGGCGATAAGTCTATCTTAATCTTTCCTATCTTTTTACTTAGGCTTTACGATGATGTCCGGTTTATATTGCGTCTGAGATTTCGTGTTCTTTGCCACCGGGTCGTCTATTCGCCTTGCCGGGTTTGGTATGGTGACCTTTCAGCCAGTGGCTAAGATTAAGGAGGAAGGGTCCCAGGAAAGCGGGGATCTTGAGCTTTGTTATTGACTTGACCGAACAGTCCGATCGCCAAGGTCCGTTGTTGCCGCCCTGCCCCCTTTGAAACAAGTTCGGCTGACCCAAAAAAGGAAAATTGAAGATGTTGATGTTTCGCCGCCGGGGAGGTGAGAGCCAGGTTGGACAATATGGAGGCTGCTAGGGTGAAGATCGGGTATTATCTGCTTCTAAATCGGATCTCATGCTCACCCTTGACCCTGTTGAGATCGCTACTCGGGCGGTTGCTTGGTGGATCATTGTCGACCTCTTGGTCGGTGCCTTGGCTAGTAAGGGAGGTAGGTTGGAACAATTTCTATGTGTATTTTGTTTTGGTAGTTTTCTATTATTAGGGTAAGTTACTCATTCTTTTCTCTCTGTTTTTTATCGGGGTCTTTGCGACTGTCTCCATAATGCCTATCAGGCTACTTCTTTGGTAGCGAATTGATCCGATGAGATCAGTTATGATAGGCTAAAGTCCGATTTGGATTTTGCACGAGTGACCCGGCCGCTAAAGCCGCCGACTTGACAAGGGTGTAGGCCGAGAGGGATCTTGCTAAGGCGAGGCGGTTTCGAGCAAGCGGTACATTGCGGGAGGCCTTGGACGAAATGAGGAGCTCACCCAAGAGAGGGATGACTTGGAGTTCAAACTGGATGATGCTTCCCTCTACTTCTATATCAAGGGAAGGGCGGCTGCTATGTCGGAACTGTCGAGGCCGGGCAAAGTGGAACCCCGAGGTGAGATGGCTTTTCTTTGCCTCAAAGTATCGACTGCATAATATGGAGAATGAACAGGAGGTCGACTCTCCGGGGAGCGGGGACGTTGACGCCGATCCGGCTAAGAGTGGGGAGCAGGTTGTTGATCTGCTGCTTTGTTTCTAAGGAGAAACAGATAATATATTTTTTTTTGGTATTTTGGCCCATCCGGGGGGTGTCCCTGGACAAACAATATTTTTCTTTTCTGTGTTGGGTCGTGGAGGCTATCCCGGCTTTTATGAATATTTTGGCACCTTTGCCCCGGGGGTAAAGGTTTTTATTAATATAGGTATGATGACCTTCTTTTGGCTTATTCTGCTTTTGATATTCCTTTGTGAGTTTCATCCTATTGGGCCTGTTGTTTTGTGTGGATTTTACGCAAGGCGAAATCAGGTCAGGGTGAGACTGTGTAGGGTTAACTAGCTCTAGGAAGTCTGTTGGTCGGTCGTCGGGGGTATAATAATAAAACGTAAATGAAATAACAATAATAACAAGACAAGCAATTTTGTACGTGGAAAACCCTTGAATGGGAAAAAACCACGGGCACCAAGCCAGGAGAGGATTTCACTATGTAATTTGAGAGAATAATTATGTGATAATAACAATCTTTGTATTTTTCTAAGTATTGCGTATGTTTCTTCTTGCGTATAGATGAGATGCCTTCTGAAATCTCCAAAGTGTTCCTTATATAGTCTTCTTTCCTGAACGGCAGCATAATCTGGCATTAAAAGCAGAATATTCCCCTTAATTGCCAATAATAATCACCGAATATTTCTCTCTTAATTATCGTATTTTTTTGCGATAATCTTCATACTTAATGCTTTGCACATTTAATTCCTTTAATATACGCAGATATGGTCAAATATTGTCCTGATATTTTGATCGTTGTCCTCTCCATGGCCTGGCGCCTATCTTCATGTGCCACGATAGTCGACACCTGACAGCCTGGTAGTCAGGTTCAGGTGAGATACTGATCAGGGCGGTCTGTGGATTTCCAGGCCTAACTGTTAGAACACATTGGATTGATGATGCCAAGTCCCCTTGTTATTTGATTGTTTGCTCTTAGTTGAAATAATTAGTGAATGAAGCAATCAAATGGACTTTCAACAATGATTCAAGATGATCAAGCTAATCAAGGAAGTCAAGACAATGATATTTTCCAAGCCTTAGTCGACATATGTAAGAGTAAGTGTAACATTCTCATTTAAGTCAAGTAATGGCAAAACCATGCAACAGTACGCTGTACTGTGGTTTCTGATACTATCATACGGAGGAGGAATTTTGACCAAATGTTTTTAAGTGTCAAAACTTTGCAAACTTTAAACCTTAAACATTTGAAATTTCAAAAGCTTGAAAATAATGTGAAATTTTGGAGTCACAAGCCCACTTGTCTAAGCCTCTAGATTTGTGCAAACACCTTTTACCAAAATGGCAAAAAGACTTGTCAAACTTCTAAAGTAAGAAAGGCTTTTTGCCATTTCGGTAAATTGTCACATGTTGAGTGTAGAAGCTTAAGTTTTCTGATTTCTTAAGCCCCAAGCCTATAAGTCTAACACTTACCATCACTCAAAGCTATCATTTTTATATTGGATTTAATTTTTCAAAGTGTACTTACCTAAGACTAAATCCACTATAAATAGAGTGTCTTAGTGACATTTATTTCTCAAGACTTCCAAAGCATTTATTGTAAAAACCTTGCAAATCATTTGTGCATTGAAAGCTTTGTTCTTCAAGTATTTGCAAAACGTTTTTTCTGATTTTAAGTCTTCAAAATTGTTTTCGAAAAAGCTGTAAAACCTCCAAGTATCAGTTCGCTGTACTGTGACATGATGAGTTTGTTCCATGATTCTCGTGTTAGATCTTCATTGTAATCTCCATGTTCATTTAAGTGAACTCTTGAGATTCAAGATTCTGTAACACCTTGAGATAGAACCCATAAACTCTTGAAGCGGAGTAGCTTTAAGTTTGAGTGCAACCGGAGTAGGTTGGCGAGTTATTTTCATTGTAAGGGGTTTAGTAAGTTTGAGTAAATTTCTAAACAAGCAATAAAATAACGGTTGGACGTAGGCCTCGGAGTAGAGGCTGAACCAATTTTTTAAAATGTCGTTTGTTTGTTCATTTACTTTTACGTTCTTCCACTTTGCTATTTCTCGCATGTACCTAATCAAGTTCTGTGTCACAGTCACCTATACCGTGATATAGAACTGCTGTACCTCTTGTGAACTTACATTCAATTAAGTTTCTCAAGTCTTGTACTTCAATATTCTTTACTTAAGTTAACTAATTAACCAAGTTAAGAATAAAATTTTTAAAAGGTACACCTAATTCACCCCCTCCCCCTCTTAGGTGTTAAATCATTCTTAACTCTTCAATTGGTATCAGAGCCTTGTGCTCTTGATATTGGTTAAATCCAAAGAGTTGATCCTATAGTTATGGACGATTCAAAACACACTAAGTATCCCATTTTCAAGGGAGAAAACTATGCCTGGTGGAAACATCGCATGGAGCACTATGTCAAAAGTGCGGACTATGAATGTTGGTTAATCATTCAAAAGGGTCCCCTCAAAATCGAAGTGACTAATGCTGATGGCACTAGCTCCTTGAAAAGTGAGGATAAGTATGTTGAGGCCGACTATAAGAAAATCGAGAAAAACTCAAAGGCCATGTCCATTCTTCAATATGGGATCGGTGACCAAGAGATTAATCGTATATCTGGATGTGCTTCGGCCAAAGAGATTTGGGACACCCTAAACCTTGCCTATGAGGGAACGTCACAAGTCAAAAAATATCGTATTGATCTTCTCATGCAACAATATAAGATGTTCAATATGGAACGAGATGAGTCAATTAATAGTTTGTCTTCACGTTTTTCTAGTATTGTCAATGACCTTAAGAGTTTAGGTAGGAGTTTTCAATCCGAGGATTTAGTCCGTAAAATCCTTCGTAGCCTAACTGAAAAGTGGCAACCGAAGGTTACGGCTATTGAGGAAGCTAAGGACCTTTCATTGCTCACCCTTGATGAACTTATGGGCTCACTTATGGCTCATGAGTTAACTCTCATGAAGCGTTCTAGTGAAAACTCTAAAGGGAAAGGACTCGCTCTTAATGCTCTCTCAAGTGATGAGGAGGATGAATATGATGAGTTTGCAATGTTCACTAAAAACATTGTTGGCATGATCAATGGTCGAAACTCTCAAAGGTATAGCAACAACTCTAGTAAACGCCGTTTTCCTAAGAGAAGATCTAACTCCACTGTTGGTTGCTTTAAATGTGGTGACAAAGGTCACCAAATCAAAGAATGCCCAAAGTGGAACGATATCAAATCTAAGGAAAAACGTGACTCTGCAAAAAGTGATTACAAAAACAAGGTAATGACTGCTATTTGGGGCATGTCTGATTCTGAAGAGGACGATGCCCTTGAGGATGAATTAGACGCCAAACTTAGCATCTCGTCTAGTTCCTCAAAAAATGCTTCCAAATCATCAAAGAAAGAAGACATCAAGTGTCTTATGGCTCACTCCGTGGATTCAGACTCTGATTCAGACCATGAGGTAATTAAGCTCAAGAAAAAGGTTCGATCTTTCTCTAAAGACAAAGTTTGTCACCTCCTAGATCAATTCATAGATAAATGTCGTGTCCAAACTAATAAGTTGGAAGCTATGCAAATCGAAATTGAGGACATAGTGAGAAAAATGTAGTCCTAAAAGAAAGTCTAAATGAGAATGATCAACCTAGTTCCATGTTGGGTCTTGAAAAAGAAATCAAAAAGCTTCGAAAACAAAATTTGTTTTTAGCCAACAAAGTTGATGAAACCAGTGCAACAGATCCCTGTACTGTTGCATCCAGTTCTAAAGGAAATGTGTCATCACTAACACAAGAACGTGACCAACTTTTGATTGACTTAGCTACTTGTCACAACGAAAAAGATGATCTTGTTAAGATTGCTGAAATGTTAAATGATGAGTCTAGTCATGTCAAAAGTGCCTTAGAACGAGCTCAAAAATTAAATGATGACCTTCTTGCTCAAATTGAGATGTTAAAAAGAGTGAACAGGACTCATGCCACAGAGGTCTCTCTTGTGGCATCCGATTCAAGAAAAGAAATAGATACTCTCTCGAAATTAGTGTCTTCTTTAACTAAGGAACGTGAAACTCTTCTAGCTGACCTCAAATTGTGTCAAAGGGATAATAAACAATTGGAACAAATTGGAATGTTACTTAGTGATGAAGCAAGACTTGCAAAACAAGCTTTCGACAATTTAGGTAAATTGAATCTTAATCATCTTGCTAAAATCGAAACATTAACTAAAGAGCTAGATGAGGCTAAGATGTTCTACTTAAAATGGGAAGGAAGTCAGAATGTTTTGGAGTTTCTCTTAAAACAATCACAAGAATATGAAAAATTTGCAAAGAATCTTTGGACTTGGTTTCAAATGCAACAAAGAGCACACACTTTGTTGCACTCGAAACTCAGGATCCAAGTCAAACTGACTTCCGAAGAATAAAGTATGATGGTCTTCCTGAGTACATCATTTGTAACTATTGTGGCAAAACAGGTCATGAGTTTAATGGTTGTGACAAAAGAGTCCGTGACTTAGAAAGAAACACTAAGAATGCTAAACAAGTGTGGATTAAGAAAGATGAAGTCAAAAAGGTCGTTGTCAAGAAGGAGCCCAAACTTGTTTGGGTTCCTAAACTAAATGTTTGATTTCTTATAAGCATTAGTGAGGGGCAGCAGCAATTGGTACTTAGACAGTGGATGCTCTCGTCACATGACGGGAGATGAAAACCAATTCCTCTCGCTAGAAGCCTACGATGGTGGCATGGTGACTTTTGGCGACAACAAAAAAGGTGAAATCATTGGTATTGGAAAAGTTGGTAAGTCAAAGTCATTATGCGTGGACAAAGTGTTGCTTGTCAAAGGTTTGAAACACAATCTCTTGAGCATTTCACAACTTTGTGATCGAGGTAATATTGTTGAATTTCTTGCTAGTGAATGTAGAATCATCAATGGTAAAACTAGAGAACTCATACTTGAAGGTAAACGTGTTAAAGACGTTTATATGACTAACTTGTATGCATTGTCGGGTCAATCACTATCATGCATGAGTGTTCAAAAGAACGACCCTTGGCTTTGGCACAAACGACTTGGTCATGTAAATGCTAAGACACTTAACACCCTTAAGAAACTTGATCTAGTTGACGGCATTCCTAACATTAAATTTGAATTTAAATCACTTTGCGATGATTGTGTTAAAGGAAAACAAGTTAAGTGCTCTTTTAAATCCAAAAAGGTTGTTAGCACCTCCTTACCTCTTGAAATCATTCATATTGATTTATGTGGTCCCATGCGAGTTGTGAGTAGAGGTGGAAGTCGTTTTATTTGTGTCATTGTAGATGACTTCACAAGATTTGTTTGACTTCTCTTCTTAAGTTCTAAGGATCAAACATTTGATGAGTTCTTAATTTGGGTCAAAAAGGTTCAAAACAAATTTGGATATAAACTTGTCTCATTAAGATCCGACCATGGAACCGAGTTTGAGAACTCATCATTTGAGTCCTATTGTAATGAGTATGGTGTTAGTCATAACTTTTCGGCCGCAAGAACCCCACAACAGAATGGGGTTGTGGAACAAATGAATCGAACTCTTGAAAATATGGCTCGGACCATGCTCATTAGCTCTAAGGTTCCCAAGAATTTTTGGGCCGAAGCCGTAAACACATCTTGTTATATTTACAACCGTGTCATGATTAGAAAAATCATTGAGAAAACTCCCTATGAACTACTACGAGGAAGAAAACCTAATCTTTCACATTTAAAATGCTTTGGTAGTAAATGCTTTGTGAACAATAATGGAAAAGACAACCTTGGCAAATTTGATGCTCGTAGTGATGAAGGAGTTTTTGTTGGTTATTCCGATCATAGTAAAGCATATAAAGTCTATAACAAAAGGACTATGAAAATGGAAGAAAGCGTTCATGTAATATTTGACGAATCTAGTCTTTTTGTGTCAAACACACAGGTTGATGATGAGGATGATGAATATGATGATGATTTTGAGATTGGTATGATACGACATGAAATGGATCAAGTGGTAGAAGAAGCTGAGCAACAGTTGGAGCCACTATTGCATGAGGAGGATGTGCAAAATTCAGGGGGAACTAATCGTCCTCCTACACAAGATGATGCTACCTCATCCAGGGGGAACAAGGATGGTGAAGAACAACCCAATCTAATCATAAACGAACCACAATCACCTCCTTCAAACATTCCTCATGCAACAGTCCCCTCTACTGTTGCAGACGAACAAACCGAATCTTCTAATTCACTTATCCCCAAGAAATGGAAACACCAAAGCTCACATCCCTTATAAAACTTAACCAGTGATCTAACCTCTGGAATAAAAACCAGATCATCGCTTCAAAATTTCTGTGCACACAATGCCTTCATCTCAAAAATCGAACCAGACCATGTCACAGTAGCCTTGGTGATGAATCTTTGGATGATTGCAATGCAAGAGGAATTGGAGCAATTTGAAAGGAACAAGGTATGGCATCTTGTCCCTAGGCCCTCCCAACGCATCGTAATTGGTACACGGTGGGTCTTTCGCAATAAGCTAGATGATGTTGGAGAAATCGTAAGGAATAAAGCTAGACTAGTGGTGCAAGGTTTTAACCAACAAGAAGGAATTGATTACGATGAAACCTTTGCACCGGTAGCTAGGCTTGAAGCCATACGAATGCTTGTAGCTTTTGCGTCTTTTCAAGGTATAAAGCTTTTTCAAATGGATGTCAAAACCGCATTTTTAAATGGATACCTTGATGAAGAAGTGTTCGTTGAACAACCTCCGGGCTTTATAAACAACGAGTTTCCCAACCACGTTTTTAAACTAGATAAAGCACTCTATGGTTTAAAACAGGCTCCTAGGGCTTGGTATGATAGGCTTTCAAAGTTTCTATTGGAAAATGGTTTCATACGTGGGTCCGTGGATAAAACGTTGTTTATCAAGTCACAAGGAGATGAACTGTTGCTTGTGCAAGTATATGTCGATGACATTATTTTTGGTGCAACTAACAATGTTCTTTATAAGTACTTTTCTGATTTGATGACTTCGGAATTTGAAATGAGTATGATGGGAGAACTTGGATTCTTTCTTGGTCTTCAAATCAAACAATGTGAGAATGGAACGATGATTCATCAACAAAAGTACTTAAAAGAAATGCTAAGTAAGTTTGGGTTGACTAATTCTAATCCTATGCCTACACCAATGGTGTCTAAAGTCAAGCTTGACAAAGACGAAAACGGTAAGAGCATTAGTGAAAAGGTATATCGAGGTATGATCGGTTCCTTACTTTACTTAACCGCTAGTCGACCCGACATACAATTTAGTGTGTGTGCTTGTGCCCGTTTCCAAGCAAATCCTAAAGAATCTCATTTCAAAGCCGTCAAACGGATTTTTAGGTATTTGATTGGAACACAAGGGCTATATCTTTGGTACCCAACTCACTACGAACTTGATCTTGTAGGTTTTTCGGATGCGGACTATGCCGGTGATACATTGGATAGGAAAAGCACCTCGGCCATTGCTACTTTCCTAGGACCGTGTCTCATTTCATGGGCTTCGAAGAAACAAAACACCGTTGCATTGTCCACGGCCGAAAGCGAATATGTGAGTGTCGCTCTATGTTGTGCACAAATTCTTTGGGTACGTCAACAATTGCATGATTATGGCCTTACTTTCGAGACTACCCCTATTTTTTGCGACAACACTAGTGCAATTAATATATCAAAGAATCCTATACAACACTCACGAACTAAACACATCGACATACGACATCATTTTCTACGTGATCAAGTTAAGAAAGGTCATATCTGTTTAAGCTTTTGTAAAACGGAAAATCAAATTGCGGACATTCTTACAAAACCGTTAGAAAGAGAACAATTCGAAAGACTTCGGTCGGAAATTGGTTTATTAGGTGACATACCGCTAAATTAAATTACGTTTTCCAATGATTGATTAGAGGGAGGAATTACATGTAATTAAATGTTAGTTAATATGGTAGAATGCATACAAATGTCGAACAAATGTAACTGACAACCGTATGAGTGCACTTGAGTTATTTTTGCATTGAGCTTCCCAAATCACTTTATGTCCCATCATACTTAAAAGCCTACACCCTAGCCTCACATTATCAACACTCAACCGTCCTTCACCTAGATTAATTAAACCAATCCCTCATTTATATCCATGTTTCCACTAACACTTCCTATTACCCACTAAATAAACAACCAACCCTCACTTTTTTCGGATTCCCAAAACCGCCATTAACCTCCCTTTTCTCCTCTCTCTTAAAATGCCTCCAAGACTTTCAAAAGAATTACTTCAACTCATAAATACCTTCAATCCAAAATACATTGCCAAGAAAAAGATGGCTCCCAAAACCGCTGCAAAACCAGATGAAATCATCTCTGCCACTGCCAAACCAACTGTTGCACGAAAGAAGACAACTGCCAAAAGGGGCGGTGGTCGTGGCAGAGGAGGAAGAAGTAGGAATCCTCCTATTTCTCTCCAACTTGATGCTGAAGTGGATATTGACACCGATGAAGAGAACTCCGGTTCTAAGGCAAACAAAAATGATGAAGAAATTCAGAAATCAAATGAGGTTGCCAAAACCAATGAAAAAGAAGAACAATCAAGTGAGATTAAAGAGGGGGAACTTGGTAGTGAGAAATCAAAAGAGGAAAATGATAGTAAAGAAAAATCAAAAAGTGAGGAAAAATCAGAGAGAGATGAAGAGCAATCAAAAGAAAGCGAAGAAAAATTAGAGGGAAACAAAGAAAAAGAAAGTGAAGAGAAATCAAAAGGAGAAAAAGAAAAATTAGATGAGAAAAATGAAAGAGATTCAAAAGGAAAGGAAAGGAAGGAGGATAGTGATGTTGTAGTTGAAAAGAATGATGATGATGATGTGCTCTTAAAGGATTTGGCGAGTGACACTTTAGAGAAGGATAAGAGGAGTGAGATTGATGCAACGGAGGCCTCCACTGTTGAAAGGGAAATCGGTTCCAATGCTAAAAAAATCGATTATGAAGTTGTTGATGTTGAAGATCGTGATGATGCCACAGTGGTGTTTGATGATGGGCTTGACCCATTATTCTCAAAACCCGCATCTCGAACCCGGTCCAAGAGAAAGATGCTTGAAATATTTGGTGATGATGACGAGGATGTGACCCCGGAGGCATCCCCTCCAAAACCCAAGGTTACTCAAAGAAAAAGGGGATCCGGATCAAAATCAAAAGCACCCAAAAGGGCTCGTTATCACCGGGACTTACCGAGCATAGGTGAGGATGAGATCATTGAGGAGAAGGTGCCTCTCAACACATGCATGGACCTTGTTATTGCTCCTTATGCCGAATCATTCAAGAATGATATCCTCAACCATCTCAATTCTCTCGATCTCCCGGAGGAGATCTTCAAGATATGCCACGGTAGATTTGATTTGTTGCTTCCACAGTGGAAGGCGTTATAAGAAATCTTGGTATGACACCTCTCCCGCTTTTAAATATTTCAAAGAGGCCATGTATGCATTGGGGTTGGGTGAATTTGTTGGACAAATTTAGCCCCATGTACTTGTCCGAAATCATCCAATTCTATGCAACAATCAAGGTAGATGTTGAATCGGAACTCTCTCGGCCTTTATCAATCGAAACCCTTTGTCCTAACCATCAACCAACTTGCTGCTCATCTTGATATTTGTAATGTCGGGCTTACCTCCTTCCCCAAACGTGATTGGGGTGAAGTTGATGAGGTTACCTCTACCCAGGTCATGAAGGTTCTTCGACCTCATGATGATGATGGCCCTACCAACATATATGCCTTTGAATTAACCGCACCCATCCGGTTCATCTTTAACCTGGTTTTTCGTAACCTTGTCCCTTCCAACAATAGCCGTGGGAGATGTTCTCTCCTTGACATGCTCCTGATTCATCACATTGTCAAGCACAAACCCATTAACCTTCCCCGTCTTATGTTTCACCGAATTCTTGAGATGTCCACTGAGTTCCAAAGTGGCAACTTTGACAAAAATGCCGTGGTTCCTTATGGTATGTGGCTCTCGATCATTTTCATGAGGGAGGGGTTAGTGTTGAAGGGAAGCCCTGCGATTGAGAAATTGAGTGATGAAATGACACCGGGCCTTCTTTGTCGGATGAACTTAGAGATTAAGAATGGCAAATTGGAAAGGAAGAATCAGTCGGGTTCTACAGTGGGTTCTACCGTTGAAATGGGTGTGGTACTAGCAAAGTTGGATGAGCTCCTTGGGATTGTGAATCGGCTGGTCATATCTTTTCGAGATTCACTTCCAAAGTTTCTCTGAAACCCTATTCCTTCACGTGATTATTATAAATAGGAGCCTTCGCTCCTCATATTTCTCACGCGAGTGTCCGCCATTCTCTTCTCCCTTTGCATTCTAGACCACGTTCTTACTTTTTGGCGTCTACGTGCTTGAACATTCGACCACGTAAGCTCGGATCCTTCTGAGTACCAGCCTCGTTTGCATGACCGACCAATTTGACTAACTCCACAACTAATCAACTTAATTAATCTTAATCGTTTTCCTCTTACGAGGGCACTTTCGTTACATTCGAGTCGAGCATCGCTAAAACATAAACTTAGTTCATCTCGTTTCGTCAAACATGTAAGTCTGAGGGTGTAAATCTCTCTTTATTTATTGTTATTTATCTTTTTCTATCATTAATGTAAGATTTATGTCGAAAATACTTATTAAAACCGATTTATAAAACCACGTTTAAAACCCTTTTTACGGATTACCAGAAGATAACCGTCGAAAAAGAACGCAGCAACTGCTGCTCCTCTTCGAAGGAGCGCAGTGCCTGCTGCGCCTCTTCGTGAGGCTACCGCAGTTCCTTCTTCCTTTCTTCTTCCTTCGTCCTCTGTAAATTCGTTGCTTTTATTTGTTTTCGTTTGTTTTCGTCAATTCTTTGATATAATAGCATAATAATCTCACATGTACATTGTTTAGCATCATTAGTACATAGTTCATCATTAAAAATCCGACTTAAATCCCTGATAATCCAATATTTGCGGGTTTTTCGTCATTAAAATCAATCCGGGTTGTAGAAATTCGATTCATTCATATTGAGTTTCTGGAATTCGATCTTTGATATATTTCCATCTTTTTGTTATCATATTCATCGTTTATTCGTCATTAGTTCTTCATTAATTCGTCATATTTAACCTATTTAGTTCACTCATGTCATTAATCAATCTTTCATCCATGTAAATAATTCGTTCATATTCGTTTCATCCATGTTTTATTGCTTTTATGACTCATTCATATGTAAATAATGTATTAAATCACTTTCATCCGGGTTAAATATCATAATCGATCCTTAAATTCACCAATTAATGTTAACGATTTGCAGTTCCGGCTTCACAGCCAGAACTCACCCTTGGAACAGACGCGCAAGAATCGCCGCGCCTTTCCAAAGGGCGCGATCTCTCGCTTACTGTTCCAGGTTGACTTATGTCTCTGAACTTCCGTTCTGCCTTGACCTGATTAATTAGTTTACTGTTTTGTATGGATTATGCGCAAGGCGAAATCAGTCGGGGGTAGAGAGTTGTGTAAGGTTAACTAGCTCTAGATAGTCTCTTGGTGGTCGTCGTGGTACGGTAATAAGTCAGTAAATGAAATAGAAACAACAACAATAAGACAAGTAATTTTGTACGTGGAAAACCCTTGAATGGGAAAAAACCACGGGCACCAAGCCAGGAGAGGATTTCACTATGCAATTTGGGAGAATAATTATATGATTATAACAATGCTTATTTCTCTTTATGTATTGTGTATGCTTCTTCTTGCGTGTGAATGATCTGCCTCCAATATCTTCAAAGTATTCCTTATATAGGCTTAGCTTCCTCCTTGAACGGCTGCCTGATACGGTATTAATTGCGGTTTATTCTTCATAATTACCAGTAATAATTGCCAATTATTCCTACCTTAATTACTGCATTTACTGCGTAACCTTCATACTTAATGCTGCGTATATAATTCCTTTATAACACGCGTATTTGGTCTTATATCGTCCTGATATTTTGACCGTTGCCCTCTCCATGGCCTGGCGCCTATCTTCATGTGCCCGATAGCTCGACACCCCGATACTGGCGGTCGAGTTGTGTGAGATGCGATCAAGAAGGTCTCATGGATTTCCAGGCCTAACAATTGCCCCTTATCTCCTCATTTTCAGTGTGCCAGGACGAAAAAATGAGGGGATAACTTTATTTTTAGGAAGATTACCCAACGGTTAAGTTTTGCCTGGTCAGTTTCCTGTAACGGCTATTTTACTGCAGTTGCTGACGCGTGTGATATTTACTGCAACTTCCTTAATGATTATCCACTTCCTTTGCGGCTGAAACCCTAATTCTCTTCATTATAAATACTTGCGTGCTTCATTAAGTTGAACTCACCAAAGCAATCTCTTCTTATTTTCTCTCTTTGATAATATTTTTCTTCAGTTCTCTTAATTTCCAACTTCTTCAGTTTTTAATCAATTCTTCATAATCTTTCAAATAATGGTCGCAAAGAAAAAAAAATCTACCGGGCGGCGGTTCTCGCAACTCCTCCTCCTCGTAATCCCGAGAAAACTTCTTCGAAAATCGCCTACTTCTTCGCTGCTCCATCTCCCACAATCAATAAGCCGAGTGATTCTCCATTGGAGATGATCTCAATATTTCATGGTGATTTCCGATTCAAGCCTACAAAGGCTTTAAATGAGGATCAGTCTCCTGCAAACCGTTTGAAGCCTGAGTTTGAGAAGATTTTGAAGGATAAGGGGATCATCCTGCCGATGCTCAAGTCCTGGATCCCCGAGAATTCTCCTATCGGGGCCGACCGGGCTTATCCTGGTTAGTTCGCATCAATGATGGGCTTTCGAGGCAAATTTGTAAGCTTCCTTTTTCTCCTCTTATGGTTGAGGTTATTAAGGAGATCGGTGTTCCATCTTATCGTTAATGCCAATGGTGTTGAAGGTTGTATGTTCCATTGAGAATCTCTGGAAAAAACACAATATTTCTTTTTCTCTTGACGATTTGAAGACTGTTATCTTTGTTAAAACAAACGATCCGGCCGTATAAGTTTTAAGGTCGGGCGTCTACTACTCCTCTTTTGAGTAATTTGGACAGTGGTCATGATAAAGGTCGGGCTCATTGGTACATGTTTGTCGGACCAGTCGTGGGTCCCGACTTGGCGTATTTGAATCATGAGGGCTGCGTTCTTTGGTGAGTCTTTTGGTTTCTCTCTTTGCCGCATGTTTTATTTGTTAGTGAAAAATAAAAATTATAATAAGTCATACCTCTTATGTGTGCGTTGATTCGGGTATCAAACCGAGTATCCCACTCCCAATGTTTCGCTTTCCTCGCTATTCCTCCTTTGGAGAGGTCCAGCCTCTCTGTTGTGGGGTTGGTCACCTTCCTCGTTGTTTGAACGCCGACGGTGCTCCCGGGCGGCTAAAGCTTCAGTGGGTCGCTAGTGCCCCTACCTCGGGCGATAAGTCTATCTTAATCTTTCCTATCTTTTTACTTAGGCTTTCGATGATGTCCGGTTTATATTCACGATACAAAGATATTTCGTGTTTCGCCACCGGTCGTCTATTCGCCTTGCCGGGTTTGGTATGGTGACCTTTCACCAGTGGCTAAGATTAAGGAGGAAGGGTCCCGGGGAAGCGGGGATCTTTGAGCTTTGTTATTGACTTTGACTGAACATCTCGATGCGCCAAGGTCATCTGCTGCCTGCTTTGCCCCTTTGAAACAAGTTAGCCCAAAAAAGGAAAATTGAAGATGTTGATGTTTCTGCCCCGGTCAGGGAGGTGAGAGCCAGGTTGGACAATATGGAGGCTGCTAGGGTGAAGATCAGGTATTATGCTGCTTCTAAATCAGATCTCATGCTCACCCTTGACCCTGTTGAGACTGCTACTCAGGCAGTTGCTTCAGAGGATCATTCGATCGACCTCTTTTGGTGCCTTGGGCTGTAAAGTAAGGGAGGTAGGTTGGAACAATTTCTATGTGTATTTTGTTTTGGTAGTTTTCTATTATTAGGGTAAGTTACTCATTCTTTTCTCTCTGTTTTTGATCAGTCTTGCGACTGTCTCCATAATGCCTATCGTGCTACTTCTTTGGTAGTTGAATTGATCCGATGAGATCAGTTATGATAGGCTAAAGTCCGAGCTGGATTTTGCACGAGCCGACCTGGCCGCTAAAGTGCTGACTTGACAAGGGTGCAGGCGAGAGGGATCTTGCTAAGATCGAGGCGTTTCGAGCAAGCGGTCATTGCGGGAGGCCTTGGACAGAAATGAGGAGCTCACCCAAGAGAGGGATGACTTGGAGTTCAAGTTGGATGATGCTTCCCTCTACTTCTATATCAAGGGAAGGGCGGCTGCTATGTCGAGCTGTCGAGGCCAGGGCAAAGTGGAACCCCGAGGCCGAGATGACTTTTTTTCGCCTCAAAGTATCGACCGCATAATATGGAGAATGAACAGGAGGTCGACTCTCCAGGGGAGCAGGACGTTGACGCTGATCCGGCTAAGAGTGGGGAGCAGGTTGTTGATGCTGCTGCTGTTTCTAAGGAGAAACAGTAATATATTTTTTCAGTTTGGTATTTTGGCCCATCCAGGGGGGATGTCCCTGGACAAACAATATTTTTCTTTTCCTGTGTTGGGTCAGGGAGGCTATCCCTGGCTTTTATGAATATTTTGGCACTTTTGCCCCAGGGGGTAAAGGTTTTTATTAATATAGGTATGATGACCTTCTTTTGGCTTATTCTGCTTTTGATATTCCTTTGTGAGTTTCATCCTATTGGGCCTGTTGTTTTGTGTGGATTTTACGCAAGGCGAAATCAGGTCAGGGTGAGACTGTGTAGGGTTAACTAGCTCTAGGAAGTCTGTTGGTCAGGTCGTCAGGGTATAATAATAAAACGTAAATGAAATAACAATAATAACAAGACAAGCAATTTTGTACGTGGAAAACCCTTGAATGGGAAAAAACCACGGGCACCAAGCCAGGAGAGGATTTCACTATGTAATTTGAGAGAATAATTATGTGATAATAACAATCTTTGTATTTTTCTAAGTATTGCGTATGTTTCTTCTTGCGTATAGATGAGATGCCTTCTGAAATCTCCAAAGTGTTCCTTATATAGTCTTCTTTCCTGAACGGCTGCATAATCTGGCATTAAAAGCAGAATATTCCCCTTAATTGCCAATAATAATCACCGAATATTTCTCTCTTAATTATCGTATTTACTGCATAATCTTCATACTTAATGCTGCACATTTAATTCCTTTAATATACGCAGATATGGTCAAATATTGTCCTGATATTTTGATCGTTGTCCTCTCCATGGCCTGGCGCCTATCTTCATGTGCCCTGATAGCCTGACACCCTGACAGCCTGGTAGTCAGGTTCAGGTGAGATACTGATCAGGGCGGTCTGTGGATTTCCAGGCCTAACTGTTAGAACACATTGGATTGATGATGCCAAGTCCCCTTGTTATTTGATTGTTTGCTCTTAGTTGAAATAATTAGTGAATGAAGCAATCAAATGGACTTTCAACAATGATTCAAGATGATCAAGCTAATCAAGGAAGTCAAGACAATGATATTTTCCAAGCCTTAGTCGACATATGTAAGAGTAAGTGTAACATTCTCATTTAAGTCAAGTAATGGCAAAACCATGCAACAGTACGCTGTACTGTGGTTTCTGATACTATCATACGGAGGAGGAATTTTGACCAAATGTTTTTAAGTGTCAAAACTTTGCAAACTTTAAACCTTAAACATTTGAAATTTCAAAAGCTTGAAAATAATGTGAAATTTTGGAGTCACAAGCCCACTTGTCTAAGCCTCTAGATTTGTGCAAACACCTTTTACCAAAATGGCAAAAAGACTTGTCAAACTTCTAAAGTAAGAAAGGCTTTTTGCCATTTCGGTAAATTGTCACATGTTGAGTGTAGAAGCTTAAGTTTTCTGATTTCTTAAGCCCCAAGCCTATAAGTCTAACACTTACCATCACTCAAAGCTATCATTTTTATATTGGATTTAATTTTTCAAAGTGTACTTACCTAAGACTAAATCCACTATAAATAGAGTGTCTTAGTGACATTTATTTCTCAAGACTTCCAAAGCATTTATTGTAAAAACCTTGCAAATCATTTGTGCATTGAAATCTTTGTTCTTCAAGTATTTGCAAAACGTTTTTTCTGATTTTAAATCTTCAAAATTGTTTTCGAAAAAGCTGTAAAACCTCCAAGTATCAGTTCGCTGTACTGTGACATGATGAGTTTGTTCCATGATTCTCGTGTTAGATCTTCATTGTAATCTCCATGTTCATTTAAGTGAACTCTTGAGATTCAAGATTCTGTAACACCTTGAGATAGAACCCATAAACTCTTGAAGCGGAGTAGCTTTAAGTTTGAGTGCAACCGGAGTAGGTTGGCGAGTTATTTTCATTGTAAGGGGTTTAGTAAGTTTGAGTAAATTTCTAAACAAGCAATAAAATAACGGTTGGACGTAGGCCTCGGAGTAGAGGCTGAACCAATTTTTTAAAATGTCGTTTGTTTGTTCATTTACTTTTACGTTCTTCCACTTTGCTATTTCTCGCATGTACCTAATCAAGTTCTGTGTCACAGTCACCTATACCGTGACATAGAACTGATGTACCTCTTATGAACTTACATTCAATTAAGTTTCTCAAGTCTTGTACTTCAATATTCTTTACTTAAGTTAACTAATTAACCAAGTTAAGAATAAAATTTTTAAAAGGTACACCTAATTCACCCCCTCCCCCTCTTAGGTGTTAAATCGTTCTTAACTCCTCACTAACAATTGCCCCTTATCTCCTTATTTGTAGTGCCAGGACGAAAAAATGAGGAGATAACTTTAATCTTGGTAAGATTACCCAACGGTTAAGTTTTTCTGATCGTTTCTTCAGTAACGGCTCTTTTTAGCGATTCTTTGACGCGTGGATATTTACTGCAACTTCTTTAATGATTTTGCGGCTGAAACCCTAATTTTCTTCACTATAAATACTTGGGTACTTCATTAAGTTGAACTCATCAGCACAATTTCTTCTTATCTTCTTTCTTTAACAATCTTTTTCTCCAGTTTTCTTAATTCCCAACTTCCTAAATCTTTAATCAATCTTCCATAATTCTTCAAATAATGGTTGCAAAGAAAAAATCTACCAGGGCAGCGGTTCCTGCAACTCCTCCTCCTCAGAATCCTGAGGAAGTTTCTTCTGAAATCTTGCCCGCTTCTTCTGCTGCTCCATCTCCCATAGTAAATAAGCCGAGTGATCCTCCATTGGAGATGATCTCAATATCTCATGGTGCTTTTCAATTCAAGCCTACGAAGACTTTAAATGAAGATCAGTCTCCTGCAAACCGTTTGAAGCCTGAGTTTGAGAAGATTTTGAAGGATAAGGGGATCATCCCTGCTGATGCTGAAGTCTGGATCCCTGAGGATTCTCCTATCAGGGCTGACTGGGCTTGTCCTGGTTGGTTCTACATCCATGACTGGGCCTTCAGGGCAGGCTGTAAGCTTCCTTTTCTCCTCTTATGGTTGAGGTTATTAAGGAGATTGGTGTTCCCTCTTATCAATTAATGCCGATGGTGTGGAAGGTTGTATGTTCTATTGAGAACCTCTGTAAAAAACACAATATTTCTTTTTCTCTTGACGACTTGAAGACCTGTTATGCTGTTAAAACGAACAGTCCTGGCCGTATAAGTTTTAAGGTCAGGGCGTCTACTACTCCTCTTCTGAGTAATTTGGACAGTGGCCATGATAAGGGTTGGGCTGCTGGCTACATGTTTGTCAGGACCAATTCTGTGGGTCCCGACCTGGCGTATTTAAATCATGAGGCCTGCGTGGTGGTGAGTCTTTTGGTTTCTTTCTTTGACTGCATGTTTTATCTCGTTAGTGAAAAAATGAAATGAAAATAATAAGTCATACCTCCTATGTGTGCAATTGATGACTGGGTATGGAAACGAGTATCCCACTCCCAATGTTTCTGCTTTCCTTGCTATTCCTCCTTTAGAGAGGTCCTGGCCTCTTTGTTGTGGGGTTGGTCACCTTCCTCGCTGTTTGAAGGCTGACGGTGTTCCTAGGGCGGCTAAAGCTTCAGGGGCTGCCAGTGCCACTACTTCAGGCAGTAAGTTCATTTTAATCTTTCCTTTCTTTTTATCTGTGCTTCCTAATAATGTTTGGTTTATATTGCTGATATAGCATTTCGTGTTGCAGCCACCAGGTCGCCTATTCGCCTTGCCAGGTTTGGTATGGCTGACCTCTCAGCCAGGCTGGCTAAGATTAAGGAGGAAGGTCCTCAGGGTAGCGGGGATACTGAACCTGTCATCGACTTGACTGAGCAGTCTGATGCTGCCAAGGTCACTACTGCACCTGCCGCTTCTGCTGAGACAAGTTCAGCAGCCCAAAAAAGGAAAATTGAAGATGTTGATGTTTCTGCCCCGGTCGGGAGGTGAGAGCCAGGTTGGATAATATGGAGGCTGCTAGGGTGAAGATCAGGGACTATGCAGCTTCTAAATCGGATATCATGCTTACCCTTGACCCTGTTGAGACTGCTACTCAGGCAGTTGCTTCAGTAGATCATTTAGTTAGCCTCTTGGCTGGTGCCTTGGCTGCTGTGAGGGAGGTAAGCTGGAATAATTTCTACGTGTGTTTTGTTTTGGTAGTTTTCTATTGTTGGTATAAATTACTCATACTTTTCTTGTTTTTGACCAGGGTGCTGCGACCTGTCTCCATAATGCCTATCAGGCTACTTCATTGGTAGCCAGAATTGATCTGATGAGATCAGATTATGATAGGCTAAAGTCTGAGCTGGATTTTGCGCGAGTTGACCTGGCTGCTAAAGCTGCTGACTTGACAAGGGTGCAGACTGAGAGGGATGCTGCTAAGACTGAGGCAGCTTCGAGCAAGCGGCTGTTACAAGAGGCCCTGGACATAAATGAGGAGCTCACCCAAGAGAGGGATGACTTGGAGTTTAAGCTGGATGACGCTTCCCTCTATTTCTATATCAAAGGAAGGGCAACAAGCTATGTCGAGAACTGTCGAGGCCGGGGCCAAATGGGACCCTTTTGTTTGAGATGGCTTTTGCTGCTTCAAAGTATCCTGACCTACACAATTTGGAGAATGAACGGGAGGTCGACTCCCCAGGGGCGCAGGACGTTGAGGCTGAGCCGGCTAAGAGTGGGGAGCAGGTTGTTGATGCTGCTGCTTCTAAGGAGAAGCAGTAATATATTTTAATTCTCAGTTGGTATTTTGGCCCATCCAGGGGGGATGTCCCTGGACAAACATTATTTTTATTTTCTTGTTTTGGGTCAGGGGGACTCTCCCTGGCCTTTATGAATATTTTGGCACCTTTGCCCCAGGGGGTAAAGGTTTTTATTAATATAGGCATGATGGCCTTCTTTTGGCTTATCCTATCTTTTGCTTTACTTGTGAATTTCATCCTGTTGGTGCTGTCAAGCATCTTGCTTGAATAACCTGCACATTATTTTCGTTTTAATTTGTCATGAGTATTTCAACCAAGTATAGTTTTTTGCTATAATGGTTGAAGGGGTGGGAAATCCGGCCTGTCAGGAGGGCTTATGTCCCCTGCCTAGCTGGAGGGCTTGGTATTCGGCCTGTCAAGAGGGCATTTAGACTGATGGTCGGGATAAAACACCCTTGCACCTGTCTTGCTGCGTCCAGACGGTTGTAATAAGTGGCAGTAAACCTAGTCGGGTCAGGCAATTATTTCATGCCTGATTGGTCCTGACTCTTTACTTTATCTGGTGGTGGTTACCAACTCGTTAGGCACAGTTAAGTGCAGAATTTTTGTTTCAGGAATGTACAATAGAGTAGCCCTCAATCCTGAATATTTATGCATATAATCTTTTATTATGTATAATTTTCAGGATTCAAAAAGTAAATAGATGGGTTAGTTGAACAGGTATAAAATACAGACAAGGCATGTAAAACATGTAGTTCATCACATAGCATGTTGGGTTGAGTAGTGACTGAATTTATACCGATTGTAGCCCTGATCTTTACATATGGAATAGTTTTAAATGAGTTACATTCCAGGATCTTGGGATCATTTCCCCTTCTAGTGTTTGGAGCCTGTATGCTCCTTGTCCAACAATTGAATCAATTAAGTAAGGGCCTTCCCATGTGGGAGCGGTTTACTCTTTGATTTTTCTTTTTATTTGGAAATACTTTGCGTAGGACAAGGTCTCCTTCTTTAAAGACCCGACCCGACGTTTTTATTGTAAGTCCTGGCAATCGCTTGTTGGTATGATGCCATCCCGATTTTGGCGGCGTCTCTTAGTTCTTCCGTCGGGACTAAGTTGTCTTGCATCAGGTCTTTGTTTGTTTCAACGTTGTTCAGCCGCATCCGGATGTTGGTACCGTACTTCCGCGCAGAATGACAGCTTCATAGCCATACACCAGGGAGTAAGGTGTTTGGCCTGTTGCAGTTTTTGGAGTTGTCCTGTCTGCCCATAGCACTAATGGAAGTTCTTCAGCCCATCTGCCTCGTCTTCTTTTCAGCTTCTTTTTTAGGCAGCTTATGACTACCTTGTTGCTTGACTCTGCCTGACCATTAGCTTTTGGATATCCAGGGGTCGATGTTACCAGGTTGATATTCCATTCTTGGCAAAATGCTTGGGTCCTTTTCCCCACGAACTGAGTTCCGTTGTCACATACTATTTCTGATGGGACTCCATATCTGCAAATAATGTTCGTCCTGATGAATAATATTACTTCTTTTTCGGTTACTTGCCTGAAAGAGTCAGCCTCAATCCATTTGGAGAAGTAATCAGTCATGGCTAACATGAAGACTTTTTGTCCTGGAGCTACAGGCAGTTTTCCCACAATATCCATGCCCCACTTTATGAATGGCCAGGGTGCGGAAATTGAATGAAGGAGTTCGGATGGCTGATGTATGATTGGTACATGAATTTGGCAGGCTTCGCATTTTGAAGAGTATTCCAGCGATCGGCCCTCGGTGTAGGCCAGAGTGCTTTGTCCGAGAACTTTGCTTGCCAGGCTCTTTCCTCCTTTATGGTTGCCACAGTGTCCATCATGTTTTTCTTGAAGTACTAGTTTGGCTTCGTCAGGCTCCATGCATCTCAGGTAGGGTCCAGCCTGCGATCTCTTGAACAAAGTGTTATTGATGATAGCATAAGTTGAAGCTCTAATTTTAAAAGCCCTTGCCTCATGCCTACCCTGAGGTAGTATTCCTTGGAGAAACCAGTCGTAATAAGGTTTAGTCCAAGAGTTATTGTCCGATTGATTGTGATTGACTGTTCGGAGTTTCGATGGTTGGCTCTAATAAGTGCACAATTGGTATTTTATCGAAAACAGTGGGGGTAAAATTTGAACCTAGGTTGGCCAGAGCATCAGCCTAGGTATTCAGGTCTCTTGATATTTGATCTATATCAAATAAAGCAAATTTATCGGTAAGGTTTTTTGCATATTCTAAATACGAAATCATTTTTGCATCCTTAGCCGTATAAATTCCCTTTATTTGATTGGCAATTAAAAGTGAATCAGTTTTTACCTTTAGGTTTTGAACGCCGAGGTCTAGACATACCTTTAAGCCTGCTATCAGGGCTTCATATTCTGCTTCACTGTTTGTAGCTTTGAACTCACAGCTTACAGCCTGAGCTATCACATCTCCATGTGGTGATTTAAGTACTAGTCCTAACCCTATCCCCCTGGCGTTGGATGCCCCATCTATGAATAGGGTCCATTCCTGGTCTGGGGTTTTATTTTCTAGTTAATTGACCTCTTTTATCAGGTCTGGTTCCAGGTTAGGGCTAAAATCAACAACAAAGTCTGCTAGGGCCTGCGACTTGATCGCTGCCCTGGGTTCGAAAGAGATGTCATATGTGCTGATCTGTACTGGCCATTTGGCCATCCTGCCTGAAAGTTTAGGCTTACGCAGGATAGATTTTATGGGTAAGTTGGTCCTGACTATAATTGGGTGACTTTCAAAATAAGGTGTGACACCCTCACATATAGCGTTAAATAAACACGTAAATTCTACAGAAAAACTGACAGGATATGTTTGTAATTGGTTCAACTAAATAAAACCTGTAATTTTTAAAACCTGAACCTGTTGTAAAGATATCCAAAAGGGAAGGTGTCAAACATGCAAGGTCCAAAATAAATCTCATGAATGAAATATCGCTAAAGTCGTGAAACAAAGTTATACAAACCAAATATGAGAAAGGGAGACATATGTCCCTTCAAAATATAAACACAACCAAAAGTTTAAAGGTTTACTATAAAACATAGCCAAACTAAGTCCAAGGTTCTTTTGCTCACTAGCTCGTCCGTGTACCCCATCTAAGCATCACCAACCTGTCAATCGCATTTTATACAAACACGAAAGCCACAATTCAGTGGGGAGTAACTTCGAGTCCTCCCAGCCACGAAATGTCATATTTAATGTAACATGTAAACAACATGATAACTAATTCAATCATCGAGTATTCTAACATATAAGCACTAAACTGACCAAATTAAACTATCATGTGAAACATATAACAAGCAGTAATCCAAACTTTATCAATTGTAACCGGCTTGCATCTCACCTATTACAATTCATAAAATCACCATACAAGAAAGGACAATATATCAAAGACAGGCATAAGTTCTTAGTCCCGTCAATAGTCACTCTGTAACTCGAGTCTATACCACGAGGTAGGGAAGGTAATCGAACCGGTATCTTGGCTCAGAGGTTCTATCAAAACATGGCCAAGACACAACACAACCCTAGCCTAAAATCACTGTATGAGACCTAGACATGCGGATACACACCACCGCACCCAAGACCCACAATTTTTCTAAAACAAAGTGAGTACCCTAAGGAGTCCACCAAAGGGTTGGCTAGTACTTAAGCTGACCACTTACTATCAAAATAAGTAACGAGGTCATGCCCCAACTTGGATATAATCCCACCAAGTCAGGAACACAAAGGCTATTAAGCAGTGAACATATACTCGTCAAAGACTATAAAGGCCTATCTATGACAAACACAACAACCTGCAAGAAGTATTCAATACCAATTCCACTTCCAGCAATATTAACAATATTAAAGGTTTCAGAGAATCTAGGGCCGTTTCTACAATATAAGAAACTACTCAAATCAACCAACAACATATGTGAAATAAAAACATAATAAATGGCCTAAAACAAGAAAAAGGCCGATTATCCAATTCATATAAAACTTCATCCAACCAAATTTTTACCCGCAACTCCACTGCGCGACAGTACGGGTTAAATTTGGACCAACCAATCACACAATTGACTGACATCGATTCAGTCAAAGGGACTAAGGCTCAGTTTTCGGCATAATCATCCAAACGTTACAATTATCGCTATAAAATTCATTTTAAGCCTATTCATTATAAAATTCATTTTAAGCCTATTCATTACTATATCATATTATAATCTATCCTAACATGTGCAACTACCAATATAAACATAATTTTACCATCAACATTATATTTACTACTAATATGATTCATTTCAAAAGATTACCCATTTGTTACTTATACTAAATATAACACTAATAAACCCGAAACGATAAATAATGCATGAAAAACCGCGAAACAAGCAACAGGCCAACCCAAGCCAACCCCAAGGCAGCCGTGGGCCTGCCTGGGCCTGCCGGGCCTGCTGGCCGCCACCCCCAAATCCTCCATTTTTCCGTTTTTGTTCATTTTAACACCGTTTTAAGCATTACTTAATCGTTCCCAATTCATTTCCATACTAATATGAAAACTTAAACTAACAAAAGACATGCATTAGACATGAATTTAACCCATATAATCATGTGAAATAAACCACTCAATTAACAATCACAAAATCAAACAAAAAGCAAAGAATGTAACATTTATTCGTCGAGTAACTCGAAATAGTTACCTTAAGCTAGAAAAAGGCAACATAACCCTTGAGAAAACCCTAAAAACAGTAGCTACCCATCATCCTCTACTATATAGGAGTCCCCTATATCATCCTCATAATCTTCACCTATTAAAAACAACAAAAACACAATAATAACTATTAAAACCGAAATTATGCCCAAAATCAGCCAAAATCGACATAATTAAAACTGAAATTAAAATATACTAGGATGTAGATCTTGAAGAGAGGATTCCGAAAATATAAATTTTGCGAAAATCGGACTAGAAACGAAGAAATTATGATGAAATTACCTTAGAAAGGTAAGAAAATGGTGTTTTATGTTTTGGAATTGTTTAGAACATTAAGGAAGATGAAGTTGGACAAGAAAATCAGAAAGAAAGGAAGGGGGAGAGGTGTACCGCGGAAAAGGAAAAGAAAGGAGCGGGATGACGGGATTTCATGAGTCGGTTTTGGCTCGTTTCGACAATAATTAGAACCGTTTGTCAAATGCAAATTCCGACAAGACCAGAGTTCTTAAACACGAGATTACAAGAAGATTGAGTACTCATACGACCCATTTCCAAAATCGTTTGCCTAATTTTCAATAGAGTTGTCATTTTTTTCCGATATGCCTTTATTTCGAAATAAAAGATTTTTACACGGTTAAAACTATTTTTAAACATTTCGAAATTATCAAAATAAATACTTACTTCAAAATATAATAGAATTATATTTCTTTGAATTATTTTTACTTCAAATACATTAATATTAAATTAAACTTGATTAATAAATTACTTCCACAATATAATAACGGTCCGAAATTACGGGGTGTTACATAAGGTCTCAGCTTGGTACATGACATAATTAAAGCTAAAACATATTTTTTAAGTAGTCCATACCTTAACTCAAAGATCTAGCAGTGCTTTTACTTACATAGTAGATCTGGATGTTCTTTGCCTCGTCTGTTCTTTCACCAGATCACACTGATCATTCTTTGTGTCGTGTGATGATAGGTATATCGACAAAGGTTCTCCTTTTCTGGTTTAGCTTGAAGGGTGGAGATGATAAATAGGATTTTAGATCTGAAAAGTCGCCTCATGCTCATCCGTCCACCGGGATTGTTTATTTTTCCGAGGAGGTTATAGAATGTTTTGCATCTTTCGGAGGATCTTGATATAAAGCGGTTCGGGCGACTACCCTACTGTCAATTTTTGGATATCTTTGTGAGACTTGAGTGATGTAGTTCCGGGATAGCCTTTATCTGTTGGAAAGGGTGGCTTCTATGCCTCTCTTTGTGACCATATATCCAAGAAATTTGCTGCAGAGACTCCAAAGTGGCACTTTGCGGTGGTTGACTTCATGTTATACCTTTCTAATATCTCAAATGCTATTTCTAGGTGCTTCACATGATCTTCGGCATTCTTGTATTTCACCACCATGTCGTCTATGTATACTTCCATGATGTCACCTATCTGGTCTTTAAACATCATGTTGACCGGCGCCAGATACGTTGCCCCCGCATTCTTCAGCCGAAAGGCATGGCGTAAAAAGATATACCTCGATCTGTAATGAATGCAAGTACTCTCCTGGTCGCAGGTGCATCTTTATCTCGATTGAATCATTTGGAAGCATCCATGAATGTTAGCATCTCGTGGCCTGCCGTGGCGTCTACCATGGCATCAATATGAGGCAGGGGGAATGGATCTTTAGGACAAGCTTTGTTCAGGTCGGTGTAGTCTACACAGACTCTCCACTTTCCATTCTTTTTCTCGCACAACAACTACGTTAGCCACCATTCAGGGTACATTACCTCCCGATCATCCCCATATCCAAGAGTTTTTCTACTTCCTCATTTATTATGGTGTTTCTTTCAAATTTTGCAAATTTGCGCCTTTTCTCATTGTACGGGCTTAAAACATGGGTCAATATTGAGCTTATGAGTAATAATATCAGCGCTAATTCCAGTCATATCAAAATGTGACCAAGCAAACCAAGATGATTTATTTTTAAGGAATTTTACCAGATTCAGGGCGACACTATCCGGTGCGTCGAGATCCTATTAAAACATACTGTCGGTGTACTCGGGGTCTAGAATTACCGATCTGTTTCCATTCTCGGGAGGTGCTACATAAGTGCTCTGACAAGGTATCTTGTAATTGCTATGCCAGGGACTTACCCGCCTTGGAAGGCTTCAAGGCTCGCGTGTAGCACTCGGCTGTCTTGTGATCCCCTTTGATTGTGGCTATGCCCCGGTCGGTCGTCGGTATCTTGATGCCTGGTGATAGGTTGATGGTACGGCCTTGACATTGTGAATCCGGGTCCGCCGCCGAGGATGGCGTTGTAGGATGACAGCGATCAAGGACTCCAAACTTCTCATAGGATGAGACTCCTTCCACGTAGGTTGGGAGGTGGATTTCTCCTAGAGTGCTCTGGTTTCACCACCGAATCCTACTAGGACGCTGGATTTCTTGGTAATTTGATCCTCGTTTATCTTCATGGCTTTCGAGACGTCAAGCATGATCAGGTTCACTGAGCTGCCTCCATCTACCAGGATCCTTCTTACTGTGGCTGTTCCAATCTGCATAGAAATGAGCAGACCATCATGATGAACATCAGGGATGCCCACCAGGTCACAATCATTGAAAGTGATTGTTGGGACAGGATCCTCCTTGGTGTCCTGGCTATCTTTTTTGCTGCTGAACTTGTCAGGCCGCAGATCTCCGAACCGCCGGATATGAATTTTACTTCATAGATTGGTGGTGGTGGAGGAAGACTACGATCCTGCTTGTGCTCCTGGTTTTCTTTATCCTGGTTTGCGTTTCTGCCCTTCGTCTTGATCAGGTCTTTTAAGTATCCTGATTTTAACAGGTAGGCTACCTCCTTCCTCAAGGTGAAACAATCATCCGTGGGGTGTCCAATATACATGTGAAATTCGCACCATTTTGAATTGTCTCTTCTGGGATTTGGATTTTCTGACTTCTTGGGCCATCTAACAGCTGATCTCATGTTGTCAAGTCTCTGTATTAATCCTGCAATATGGGCCAGGTTAAACTTCTGACTGGTCTGGCCTGGAATATGGTGTAGGTCTGTAATTGTTCCCTCTGTTGCTTTTCATGTTGCTTCTTTCATGGTCCTTCGATCTACTGGGTGATCCAAGTTTGTAGCTTTTATCTTCTTCCAGCCTGATGAAAGCAAAAGTCTTGGCCTGAACATCTTCGAAGGTGTGGCAGGGGTACTTAGTGAGTTCGCTGTATAAGTCACTGTATGGTAGTAATCCCTGTCGAATGCCTCCACTCATTGTTCCAACGTCACACCTGGGTATAGACACTTTCTCTTTGTTGAATCTTGCAAGGAATGTCCCGAGAGTTTCATCAAAGCTTACGTGTAACTCAAGTAAAGGTCACTGGATAGTTTCTCCAACTCCCCGCCGCTTGAAATTACCGGTTGAAACTATTGATCGGGTTGGCAAAGGAATGGATCCGCCAAGATGGCGGGTTGATGTACCATTGCGGGGGCGGGACCGGTCAAGGTCGTTCCAAATCCCTTGCACATGCAAACTTGTCTGAACTCGCTGGGAATAGATGCAGCCAACATCTTTTGTTTGTAAAGAGCCACGTGATTTTGTGGATCCGTGGTTCCATCATAGACCCTCATGGATGGAATTGTGAACTTTTTCGGTAGGTCTACTTTTGCTATTTCGTCTATGAAAGGTGAATCAGCATAGCTGTCAGGGGCAGCTTCTTCCATGCTGGCAGGTACTCCTGGTATCTTGTCGAATTTTTCGTTGAGTTTCTTGATCTCCTGAACTACTGCCATCATGATGGCTGCTGCAGATTC
This sequence comes from Silene latifolia, assembly GCF_048544455.1. Lineage (NCBI taxonomy): Eukaryota > Viridiplantae > Streptophyta > Magnoliopsida > Caryophyllales > Caryophyllaceae > Silene > Silene latifolia. The sequence continues at coordinate 171,051,107 of NC_133526.1, forward strand.
ATCAGGTTTCTCTTGATCATCATTTTTTGGTTCATCATCACCATCTACGTTAATGGCTTTGGGGATACTTGGGCTCCCAAAACTGGAAAAATCAATGTTTTTAATGATTGATGAAAATGGGGTTCCTGGTTGGAATCTAGAGCCTGCCCCTTAGGTTTTTTCCAATTTTTGCTTCTGGGCTGATTCAGATTCCTTCAGTTGCAGGATTTCTGCCTCGGTTTGGGCTACTTTTTCTTTCAGGCTTTCCAACTCAGCAATTTTTTGGAGAGCTGCATTCAATTGTTCTTCAACGGTGGGTTGGGCAATTTTTGTAGGTTTTTGAGTTTTTGTAAGATAAGAAAAAAGGATTTAAAGAGCTAGATGCCCCACGGTGGGCGCCAATTGTTTTGTGTGGATTTTGCGCAAGGCGAAATCAGGTCAGGGTGAGACTGTGTAGGGTTAACTAGCTCTAGGAAGTCTGTTAGTCAGGTCGTCAGGGTATAATAATAAAACGTAAATGAAATAACAATAATAACAAGACAAGCAATTTTGTACGTGGAAAACCCTTGAATGGGAAAAAACCACGGGCACCAAGCCAGGAGAGGATTTCACTATGTAATTTGAGAGAATAATTATGTGATAATAACAATCTTTATATTTTTCTAAGTATTGCGTATGTTTCTTCTTGCGTATAGATGAGATGCCTTTTGAAATCTCCAAAGTGTTCCTTATATAGTCTTCTTTCCTGAACGGCTGCATAATCTGGCATTAAAAGCAGAATATTCCCCTTAATTGCCTATAATAATCACCGAATATTTCTCTCTTAATTATCGTATTTACTGCATAATCTTCATACTTAATGCTGCGCATTTAATTCCTTTAATATACGCGGATATGGTCAAATATTGTCCTGATATTTTGACCGTTGCCCTCTCCATGGCCTGGCGCCTATCTTCATGTGCCCTGATAGCCTGACACCCTGACAGCCTGGTAGTCAGGTTCAGGTGAGATACTGATCAGGGCCGTCTGTGGATTTCCAGGCCTAACACCTGTCAAACATTCTGTTTGAATAACCTGCACATTATTTTCGTTTTATTTTGTTATTCGTGAGTAATTCAACCAAGTATAGTTTTTTGCTATAATGGTTGAAGGGGAGGGAAATTCGGCCTGTCAGGAGGGCTTATGTCCCCCGTTGGAGGGCTTGGTATTCGGCCTGTCAAGAGGGCATTTTAGACTAAGTGTTTGGGAGAGAACACCCTTACACTTGTCTTGCTGCGTCCCCCGGTTGTAATCCGTGGCAGTAAACCTAGTCAGGTCAGGCAATTATTTCATGCCTGATTGGTCCAGACTCTTTACTGTATCTGGTGGCGGTTACCAACTCGTCAGGCACAGTTAAGTGCAAAATTTTTGTTTCAGGAATGTATAGTAGAGTAGCCCTCAATCCATTTGGAGAAGTAATCAGTCATAGCTAACATGAAGACTTTTTGTCCTGGAGCTACAGGCAGTTTTCCCACAATATCCATGCCCCACTTTATGAATGGCTAGGGTGCGGAGATTGAATGGAGGAGTTCAGATGGTTGATGTATGATTGGTGCATGAATTTGGCAGAGCCGTATTTTGAAGAATATTCAGGCAGTCGATCGGACCCTCGGCCAGGCCGAGTAGCTTTGTCCTGAGAACTTTTCTTGTCAGGCTCTTTCCTCCTTTGTGGTTGCCACAGAGTCCATCATGTATTTCTTGAAGTACTAGTTTGGCTTCGTCAGGCTCCAAGCATCTCAGGTAGGGTCCAGCCTGCGATCTCTTGAACAGAGTGTTATTGATGATAGCATAAGTTGAAGCTCTAATTTTAAAAGCCCTTGCCTCATGTCTACCCTGAGGCAGTATTCCTCGGAGAAACCAGTCATAATAGGGTTTAGTCCAAGAGTTATTGTCCGATTGACAGTGATTGAATTGCCGTGTTTTGATGGTTGGCTCTAATAAGTGCACAATTGGTATTTTGTCGAAAATAATGGGGGTGAAATTTGAACCTAGGGTGGCGAGCATGAGCCCGGGTATTCGTGTCTCTTGATATTTGATCTATGTCAAATAAAGCAAATTAAGCGGTAAGGTTTTTTGCATATTCTAAATACGAAATCATTTTTGCATCCTTAGCCGTATAAATTCCCTTTATTTGATTAGCAATTAAGAGTGAATCAGTTTTTACCTTTAGGTTTTGAACACCGAGGTCTAGACATACCTTTAAGCCTCGCTATCGGGCTTCATATTCTCGCTTCATTGTTGGTAGCTTTGAACTCACAGCTTACAACCTGAGCTATCACGTCTCCCTGTGGTGATTTAAGTACTAGTCCTAACCCTGTCCCCTGGCGTTGGATGCCCCATCTATGAACAGGGTCCATTCTTGGTCCGGGGTTTTATTTTCTAATTGGTTGACCTCTTTTATCAGTCTGGTTCGTGTTAGGGCTAAAATCAGCCCACAAAGTCTCGCTAGGGCTGCGATTTAATCGCCGCCCGGGTTCAAAAGAGATGTCGTATGTGCTAATCTCTACTGACCATTTGGCCATCGTGCCTGAAAGTTCAGGTTTACGCAGATGATTTTATAGGCGATTGGTCCTGACTATAATGGGGTGACTTTCAAAATAGAGTCTCAACTTGGTACATGACATAATTAAAGCTAAAACATATTTTTCAAGTAGTCCATACCTCAACTCAAAGATCTCAGCAGTGCTTTTACTTACATAGTAGACTTGATGTTCCGCCCGTCTGTTCTTTCACCAGATCGGCACGATCGCCGTGTCGTGGATGATGAGATAGGTATATCTTGACAAAGGTTCTCCCTTTTCTCGGCTTAGCCGAAGGGTGGAGATGATAAATAGGATTTTAGATCCTGAAAAGCTGCCTCATGCTCATCCGTCCACTGGAATTGTTTATTTTTCCTGAGGAGGTTATAAAATGTTTTCCATCTCTCAGAGGATCTTGATATGAAGCGGTTCAGGGCGGCTACCCTACTGTCGATTTTTGGATATCCTTGACAGACTTGGGTGACCGTAGTTCCGGGATAGCCTTTATCCTGCTCGTGGTCGGCTTCTATGCCTCTCTTTGTGACCATATATCCGAGAAATTTGCCTGCAGAGACTCCAAAGTGGCTTTTTGCAGGGTTTAGCTTTATGTTATATTTTTCTAATATCTCAAATGTTATTTCTAGATGCTTCACATGATCTTCTGCATTCTTTGATTTCACCACCATGTCGTCTATGTATACTTCCATGATGTCGCCTATTTGGTCTTTAAACATCATGTTGACCATGCGCTGGTACGTTGTCCCTGCATTCTTCAGGCCGAAAGGCATGGCACAGAATAAAGATATGCCTCGATGCCTCGTAATGAATGCAGTACTCTCCTGGTCGCCAGGTGCATCTTTATGACGATTGCATCCACTGAAGCATCCATGAATGTTAACATTTCGTGGCTTTGTGGCGTCTACCATGGCATCAATATGAGGCGGGGGAATGGATCTTTAGGACATGCTTTGTTCAGTCCGTGTAGTCTACACAGACTCTCCACTTCCCATTCTTTTTCAGCACAACAACTACGTTAGCTTGACCATTCAGGGTACATTACTTCCCGATCATCCCCATATCCAAGAGTTTTTCTACTTCCTCGTTAATAATAGTATTTCTTTCAAAGAAGCAAACTTGCGTCTTTTCTTTGTGACTGGTCTTAAAAGATGGGTCAACATTGAGCTTATGAGTAATTATATCAGCGCTAATTCCAGTCATATCAAAATGTGACCAAGCAAACCAAGATGATTTATTTTTAAGGAATTTTACCGATTCGGGCCCGACACTATCCGGTGCATCGATCCTATCAAAACATACTGTCAGGGTACTCGTGGTCTAGGATTACCGATCTGTTTCCATTCGGGAGGTGCTACATAAGTGCTCCGACAGGAATCGTAATTGCTATGTCGGGGACTTACCGCCTTGGAAGGCTTCAAGGTCGTGTGTAGCATTACTGGGCTGTCTTGTGATCCCCTTTGATTGTAGCTATGCCCCAGTCTGTTGGTATCTTGATACACTGGTGATAGGTTGATGGTACGGCCTTGACATTGTGAATCCAGGGTCTGCCCAGGATAGCGTTGTAGGATGACAGGCAGTCAAGGACTCCAAATTTCTCATAAGATGAGACTCCTTCCACGTAGGTTGGGAGGTGGATTTCTCCTAGGGTGCTTCTGGTTTCACCGCTGAATCCTACTAGGACGCTGGATTTTTTGATGATTTGATCCTCGTTTATCTTCATGGCTTTCAGTACGTCAAGCATGATCAGGTTCACTGAGCTGCCTCCATCTACTAGGATCCTTCTTACCGTGGTTGTTCCAATCTGCATAGAAATTACCAGGCCATCATGATGAACATAAGGGATGCCCACCAGGTCACAATCATTGAAAGTGATTGTCGGGACAAGATTCGGTTTGCAGGGTGACACAGTCCTTGGTGTCCTGGCTATATTCTTTGCTGCTAAACTTGTCAAGCCGCAAATCTCCGAACCGCCAGATATGAATTTTACTTCATAGATTGGTGGTGGTGGAGGGAGATTACGATCCTGCTTATGCTCCTGATTCTCCTTATCCTGGTTTGCGTTCCTGCCCTTCGTCTTGATCAGGTCTTTTAAGTACCCTGATTTTAACAGGTAGGCTACCTCCTTCCTCAGGGTGAAACAATCATCCGTGGTGTGTCCAATATCCATGTGAAAGTCGCACCATTTTGAATTGTCTCTTCTGGGATTTGGATTTTCTGACTTCCTGGGCCATCTAACAGCTGATCCCATGTTGTCAAGTCTCTGAATTAATCCTGCAATGTCAACACTGAAGTTATGTTCGGAGATAGGTGGATAAACTTTAACCTTACCTTGATACTCATGGGCCAGGTTAACTTCTAACTGATCTGGCCTGGAATATGGAGTAGGTCTATAATTGTTCCTTTTGTTGCTTTTCCTATTGCTTCTTTCATGATCCTTTGGTCTACTGGGTGATCCAAGTTTGTAGCTTTTATCTTCTTCCAGCCTGATGAAAGCAAGAGTCTTGGCCTGAACATCTTTGAAGATGTGGCAGGGATACTTAGTGAGTTCGATGTATAAGTCACTATATGGTAGTAACCCCTGTCTGAATGCTTTCACTGCTGTTCCAACGTCACACCTGGGTATAGACACTTTTTCTTTGTTGAATCTTGCAAGAAATGTCCTGAGAGTTTCATCAGGCTTCTGTGTAACTCGGTAAAGGTCACTGGATCGTTTCTCCAACTCCCTGCTACTCACAAACTGCTGGTTGAAACTGTTGATCAGGTTGGCAAAGGAGTGGATGCTGCCAGTTGGCAGGTTGATGTACCATTGCTGCGCAGGGCCAGTCAGGATCGTTCCAAATCTCTTGCACATGCAAACTTGTCTGAACTCGCTGGGAATAGATGCAGCCAGCATTTTCTGCTTGTAAAGAGCCACGTGGTTTTGTGGATCCGTGGTTCCATCATAGACCCTCATGGATGGAATTGTGAACTTTTTTGGTAAATCTACTTTTGCTATTTCGTCTATGAAAGGCTTAATCAAAGATAGTCGAGTGGGCAACTTCTTCCATCTTTGGCGGTACTCCGGTATCTTATCGAATTTTTCGTTGAGTTTCTTGATCTCTGAACTCATCGCCATCATGATGGCTGCTGCAGATTCACCAGGTTTCTCTTTATCATCATCTTTTGGTTCATCATCACCATCTACGTTAATGGCTTTAGGAATACTTGGGCTCCCAAAACTGGAAAAGTCAATGTTTTTAATGATTGATGAAAATGGGGTTCCTGGTTGGAATCTAGAGCCTGCCCCTTGGGTTTTTTCTAATTTTTGCTTCAGGGCTGACTCAGATTCTTTCAATTGAAGGATTTCTGCTTCAGTTTGGGCCACTTTTTCTTTCAGGCTTTCCAACTCAACGATTTTTTGGAGAGCTGCATTTAATTGTTCCTTAACGGTGGGTTGAGCCATTTTTGTAGGTTTTTGGAGTTTTTGTAAGAATAGAAAAAAGGGTTTAAAGAGCTAGATGCCCCACGGTGGGCGCCAATTGTTTTGTATGGATTTTGCGCAAGGCGAAATCAGGTCAGGGTAGAGTTGTGTAAGGTTAACTAGCTCTAGATAGTCTCTTGGTCAGGTCGTCAGGGTACAGTAATAAGCTATAAATGAAATAACAACAACAACAATAAGACAAGTAATTTTGTACGTGGAAAACCCTTGAATGGGAAAAAACCACGTCACCAAGCCAGGAGAGGATTTCACTATGCAATTTGGGAGAATAATTATATGATTATAACAATGCTTATTTCTCTTTATGTATTGTGTATGCTTCTTCTTGCGTGTGAATGATCTGCCTCCAATATCTTCAAAGTATTCCTTATATAGGCTTCCTCCTTGAACGGCTGCCCGATACGGTATTAATTGCGGTTTATTCTCCATAATTACCCGTAATAATTGCCAATTATTCCTCCCTTAATTACTGCATTTACTCCGTAACCTTCATACTTAATGCTGCGTATATAATTCCTTTATAACATGCGTATTTGGTCTAATATCGTCCTGATATTTTGACCGTTGCCCTCTCCATGGCCTGGCGCCTATCTTCATGTGCCCTGATAGCCTGACACCCTGACAGCCTGGCAGTCAGGTTCAGGTGAGATACTGATCAGGAAGGTCTGCGGATTTCCAGGCCTAACATTTACGTATAATCTACTATTAACCGTATTATCGCCTAATGATTTGTTCGTTAATTCATTCCTTTATTCTTTTTCTTAAATTATCCGTTTTAAAGGTATTTTCGACATAAATCAACTAATCCGATGTAATTATTGTAATTTTCTTTATTGTATAGTATTGTATGCCTTCATATGTAATTGAACTTAAATCCCAACTTTGACCCAATTGTATGATTAAATTACGTGTTCACCGACTTTGTTAATTCTCATATGCTAGGGCTAATCTAATGGATGTTGTATTGCATGCATATAATCGATGATATATCGAGTATGAATAACTTCCCTAATCATTAGTAGAGGCCGCTATCGAGGCGGGCGGGATTAGGTGTTCGATCAAAAGAGCTTCCTAATACGTACCCTCACCCCTTACTCCAGATCTCTGTGAACATCCGTATTCATTGGCATCCACGAGAGTCATTATAGACATAGAATGCTAAGGGTAACGAGTTCTTGGTGTTCATGTCTCTACTTTGTGTCTTGACATGACACGAGGTATTCGAACGGTTCCAATTTCCCATAAAAATTGGTGGCGACTCCACAAATGCAAACGCTTGTTCTCTTCCTTCCCAAGCGCCCCCGTGGGCCCGCGTCCACAGGTCCATTTTGGAGTATATTTTGACGGAGTAGCTAAGCATGTAATGACGTAGCTTCTTCGTTGCCCACACAAGAGCGAGGCATGTCTTTTCGAGTTGTGAATATTTGCACTCGTACTCCAAGAACTTCTTACTAATGTAGTATATAGCCCTTTCTTCCTTTCCTACTGTTTGAGCTAGCATGGCGCCCATGGCTGTTTCGGTTACTGTGAGATATAAACCAAGAGGTTGATCTCGTTGAGGTGGCATGAGCATTGGTGGTTTAGCTAATATCTCCTTGATTCGGTCGAATGCCTTTTGACAGTCATCATCCCACATGGTGTGATCTGTTTTCTTGAGCTTTTTGAAGATAGGTTCACAGATCATGGTGAGTTTCGATATGAATCGACTTTGTTGGGCCCAAAATTATCCTGCCTAACCTGATATAGGCTAGGCAACAGCCAAAGCCGAGTTCCAAGCAAAAGACATCTGAAACCAGACAATGATCAAGTATGGACAGGCACCAAACAGGAGTTGATGAAAGATAGGCGAAAGATAACCAGTAGCCTGAAAGGGAAAAACGCCAGGCTAACGTCGAATAAGCATTGCGACAAACAAAAGCAGCTTTATATATACTCCCTACAAAAAAGGAAGACCAATTCAAGAAGGAAAAGATATAGGGAACAGTCAAAAGCAACGATTAAATAAGATGGCAACTACCTCCGGGTAAATAGGGCACACGCCCTATTTACCAGGAAACCCTAAACGGCAGAGAGGAAACGGTGAAAACAAGTATAAATACAAGAGAAGACAGAATCAGAAAGGACATTCGACACTCTCTCATTCTTACTTACATTTGTGTATTCTTAAGCATTATAATTTCGCCTGTCACACCTGATATACCAATACTCTGTCAGGCTATCTAAAATCATAGTAACAATCACTCCTGGCTTGGTGCCCGTGGTTTTTTCCCTTATTCCCAGAGTTTTTCCACGTATAAAATCTCTGTGTTATTATCTGTTACCTGTTATTTTACTTAATAATACTAGTCAGGCGAATTGTTTGAGTTAGATTACCCTACATATAAACCTCTGGCAGGGTATTCCTGTTCAGTGAAATCCATGTCAAAACAATTGGCGCCCACCGTGCGGCATCTAGCTCAAAAACAATCAAAATCCATAACCTAACACCACAAAAACTTGAGAGATGGCAGGAGATAGCATTGAGCAACAACTGGCTGCCGCCCAACAGCAATTGTTGGAAATGGAACAGTTGAAACAAAAAATGGCCCAGGCTGAAGCAGAAGTTGCAAAATTGAAAGAGTCAGAATCCAGCCTAAAACTAAAGCTGGGAGAGAAAGCTTCAGGATCAAAGTTGAAAGTTCAGCCTGGCACACCATTCTCCTCAATCATCAGGAATATTGATTTCTCCAATATTGGCACTCCTACTCCACAAAAGTCCAAGACAAGAGAAGAAACAGACTCAGAAGAACTCCAAAACGAAGAAACCTCACCAGATCAAACCAATACAGCCATTATGATGGCTATGCTCCAGGAAATCCAAAAACTCCATGACAGATTTGAGAAGATCCCAGGAGTTCCTACCCCAATTGAAGAAGCAAATCCAGAGAGCTATGCTGATTCACCCTTTGTGGATGAAATAGCAAAAATAGACCTGCCAAAGAAATTTGTGGTTCCCTCAATGAGAATCTATGATGGGACCACAGATCCACAAAACCATGTTGCCTACTACAAGCAAAGGATGTCGGCAAAGATCAATTCCCGATGAACTACGTCAAGTCTGCATGTGTAAGGGATTTGGAACAACTCTGAACGGACCTGCCCTGCAATGGTACATAAACCTGCCAAATGGAAGCATCAAGTCCTTTGCTGACTTGATCAACTCTTTCAATCATCAGTTTGCCAGCAGCAGGGAGCTAGAAAAGAGATCTAGTGACCTATATAGGATCAAACAAAAGCCTGGAGAATCAATCAGATCTTACATGACAAGATTCAACAAAGAAAAAGTTTTAATCCCCAGATGTGATGTTGGGACAGCCGTTGAAGCTTTCAGGCAAGGGCTACCCCTGGACAGTGACTTCTATGATGCAATGACCATGAATCCCTGTCATACCTTTGAAGATGTCCAAGCATTAGCCATAGGCTATATCAGGCTGGAAGAGGACAAAGGCTACAAGGTAGACAATACTTACAGCAATTCAGGATATGACAAAGTCAATAGGAAAAGTTCCAACCACAGAGGAAGCAGTTCCAGGCCATCTCCCTACACAAGACCTGACAGATCAGAAGTCAACTATACACATGAACAACGAGGTAACTTCTATACTTATCCTCCTATCCAAGAATATAACTTCTCTATTGACATTGCAGGACTGATCAAGAGACTTGACCATATGGGAGACATTGTCAAGTGGCCAAAGAAGTCAGACAACCCCAACCCAAGGAAGGACACCACCAGGTGGTGCGAATTTCATATGGACATAGGGCACACAACAAAAGAATGTCTGGGATTGCGCAGACAAGTGGCTTACCTGCTAAAAAAAGGATATCTGAAAGACTTGATGCCAACAAAGAACAGGGAAGATGATGGAACAAGAAGGAACACAGAAAGGCAACAACGTAACTTACCCCCTGCACCACCCATCTATGAAGTCAAGTTCATCAATGGAGGATCAGAGATTTATGGCCTGACCAGTTCAGCTACAAAGAAAATTGCCAGGGAGTCAAAAATGAAATCTCCTTTTAAACCTAGCAATTTACCTCAAATTTCTTTTGACGACACTGATATGCAGGGCATTCCAGACATCCACCATGACAGCCTGGTTATCACCATGCAAATAGGAACTGCACGTGTCATGAGAATCCTGGTAGATGGAAGCAGTTCAGTGAACCTGATCATGCTTGATGTCCTTAAAGCAATGAAGATTGATGAAAGCCAAATCATAAAGAAATCTAATGTCCTGGTAGGATTCAGTGGAGAAACAAGGAACACATTGGGGGAGATACACCTGCCCACATACGTGGAAGGAGTATCCTCATACGAAAGATTTGGAGTCTTGGACTGCCTGTCATCCTACAACGCCATACTAGGAAGGCCATGGATCCACAATGTAAAGGTCATACCCTCCACTTACCACCAGTGCATCAAGATACCAACAGAATGGGGAGTAGCAACCATAAAAGGTGAACAAAAATCTGCCCAGGAATGCTATACTGAGTCACTAAAGCCTTCTAAGGCGGGTAAGTCTCTCGCCTAGCAATTACATGCACTCGTCAGACAACTCATGTGGCGTAAAACCAAAATGGAAACAGATCAAGTAATCTTAGACCCGAGTATCCCGACGGGCATGTATCTGGTAGGATCGATGTCCCCGACAACATCGGGCCGAATTAGTAAGTTTTCTCAAAAGTAAATCTTCATGTTTTGCCTGGTCACATTTTGATATGACCGGTATAGATGCCAATATTATTACACATAAACTAAATATAGATAAGTCTTATAAGCCTGTCCAAAGAAAAGAAGAAAGTTCACAATTTGAAAGAAACGCTATCATTAATGAAGAAGTGGACAAACTATTGGACATGGGGATGATAAGAGAAGTCATGTACCCTGACTGGCTGGCCAACGTAGTGGTGGTACAAAAGAAGAATAGCAAGTGGAGAGTTTGTGTAGATTACACAGACCTCAATAAAGCCTGCCCAAAAGACCCATTTCCACTCCCACACATAGACGCAATGGTGGATGCTACAGCAAGGCACGAACTCCTGACATTCATGGATGCCTCAAGTGGATTCAACCAAATCAAGATGCACCCATCTCGATCAGAACATCTTGCATTCATCACGTAAAGAGGCATATCTTTGCTACACAAAGAATGCCCTTTGGCCTGAAAAATGCAGGGGCAACATACCAACGCCTGGTCAACACAATGTTTAAAGACCAAGTAGGAGACACAATGGAAGTCTATATTGATGACATGGTGGTCAAATCAAAGAAGGCTGAAGATCACGTAAGGGACTTGGAAACAGCTTTCAAGATCCTGGAAGAATTCAACATGAAGCTTAATCCATCCAAATGCCATTTTGGAGTCTCTTCAGGAAAATTCCTAGGTTACATGGTGACCAAAAGAGGAATAGAAGCCAGCCCAGAACAAATAAAAGCCATACTAGAACTAGAATCTCCCAAGTCAGTCAAAGACATTCAAAACCGACAGACGAGTTGCAGCCACTGAATAGATTCATTTCCGGATCATCGTGAAGGTGCAAGGCATTCTATGACCTACTCAGGAAAAACAAGGCATTCAAATGGTTGCTTGAACACGAGACAGCCTTCCAAGAGCTCAAAACATACCTAACTACACCTCCACTACTTGCCAAACCAGACAAAGGAGAACCCCTGACGGTCTACCTATCTGTCACAGAGACAGCCGTAAGTGGAGTCCTGACCAAAGAAATTGACGGCCAATAGCATCCAGTCTACTATGTAAGTAAGAGTCTCCTAGACGCAGAAACCAGGTATGGCTTACTTGAAAAATATGTACTTGCTTTAGTAATGTCATGTACTAAACTTCGACCTTATTTTGAGAGTCACCCAATTATTGTAAGAACCAACCTGCCTATCAAATTTGTCCTGAGAAAGCCTGAGTTGTCAGGCAGAATGGCATAATGGTCAAGTACAAATTAGCACCTATGATATAACCTTTGAACCCAGGACGACAATTAAATCTCAGGCATTAGCAGACTTCGTGGCTGAATTCAGTCCTACCCTAGAACCAGACCTCAAAAAAGAGGTCAATCACCTTGACACCCATAAGATAGACCAAGAATGGACTTTACACGTGGATGGAGCAACAAATATGAAAGACACTGGCCTAGGACTAGTCCTGAAATCACCACAGAGAGACCTAATTGCACAGGCTATTAGTTGTGAATTCAAAGCCACAAATAATGAAGCTGAATATGAAGCCCGATTCTTTGGACTAAAGGTATGTATAGAACTCGGTGTAGCAAACCTCAAGGTAAAACCGACTCTCTCTTAATTTCCAACCAAGTCAAAGGAATATATGCGAAGAAAGGATTCAAAAATGATGCTCTATTTAGAATATGTCAAAAACCTTTGCAAAAAATTCAAAACCTTTGACATTGACCAAATACCAAGGGACTTAAATACCAGTGCAGATGCCCTAGCTGCACTGGGATCAAACTTCACCTGCTGTGTTTGATAAAATACCCATCATCCACTGTTGGAACCAACCATAGAAAGGCCTCGATCAAATTTGTCCCATCCAGGAAGACACAACCTCCGGACTAAACCCTACTATGATTGGTTCTTACAGGGGATACTCCCTAAAGATAAAAACGAAGCAAGGGCCCTGAAAATCAAAGCCTCCACTTATACCATTATAAATAACACGTTGTTTAAAAAGTCTCAGGCTGGACCTTACCTACGTTGCATGGAACCAAATGAAGCGACAGGTCATAGAAGATATACATGATGGATCTTGTGGAAATCATAAAGGTGGCAGAAGCCTGGCAAGCAAAATCCTCAGGACAGGCTATTTTTGGCCAACCCTGAGAGTTGACTGCATAGCATATAGCTCCAAATGTGAAGCCTGCCAAATCCACTCCCCTTATATCCATCAACCATCAGAGCTACTACATTCCATCTCAGCCCCCTGGCCATTCATGAAATGGGGCATGGACATAGTAGGCAAGTTACCTCAAGCGCCTGGACAAAAAGCTTTCATGCTAGCAATGACTGACTACTTTTCCAAATGGATAGAGGCAGACTCTTACAGGTAAGTCAAAGAAAAGGATGTCATATCATTCATCAAAAGGAATATCATATGCAGATATGGAATACCTTCAGAAATAGTTTGTGACAATGGTACACAATTTGTGGGAAAGAGAACAAAGAAACTTCGTGCACAATGGAATATCAACCTAGTCACATCCACACCAGGCTATCCAAAAGCCAACGGACAGCCAGAGTCAAGCAACAAAGTAGTAATTAGCTGCTCAAGAAAAAGCTAAAAAGAAGAAAAGGAAGATGGCGGAAGAACTACCCCTAGTACTTGGGCCGATTGGACTACACCCAAAATCGCCACAGGCCGGACACCATATTCCTTGGTCTATGGTCGTGAAGAAGAATAAAGGTAAATTCATGTGCCAACCACCGAAGCAGCTTGAACACCATAGAAGAGAACAGCCCCTATTGCAAGATAACCCGCTCCTAACGAGAAGAACTAAGGGATGCGGCCAAAGTCGGGATAGCCTCCTACCAACAAAAGAGCTTGAAGTTACAACAAAAATGTCAACATAAGAGTATTCAAAGAAGGAGACCTAGTCCTAAGAAAAGTCTTCCCCAACACCAGAGAAAAAAACGCAGGCAAACTAGCCCCTACATGGGAAGGACCGTACCTAATTGATTCAATAGTAGGACAAGGAGCTTACAGGCTACAAACTTTGGAAGGAGAAATGATCCCCAGATCCTAGAACATTTTCCACTTAAAACTATTTCATATTTGAGAAGCAGGTAAAACTACCTACTCTATATACGTGTCAATAGAACTTCCTGCTATGTGCTAAATTGCCTGCCTGTTATTCTTAGCTTTATCTAAAACTTTATTCCAATCCTGAAAACTTGTTTTACGCCTTCTTTTCACTCGTTATATGCTACATTTTAGGCTTAAACAAATGTTCAGGATTGAGGGCCACTCCACCCAACCTGAATAGCATTTCTAAAATGCTCTACAATTTGGCACCTGCCTGCCTGACCTAAAAACTAAACTGAGCTCAGTACATAAAAAGGTAAGTACAATGGTGGAATAGACCAGAGTACTTATCAAAATAAGCCATCCTGACAGGCTGAGGGCCGTAAGCCCTCCTGACCGGCAACCACCCTCATTTTAAAAGCCCTCCTGACAGGCAAACAGAGCCACCATTTCCCAAAAACACAGGAATGAGGGACATAAGCCCTCCTGACAGGCATTACTCTAATGTAAAAAACGCCACATTAATGTACAGGTACAAATCCAGTCAAGCACAGCAAGAAAATCAAGAAAAGAAAAGATATATTAATACCTACCCAGGAATATACCCTTTCCAGACAGGAAGAACAACTGTTTACCCAGGAAATACCCAAAACCAACAAAAACAAATTCCAAACTGTTTGTCCAGGGAACATCCCCCCTGGATAGGCCAAAACTACACAAAATTCCACAAAATAACAAAATAAAAAAACAAACTAGCCCGCCTTGGAAACTGTAGCAGAACCAATTCCCTCATCAGTAGCCTCCTCTTCTTCATCTTCATCTCCTTCCCCGTCAGCATCACTACTCTTTCCCTTGGATGGTGGAGAGTCCACTTCTTCGTCAGCATGTAGTTTACAAATCTCAGGATAAGTGGTATTGAGATCAGCCAACTCCTGATCAGGATTCCAAAAAGGCCCGACCTCAACAGGCTCCTTCATGGCTTCGACACGACCCTTGCCAAAGAAATACAAGTGCGCAAAGATCTTTGTACTGGCCCGAACCTCATCCCCTCTACAGCCAATTCTTCATTCACCTTCAATCGCTCTTGCATAGCCTTTTCACCTTCAATTCTTCCCGGGCAATATCAAACTTGGCCTGAAGAGCTTTCAGAGCATCCTGAGCAGATTTCAGCTTAGAAGACTCCACCACCAACCGAGCCTTCCATGCCTCATTATCCTCCTTTAAAGAGTGATTCTCAGCCTTAAACACCTCCAACTCGGCCTTAAACTTTTCAGCATCTTTTTTCAAAATCTGTACCTCCCAATCCAGGGTATTTTTTAGGTCGTGGACTGATTCCGGTTGATGACAGCGCCCTCAAAGATATCATTGACATTCTAACAAAGAAGAAAATGCCTATTTAAGCCACAAAAAAGAAAACACACACAAATACCCACAAGAAACAAGCCAAAAACAAAAAAACATACCTTCTGAAACATGGTAATCAGGTTGGCAGCATAGTCCCTGGTACGGTACATAGCAGCCAAAGCACGGGCAGAAGCATCCTCTGCTTGATACTTGAAGTAGGGATCATCAACCACAAAAACCTGAGCCTGAATTTGTTCCTTGGCAAATTGGACCTCATCCATACGAGCCCTAACCCCTTTGACCTCGTGAACCCCTCCTGAAGACTCATCCACTCTCTTTCTCTTCTCAGGACGGTCACTCTCATCCGCAACCTTCTCAGGCGATGCCAACTGAACCCCCTGCACAGGTTCCTGAACCTGAACAGCACTATCAATTCCCGTAGCCTCATTACTCTTAGACTTCTCCCCTATAATTTGAGAAACCCCTGCCTTCACCAGAGACAAACCAAAGCTAGCAATCCTGGTAGAAGCCCTGGTAGCTGCACGACGAGGTTCTAAATCAGCAATATAAACACATGTCCAATACAAGAAACAAAATGACAAAATAAAGCAACAAAACTTACTCCCTGATGAAGACACCCCTGGAACCTTAGTGCTCTTCACTGGCTTATATGTACTCAACTTGGCCTTCTTAAAACGAGGCATGGAAGCTTGCCCCAGACAGGCAGGCCACGCCCTCTCCTCTTCAGGCAATGCCATGAACGCTGCTATCCGGTCAGCCGACCCCTCGGCATCAGGATCATTCACCCAATCATTTACTACAAGGAAGCATGGGCAAAGTAAGAAAACTCTCCAAAGTATATTATTGCCAAACCAAAATAATACAGGAAAGAAAGTTACCTCCTTCAACAGCTGGATAATTGAGATAGTCCAGATCAGGGGCAATTGAATCAGCCTTGATAAACATATAGGTTTGAGCCCATCCTTTATCATCCCCTGAATCAAAGTTGGTAATCAGGTGAGCCATCTTCGACCTGACTCGAAAATTAAACCTTCCAGTAGAATGACTCTTCAGGTGATAGACATTCTTGAAGTCATCCAGGGTAATAACCAACTTGTGCTTAGAACACAAGTGCTCAACTGAATGGACAATTTTCCAGACCATTGTCATAAGTTGAAACGGGGGAACCCTGATAGCCCTAATCACCTCAGTCATGAAAGGAGAAAGGGGAAGCTGATAGCCACCTCTGAATGCCCACTCAAAGATACAGAACTAGCCTGGACAACTCCAATTAGCCCTGACCGGACCGCTCTCAGGGATCCAAACCTCAGCCTCATGGGGAATAAGGCCCCTGCCCTTTATATAATGCTCAAAAGTTGGTTTTAGC
Organism: Silene latifolia; assembly: GCF_048544455.1. Classification (NCBI taxonomy): domain Eukaryota; kingdom Viridiplantae; phylum Streptophyta; class Magnoliopsida; order Caryophyllales; family Caryophyllaceae; genus Silene; species Silene latifolia. The sequence continues at coordinate 171,067,682 of NC_133526.1, forward strand.
TGATTAGCTTCATGAAAAGAAGCCGTCAAAGCCTTAATAGGAGTATATTCAACCCCCTTATAAGACATGGACAGAATCTCTAGGGCAGCAACAACATCCACCACATCATCCTCAGGGATGATATCAGGAACCTTCTCAACCTCGGCAGAAACCATTTCGACTTCAACAGGAACTTTTTCAGTCTCAGCAGGAGCTTTGGAAGCTGCTGTCTTTCTCCTACCACCAACCATATCTTATTTTTCTGGAAAATGAGTTTTTGCAAAGAAAGAATTTTTAGAAAGAGAAAGAAGAAAATTGGAGATTGGAATGTGAAGACAAACACGGCAAAGGCAGGATATTTATAGCCGCAAATCTATAACGGCTAGGAAAGCAAGTGGTTGAGATCAATCATGACTCTCCTAGGGTTTTGTGAACCTACCCTATTTATGGCAAGTAGCCATTACAAGAAGTTGAATCAAATACTAATTCTAATCCGATAAAAAATCTCTGCACAAATCCTTCGCCTGGCCCAAATTTTTATCTCCTTATTCCTGGCCAGACCCAATAACGGAATAAGCAGATAAGGGGCAATTGTTGGGCCCAAAATTATCCTGCGCTCGACCGACATAGGCCAGGCAAAGCCCAAAGCCGAGTTCTAAGCAAAAGACATCCGAAACCAGATAATGATCAAGTATGGACAGCACCAAACAGAGTTGATGAAAGACAAAGCGAAAGATAACCAAAGAACTGAAGGGAAAAACGCCAAGCTAACATCGAATAAGCATTGCGAGCGACAAAAAAGGCGGTTTATATATACTCCCTACAAAAAAGGAAGACCAATTAAAGAAGGAAAAGATATAGGGAACAGTCAAAAGCAACGGCTAAATAAGATGGCAACTACCTCCGGGTAAATAGGGCACACGCCCTATTTACCAGGAAACCCTAAAGCAGAGAGGAAACGGTGAAAACAAGTATAAATACAAGAGAAGACAGAATCAGAAAGGACATTCGACACTCTCTCATTCTTACTTACATTTGTGTATTCTTAAGCATTATAATTTCGCCTGTCACACCTGATATACCAATACTCTGTCAGGCTATCTAAAATCATAGTAACAATCACTCCTGGCATGGTGCCCGTGGTTTTTTCCCTTATTCCCAGGGTTTTTCCACGTATAAAATCTCTCGTGTTATTATTATCTCATTACCTGTTATTTTACTTAATAATACTAGTCAGGCGAATTGTTTGAGTTAGATTACCCTACATATAAACCTCTGGCAGGGTATTCATGTTCAGTGAAATCCCTGTCAAAAGAGACTTATATATTGCACTTTTCCCAGGAATCCCCTGACTTCTTTTTCCGTTTGAGGTTGCGGCATTTAGATCAGAGCTTTGATCTTGGAAGGGTCTATTTCTATACCTCCTTGGCTAACGACGTATCCCAAGAGTTTGCCGGATGTTACTCCGAATGCGCACTTCTGAGGATTGAGCCTCATCTTTTTACTTTCGTAGCCTTGAGAAGAATTTGCGAAGGTTCGCAATATGCCCCTCTCTATCCTTGGACTTGACAATCATGTCATCTATGTATACCTCAATTTCTTTATGCATCATGTCATGTAGGAGTGTAGTTGCGGTGCGTTGATATGTAGCTCCGGCGTTGATTAACCCAAACGGCATAACCGTGTAGCAATTTGTTCCCCATTGAGTGACAAAGGCGGTCTTATGCATGTCTTCTATGGCCATCTTGATTTGGTTGTAACCCGCGTACCCATCCATGAAGGATAGAAACGCGTGATATGCGGTATTGTCCACCAATATGTCGATATGTGGTAGAGGAAAGTCATCTTTAGGACTTACTTTGTTTAAGTCCCTAAAATCAACACAAACACGGATACTCCCATCCTTTTTGGGTACGGGTAATATGTTGGCTACCCAGTCAGAGTACTCGGAAACTTTGATGAACCCGGCTTTGAATTTCTTATCGACTTCTTCCTTAATCTTGAGAGCCCATTCTGTCCTAATTCGACGAAGCTTCTGTTTCACGGGCTTGAAACCTGGCTTAATTGGGATTCTATGTTCGGCGATATCCCTGTCAATCCCTGGCATGTCTTTGTAGGACCAAGCGAAAATGTCTTTGAACTCGTGTAGGAGGTCTATGAAACTGGCCCTTTCGGTAGAGCTCAAGGTAGTCCTTATCCTAAGTTCTTGGGGTTCTAGTTCGGTTCCAACATTGATGGGTTCGGTGTTCTCTATTACGGGTCTCCCTTCCCCCTCTTGTAGTATTTCCTTGGCTATGTAGGGAGGTATCTCAATTGAGTGGGTGCAGGTGGGTCATCCTCGTATCATCGTAAATGTAATTGCATTCAAGATAACACAAAGAGTAAGCGAGTAACCCGATTTATTCATATTAAAGTTTGAGAAAAGTTGAAACAAAGAAGCCATCCGATCTCGTGTGGTCGGCGGTAAAGGGACAGTTGTTGGGATATTTCCCGAACTACCGTTACTATTTGAGGCTAAGCTAGGAGAAACAAAGGGAATGGGGACGACGACAGGAGGAGACTCCCTAGTGACTTCTCTAAACTCCGACTCTGACTCTGACTCGAATTCATCATCTTCTGGTTCTCCCTTGAACATCTTTCCTTCTCCAGTGGTGAGCTTGAAGAGTCTTCCTTGATTGTTGGTCCACTTGATTGATTTTCTCCATCCTTCTGCTGGTTCGCGTTTGTTTCTGTGATTAACGCGGTAGGGTTGAAGTGATCGTCTTGAAGTATCATGGTAATGATCTCATCCTGTGCGGCTCTAACAAATCGATCTTCTCCAAATAGTAGACTAACAGCTTATTCGTCTAAGCAAGGTGCTTGATGGGCCTTGACGCTAGGAACCGTTTCTGGAGGAATGAAGTAGCAATCATGAAAGATCTCGATTCCGGCTAGCTTCCTTCCGAGGTAGTGCCAAGGTTCGGGAAATCCGTGAAAGAATTCTTGACTTCCTTCCCTAACAAAGTATCCATTTAGGGTAGGGAGATATGGTCGCATTTGGACTCCTACGTGCTTAGGGCTTTGAACTTGAGCTAGCATCTCGAGAACTTCCTCTTTAGTGGGTTTGTATCCTAGTCCAAGTGGTATTCTTTTTTAGTTGCCTTCCTTGTAGGGTGCGAAGGTGATTCTTCGGGCAGGGTTCAAAGGCATTCCCGGGAAGTATCCCTGGGATTTGAGTATGTGGTTGACCACCAAGTTGGAGTAGGTATCGTAGTATAGGGGTGCCAACTCACTTTCTATGACACTTATGCTTTGAAAGCCCCCAAGTTCATATACTGGATCCGCAAGGACCTGATTATTTGACATATTTTAAATTATTTCCTTGATGGGCGACGAAGTGATCGTCACCACTTTGCCATTTAGTGGGATTTTGATCTTTTGGTAAAGGGTGGACGTTACCGCTTTGGAAGCGTGAATCCAAGGTCTTCCCAGAAGTATGTTGAAGGAAGCTTCAATGTCCACTATTTGGAAGTTAACCTTTCGCTCAATTGGCCCGGTGGCTATTGTTAGGTTAACGAGTCCTACTACCTTTCGTCGTGTACCATCATATGCACGGACACCTTGATTGGTAGGGGTCCAATCCGACTCTTTCATGCCTAGTTTGTATGCCGTTTTCAAGGGTATGACGTTGACCGCGGAGCCATTATCCACCAAGGTCATTGGCACATTCTTCTTTAAGCAAACGACAGTGATGTAAAGAGCCAAGTTGTGACTGGCGCCAAAGGGCGGCAAATCTTCATCTGAGAAAGTAATATGATTACTTAGCTTCGGTGATTCTTGAAAGACCAAGTTGACTACATCGTCGGGTGTGGAGTTATGTGCTACGTTTAGTTTGGCCAAAGCTTGCAGTAAAGCTTGGCGATGTGGGAATGAGCTTGCATTAGTTGCGGATCGAAAGATCGGCCTTTGTCTTCTCAGAATCGCTTTAGCAAATGATCAGTAGAGTCATCTTCGTTATCATTTGGTGCGATAACGTTGGTTGGACCATTTTGAGTAGTATTTTGATATGGACGCCCTGAACGAGTTAGGTGGTCTACATCTTGGTCTTCACCATTTTGGACTATTTCCTTGACTAGGGAGTGTTCAGTGAGATACTCGTCTTCATCATCATCGGCCCATACTCCATTGACTGTAGCTAGTTCCCTCATTCTCATGATCTCATCCTCTAATTGTGTAATTTGGTCGATTAGTTTATCAACCACGGCGACTACTTCTTGCATAGTAGCATTTTGGGAGAAAATTTGTGGTGCATGTTCTTTAGGTGTTCCATTGGGGTCATGTAAAGTTGTCACCACATTTTCCAATTCCTAAACTTGCCTATCCACACTCCTTGCCCATGCGATGAAGTCGGTAATGGTAGGGGAAATGGTAGAGTAGAATCCTTCATTCTCGATCGCGTGGATCTCGTCTTCGACTAGAGAAATGAGGTGTGAACAATCTAAGGTAGATTCTTCACGTGTGATCACTAGAATTCCAAGAGGATTATGAGTGTTGTTGGGCTTACCTCCCGGCGGTATTGGTAGTCGACCATCCTCAATCATGTCTTGAAGCATATTTTTCAATTTGTAGCATTTTTCTGTGTCATGCCCCTTACCCCTATGATATTCGCAGTATGAGTTCTTGTCCCAGAACTTAGATTTCTTTTTCGGTTCGGGTGTAGGGCCTATGGGTTGGAGTTTGCCTTGTTTCATTAACCATTTTAGAGCATTGGAGTAAGTGTCCCCAAGATTTGTAAATTTCCTCGGTGGGGTACTCTTCTTGGATGGCTCGAGGAGGTTAACTTCATCGGTCTTGCTAGTGGAGCCGTAAGAACAACTTGTTGAGCCTTGATATCCTCGGCCTACCATTTTGGACAAGAGCCCTTTACGAATGTCATCTTCGATCCTTGTTCCTAGTACAGTTAAGTCTTTGAAAGTTTTGATGTTTTGGTACCTCAAATGACCCTCATAGATGGGTTTTAGGTTGTCCACGAACTTTTCCACGAGGGTAGCTTTGTCTGGGCGTTCAACTAGTTGGGTACTAGTCTTCCTCCAGCTACTTAAGAAGTCGGTGAAAACTTCTTTGTCATTTTGGGTAAGAACCTCTAAAGTGCGCATGTTAACTTGGATCTCAGCATTATCCGCATATTGCTTAGCAAACTCGATCGCGGCATCTTCCCAAGTAGCGATCTTCTTATGTTCTAGAGAGTAGAACCATTGCTTTGGGATGGTGTCAAGAGATGAAGGAAAGATCCTTAAGAACATCTCGGGTTTGATGCCTTTGATAGAAATGTAGTCCTTGAAAGCACGGATGTGATTCAAAGGGTTTTCGTGCCCCTTGAATCTAGGGATATCCGTCATGTTGAAGTTGGTTGGCAACTTGGAACTCACGGCCTCACACTTACGGTTATTTTCCCTATAAATGTCATCCCCTTTGAGATACATCAATTGTTCCTCCAAATATTGGAGTCGTTTCTCAGCTGCAGTTATTCCTATGGGAGGGTTTTCTTCCCCGAAGTTGTTCACAAAGCCATCATCTACTTCACTTTCCCGAGGAGGCAACCTCGTTTCTACGGTATAGATTCGGCCTTCGATTGTATCGAGGCGGTCGTGCATTTGATCTTGAGTAACTTGGAGGCGAGCTAGCGCGGTTAGGATTTGATCATTACCATTCTGGGGTTGGTTGGTGCTTACGTCGCTTGTTTCAGGCATCTTGGAAACTGGATAAGAGATCGAGGACGAATCAAAACATGATCGACCATTCTAACACACTTACTAAGAGAGAAATGTTTTGACTTATGAAGTGGGTGTGTGCCACTTGTGTCGAGTGAGTTTTGAAGAAATGACGAAGTTTGAAAATGTGGGTCCTAGTCAACTATAGTGTAGTTGTAGGAGTGGACTCGAAGTGAGGTTTTGAAATGGGCTTGGGCCCGGAATTTTGATTCGACAAATGGACAAAGTTTTGACTCGGTTTTGTGCTAATCATTGGCTTTTTCGAAATTTACATCTTAAAGGGATTTTTATTTTACAAAAATCGTCATGGTTTCGTTTAGAAATGGTGATCACGTAAGGTACGAACATTTATACAAGCATTATAACGGGATGCTGAGTGCATTTAAAAGGGTTTTGGTTTAAAGGGTGGGTTACCATACCGAACAATCAAACCCGAAGTCTGTGGAGAGGCTCGTACCAAACAAGAGTAAGGCCGATTCCTAGTCCATTTCCTCAAGTAGTGAAAGTCCTTGATACGAACAAGAGTAAGTACCATGGTATGGATGACGTCAATCGTTATCCATCCTTAGGCCCAAATAAGAATTAGGACCGTTTAGACGGGACGATTGGTCGAATGGGTTGGGTTGGGCCTAGGAAGGCCGAGTAAAACGATCTAGGAAGACCGAGTTATGAAAACCGACAATTGTCTTGTACAAACTATTCCCTAACCTTGTTCAAGTTTCACCCTTTTGGCTACACGTAAGTGTATTATCACCAGCGGAGTCGCCAAACTGTGGACGCGGGCCCACGGGGGCGCTTGGGAGAACAAGCGTTTGCATTTGTGGAGTCGCCACCAATTTATTGTGGAAAATTGGAAACCGTTCGAATACCTCGTGCCATGTCAAGACACAAAGTAGTGACATGAACACCAAGAACTCGTTACCCTTAGCATTCTATGTCTAGAATGACTCTCGTGGATGCCAATGAACACGGATGTTCACAGAGATCTGGAGTAAGGGGTGATGGTACGTATTAGGAAGCTCTTTTGATCGAACACCTAATCCCGCCCGCCTCGATAGCGGCTTGTACTAATGATTAGGGAAAATCGTCTATACTTGATATATTGTCGATTATATGCATGCAATGCAACATCCAAGTTTTAATCCTAACATGTGAGAATTAATACTAAGTCGGTAAACAAGTAATTTATCATGCATTTGAGTCAAAGTAGGGATTTAGATTCAATTACATGTGAAAACATACAAACAATGCGATAAAAGAAATACAATAATACAATAACGAAAATAATACAATAATTACATCAGATTAATGATTTATGTCGAAAATACTTTTAAAACGGATAATTTGAGAAAAGAAATAAATAAACGAACAGATTATTAATGATAATACGAATGACAATTAATTGGATACGTAAACTAATTAAACTAGGTCAAGGCAGAACGGAAGTTCAGAGACAGAAATCAACCTGGAACAGGCGCAGCAGGACTGCGCCCTCTGGAAGAGGCGCAGCAGTTGCTGCGTCTGTTCCAAGGCTGAGTTCTGGCTGTGAAGTCGGAACTGCAAATCGTTAGTATTCGTGGGTGAATTTAATGATTGATTACGATGTTCGACTCGGATGAAAGTAATTTAATACATTAGTTACATGTGAATGAGTCATAAAAAACGATAAAACATGGATGGAACTAATGTAAACGAATTAATTACATGAATGAAAGATTGATTAGTGACATGGGTGATCTAATTAGATTAAATATGACGAATTAATGAAGAACTAATGACGGATAAACAGATGGGAATATATCAAAGATCGAATTCCAGAAACCCAATATGAATGAATCGAATCTCTACAACCCGGATTGATTTTAATGACGAAAACCCGCAAATATTGGTTATGAGGGGTTTAAGTCGGGATTTAACGATGAATTATATACTAACAGTGATTAATAATATGCAAAAATATTATGCGAACGAAACAAGATCAAACAATGGCGAAAGAAAACAAAGAAACGAAACTAACAGAGGACGAAGGAAGAAGAAGAGAAGCAGGAACGGCGGCAACCTCAGGAAGAGGCGCAGCAAGTGCTGCGTCCTTTCCAAGAGGCGCAGCAGTTGCTGCGTCCCTTCTCGACGTCTGTCTTCTGTTAATCCGAGCTTACGTGGTCGAATGTTCAAGCACGTAGGCGCCAAAAAGCAAGAACGTGGTCTAGAATGCAAAGGGAGAAGAGAAGGGCGGACACTCGCGTGAGAAATATGAGGAGCGAAGGCTCCTATTTATACTAATCACGTGAAGGAATTAGGGTTTTCGGAGAAACTTTGGAAGTGAATCTCGAAAAGATATGAAAAGATACGAAAAATACGCAGAAAAAGACTTGGGAAGAGGCGCAGCGATCATCTGCGTCCCTTGGAAGAGGCGCAAAGAATCGCTACGTCTGTTCCCAGTGGTTTCCTCTGCGGAAGAAAGATTTCCGTGTTTAATTTATGGAATAACGGATTAATCTTATTTTCCTTAATATTTTGTATGAATATTACGGGAAATTCTTTACCAAAGATTAAAAGGTTGTGAAATATGGAATAGAAATATCCGGGAACATTCCGAACATTCGACTCGGGTTTTTAGGGGTTATCCAGAAAATGAAGACAGTTTTAGGCCCGGACTCCAAATGTACTCATTCATTTTGTCATCAAAACGACCATATCGGCGCGTAGATGACAATTAAGAGGTAGACACCAGTGTTTGAGCAATCACTTGACGATAAACTTACGAACTGTCACAAATCGTTCCGCGTACCAAACATGCGGCCCAATCATCACCGGGTGGTTTGCGGGAGGTGCAGAAATGAGGTATCTACAAGAGTGTGAAATATCAGGCGTGCTTAAACTCAAATACAACATTCTCTATACTATCTAGTCTTTTGTACTGTTCAGGATCAGATAATAAATCCCCTTTATCAATGCTTAATTTCAGTCCTTTGGGCAGTGGGAATTCAGTAGTTGTACAATTTTCCATTCCTATATCCTTAAGAATATCAAGAATGTATTTTCTCTGGTTGATAATTATCCCTGTAGCATTCCTAGCTATTTCCAGTCTAAGGAAATACCTGGCTTGTCCTAGGTCTTTGATGATAAATTTTATGTGTAACCCATCTTTCAGCAACTAAATCTGACCATTGTCGCTGCCTGTAATTAACACATCATCCACATAAACTAAGGCAATGAGGAATGCTCCAGTTTTTGTATCTTTTCTGGTAAACATTGAATAGTCATGCTTAGATTGTTGAAACCCCCCACTGATCAAATGTTTAGTCACCTACTTGTTCCATTGTCTTGAGGCTTGTTTAAAACCATACAACGACCTTTTTAACTTCCACACGTGTCCAGGTTTTGCCTTTGTATATCCTTGAGGAATTGTCATATAAACCTCTTCATCTAGATATCCATGTAAAAATGTATTGTTGATATCTAGTTGATGCAAAAGCCAATTTTTAGCAGATGCAAGAGCAATAAGAGATCTTACTGTTGTGAACTTTGCTGCTGGTGAAAATGTATGTTTATAATCCTTGTCTTTAACCTGGTTAAACCCTTTGGCAACCAGTTTGGCCTTGTACCTTTCAATTGTGTCATCTGCTTTATATTTAATTTTATAAATCCATTTATGCCTTATTGGCTTATGTCCAATAGGCAATTCAGTCAATTCCCATGTATGTGTTCTCTCCAATGCTTCTAATTCCAAATGCATTGCTTCAATCCATTTTGGATTCTTAACTGCCTGAGCATAATTTGTTGGCTCAGGTCCACTAATAAAATTGGATATAGAAGCAACATATTCTGCATCAAATTAACTGAGATCAGTTAAGATCGAGGCATGCAAAGCTTGTTTAGCTTGATCCACTGTTGATTTAGTTGGAAGTTTTATACTGCATTGAAATTCTCTAAATCTTCCTGTTGGAATAACAGGTCTGGTGGATCTCTTTACATTGGTATCTGGAATAGCAATTTTTGCAGGTGCGGAAGAAACAGAAGTTGTTTGTAACACCCCCCATACACCAAGGTGCCTTACCAAGGCCACCGTAGCACACGGAGATGCTACCATCTCGGTTACCCGAGGTATAGTAATCAAAGAAGACCATAAAAAAACATACTTTAAGTGTAAAAGTTAATGTGCGTACAACTTAACCAAAACTAAAATATAAAATACAAGCGTCTCAAACTGAAATCCAACTAAAATAAAAACTGTCATGACAAAACAGAGGAAGACTAAAAGACTTGGACGAATCATGACTCCCTCCCCAGCTAGATCCCGTGCGTACTCTAAGGAAATATCTGCTAATCAACTGTTCACCATCCCCGAATGGATCACCATATTTTTCAAAACATTCAAACGGGGTCAGTTACTGAATAAACAAGATAAGTAAACAACAACATCCAATTATACAAACACATTCCTCCAATTCCGTCTCATCACCAATCACCTGACTACAAACTATAGTGTGTAGCCCTGCCAAAATATCTATCGCAACAGATATTCCACTCCGCCAGTAGGGACCGCAGCCGTACCACCTAAGCCCCGCTCAACACCATATAGCGAATAACTCATGTCCATTAATGTGCACATCCCCCTTGTGACAGGAACCACAAGGGGCAAATCAAGGCCGTAAAGCCATTCCCGAAAATGATTCCATTCAACCGAGGGCACACCTCGCGAACCACATACAAACAAACAACCAATCCACAATACCAATATAAACATGCGAAATCCAAAGTGCGTTAACAATAATCAAGCCAATAAAACAATCATGCCATCTTATACTTATTTACACAGTCAACTGATTAGGGAAACCCTACCTGAGACGGAATCACCAACAATCAAATGCAACGGATTAAAAAGCTTCCTCTACGAAATCACCTCCTATAAACAATAAACACATAATCACAATTCTACTACACAATCACTCCCAAAAACCCCCAAAATCACCCAATTAGGGTTTAACCAACATTAACTATTTGACATAAAAACAATATAGGAATCTTACCCAAACAATGACGATCACAAAGGTATGACGACCTCAGAAATCTGACAACCCTAACCTTGGTTTGATAGCAAAGAGAGAAGAGGATTGAACGTCGTTTATTTTCTCTTTTTGTGAAAGGTTTAGAAAAGTGAAAGTAAAAAGTAAAAGAACTGCCGAAAGCACTTTAAATACCTCTCCTTATTTTACTATCAAACCCAGCCGAAAAACCGTAAAACACGACTTACTCGATCGAGTAACTAACGTACTCGATCGAGTACCGCCTACTCGATCGAGTTGCACCTACTTGATCGAGTACCCAGAAAGCAGAATGTACTCCAGAATGCGACAATGACTTACTCGACAAGTCCTACTCGATAGAGTACCCAACAGCTCAAATATCTGAGGTATTACAATGTTGGATGATTAGCAGTGGTTGTGGTGACTGTTGGGGTATCAACAATAGGTATAGCAAAAGAATTAGAGTTATCTGCTACAATTCCTATAAAATCAGGTGTAGATGCTGATATATCAGCATTAGTTTGTGTTGTAATATTTTCCCTTTGTAAAATAAGATGTTAAGATGCACCAGGATTAACTAATGTAAGACTGTAATCAGAATTTAGATCTCTTGAATTCTTATATAATGCAGCATCTCTATTTGGCTTGAATGGGAAAATATTCTCCTGAAACTTCACATCCCTGCTAAAGAAACATTTATGTGTTTCCATATCATAGACTTTATATCCTTTCTTCCCAAAAGGATATTCAATCATAATGCATTTTCTGGCTTTTCCTGCAAACTTATCAGACTGTCCCAATGAAACACTTGCATAGCACAAACACCCAAACACTCTTAATTCTTCATACTTGGGTACTTCCTGAAACAAAACTTCATATGGAGTTTCCCAACTAAGAATTATAGTTGGCATTTTATTTATAAGATATGTTGCAGCTAGGACACAATCACCCCAAAATTTTGAAGGTAAATGAGCATGTAATTTTAAAGATCTTGCAATCTCAATTAAGTGCCTATGCTTTCTTTCAACACGGCCATTTTGTTGTGGTCTACCTGCCATGCGTGTCTGATGAATAATTCCCTTGTTGCTAAACAAGTCATGACACTGTGCTTGAATAAACTCAGAGCCATTATCACTCCTGAAAACCTTGAGTTTCTTCTCAAACTATGTACTAATTTGGTTTAAAAACTGGTTAATAAGAGCTGGTACTTGCATTTTATTTTGAAGTAGAAATGTCCAAGTAGATCTGGAACAATCATCTACCAGAGTAAGAAAATAACTTGCACAATTTAAGGCAATTGTTCTATAAGGACCCCATAAATCAACATGTAATAAATCAAATGGAGAGTAGGCATGAGAAAGACTTCTTGTATAAGGAAGAGCATGATGCTTGGCAATAGCACAAGTTTCACAATGAAATTGTTGAAGTACTTGCTTATTTAACCCTATTACATGTTGCAATTTCTCAAAAGATGTATGACCCAATCTGTCATGAACAAGCTGAGTATCAAGAGTCTTTACATCGAACACTTTACTACTAACAGCATTTTGAGGACTTCTAAAAGTACAACTACTTATTCTAGTATTCCTGCCAGTTAAGCTCCTTGCCACTGGTTTATTCTTACCAAACATGCTCCATGTTGCTAGCCTAAGCTTGTAAAGATCCCCAATTCTTCTAGCTCTCCTAAGAATGGTCTTACTTGAATGGTCCTGTAATACTCATTCAGTAGGAGTAAAAATTGCTGTCATTTTAGACTGTTCTACAAGCTTACTTACAGAAAGAAGATTCTATCTAAAACCAGGAATTAGTAGAACATTCTCCAATGTAATTGTAGGGGTCAAAGTAACCTTCCCTATTTGGTAGACAAACTTGATACTACCATCTGGTAAAGCTACAATAAGGGGCTTTTCCAATTTTTGCACATTACTCAAAATAGATACCTGGGAAGTCAAGTGATCTGATGCCCCCAGTGTCAACCATCCAATTATGAGCATCAAAATAACTGACAACAACATTGGACCAACTATATTTACCTGCAAAATTTGCAGTAGCCACAGAACTATTGTTGGTCCTGTCACCAAGATTCTTCATAACCCTCTGCATAATTGAATCAACTATACCATCCACCATATCAGAATTAAAAGCAACATTAACTTATGAATTTGGAGCAAAGTTCATTAAAGGATAATCCTGCATATAATCATCATATTGCAGAACATCAACATTATTAGCATTCCTGCCAATGTAACCACCTTTAGCAGATCCTCCTCTAGAATATCCACCTCTTCCTCTGCCTCTAATGCCCTTACTTTGCTTATACCAATGCCAAATAGACTGAATATGACCTTTCTTCCTACAGAAGGAGCATGTTTTCAACTGGTAACATTCATCTATTGTATGTCCTTTCTTATTATAGTGAGTACATTGCTTAACAACAACAACATCAGCATCAACTACTGTTGAACTGTCAACCTTAGCCTTCTTGTGATCTAGTTTCTTGACCTCAACATTAGCAGCATAAGCATTTGCTTCAGCAAGAACATCCACAGCATCTAAAACTTGTTTTTGTCTCTCTATCTTTTGTAATAAAGACAGTGCCTTGTTCAAAGGTGGTAAAGGTTCCATGGACAAAATATTGGTTTTAACACCCTCATACCCATTGTTTAACCCCATCAAAAATTGTATCAACTTAGTGTGTGTATCCCTATCAAGAATTCTTTTAAGCAGTTGACAGGTGCACGAAGATAACGCTCCACAAGTGCAGGTAGGGATAGGGTCAAGAGTGTCAAGGTTTTCCCAAGTCCTTTTAAGATTACTGTAGTATTCAACCAAAGATGTGCTACCCTGACTTATGGCATTCAAATCTTTACAAAGTTGATATATTTCTATGGCATTAACATCACCATACTTTTCAATAAATTCATCCCATAATTCTTTGGACGAATTGACAAAAGACATATTTTCTTTAATTTCTTCATCCATAGAATTACGAATCCAATGCCTAACCATTATGTTACATCTCATCCATTGGTGGAACTTTTTATCAATAATGTCAGGTTTTTTAACAGAGCCATCTATGAACTCTTCTTTTGTTTTTAGAAATAAAATCAACATACGTATCCCTTTTTCAATTCAGAGAATTACTACCATTAAACTTGTAATCAATTAATTTCAAGCATGGTTGATCATTAGTCGAAAGGAATAAGGGATCATCAAAGAAAGCATAAGGTGAAACTTCGGAATTGTTGATAGATTCAGGCATGTTGATATTTGGTAATCAGGTAATTTCACAGAATTTGATCAAGAAGATATGAATCAAACAGGAAGAAAACTTGATACAAATTATGATTTGAATGAAGAAAACAATACCAGAATCAATCAAGAAGATGAATTTACAGCGGAAGATAAAGAGAGCTAATAACCCAGAAACGAACGAGCGATTGATACCATATGAAATGTGATTGATGTAATTAAATTGATTGAACACATTTGATTATGATGATTGTTGGACCCAGAATTACCCTGCCTGATCCATATATGAATCAGGCAATGTCCAAAGCCAAGCCTAAACGGAAGACATTCCACACAAAGCATTAGAACGCCTGAGCAAGCACCAACCAAGAGGGAAAAACAGGTCAGGCATTCATTAAGCCAGGCCTGAGAAGACATCTCACCAAGCCACATGATAAAGCATATCCTGAAGGCGTCAGGCAACATCAAAAGCTCTCCAAATTAAGTAGTTCCTATTTGCACGGAGGACTCATTCAACAACGTTAGCAACGGTTTTGACACGGTCAACTCAGCAGAAATATAGGCAGCCAAACGTTTAGTCAACAAAACACCCCCGTGTAAATAGGGCACGAGGCCTATTTACCAGGAAACCCTAAACTAACCTCCAAGATCTGTTGCAAGGCTACTATAAATAAAAAAGAAGAAGAAAAGAAGAGGATCACTTGCTCATTCACTCATACTTTTACTCCCATACTTGTAATCATCATAATATTTAGCATTATTATTAGGCAGCCATACTTTATCCTTCGCCTGACATACACATTCATTGTCAGGATACCTAAAATCATAGTGACAATCCCTCCTGGCTTGGTGCCCGTGGTTTTTCCCTTATTCCCAGGGTTTTTCCACGTATAAATCTTTGTGTCTTACTTTAGTATTCAATCTTTTATTCTTTCTGTCATACGAGTCAGGCTATTTGTTTTGAGTTAGATTACCCTGCAAATTCTTCCCTGGCAGGACATTATCTCTGTGAGAATTTTTGCTAAAACAATGATTAATATTGATGTTGATGTTTATTATTGATGTTTGATTTTGTATATGATTAAGTACAATAGGAGGAGGGTAGATCTCCTTATATATGTAGTTATGTTGGTTTAGGTATAACTAACTAGAGTTTATTGCAGTTAGTTAGTTATATACCTATACTTAATTACTTTGTTATATACCTATACTTAACTACTTTGTATGTTAACATATTCAGGCGGCCATTTACAAGGATTTTTGCTATCGACAGTTTCTGAAGCATTTAAATGCTCTTCACTCTTCAGTAGCTTTCCACAATTGTCGACAATAGACAATTTGATCTTTTGTAATGACATCAAAATATGGAGGACCCCGCTGTCAAAAAAAAAATATATGGAGGACCCATTACAACAAGTTCATAAATCATACTCCCTCCGTACCAAATCAAGGGTTACACTTGCCTAATACGACCGTACCACACCAATGATAACATACTATAAATAAGGTGTTTTTTTTACAATAATACCCTTATATTCTTCTTATATTTACACAATAACCACCTGTGGCCCACTCACCAACCCAATAATTTAACCCCTTATATTCACTTTATTTTCCATCTTTGCCCCTACTTTTACCTTTTTTTCTTAAATATCCCATTTTTTACGATGTTACTATTGGTATGGTATGGAGAGAGTATTAACAATTTTTTGATGTTAATTTCTTAGAAATTTCCACAATTTTAACTACTTTAACGTAGGTGGTTATCGAACTCCAATTGATTTCTATGTATTTTTGTGTACCATGTAACTTAATGTATTCGATAATTAAGCCTATTCAAATAGTTTAATCATTCCAATGTTGATAGATTATATGATAAGAGTAATTATATTGATTACTCCTAACTGAATGCTAACCCTAATGCCTTATTAACTCGTAACTGAATAATAACCCTAACTAAATCCGAGACGACCTACCGAGTAATAATACGGTAAGATAAAAACAGCTTATATTTTTTTATTCTAATAATATAACATATTCCCTCGGGTAATTATACAAACCGACTTACAAGCAATAATGAATCTACTTGAGGTGGAGGAAGGACTACAAACAGCTAACAGCCCATGCACAGTGGCGGTTCTTGGGGGGTGCAGGGGGCGCAGCCGCACCCCCTGAAATCAGAAATAAATAAATTATTGTGCAAAATATTTTATTGTTGTTTGTCTGGTTCAGTGGTAAGAAGCATTTATTCTAACCTAGAGGTCGTGGGTTTGATTACTGCAACCAACAATTTTTGTTTTTTTTTTCTTTTAATTATTTATAACCTATTATTGTACAAAATATTTTTGTTTTTTTTTTCTTTTAATTATTTATAACCTATTATTGTACAAAATAGGCCTAATAAATAATTAAACACTCTCTCCCTAATATAACGAGTAGTTTTAGTATATCCTTTAGAAAAAGACATCCTTTAAAAAAGACGTATGTAAAATGTATGAAATTTTATTATATTAAGATTGATTTCGCCGCCACGTACTAAAAATCTTTTGATTTTGTAAAATTTTCGCATCCCCTCTGTTCAATTCCTAGAGCCGCCACTGCCCATGCATATCTAGTTCAAATTTGTAAAAGCTTCTTGGGAGATCAGCAGTGGCATACTGAAGTTACCATATTTATAGAGAGGCAAATGCTTGTGCGGATTGGCTAGCTAACCGAGGTGTGGATCAGGATCAGCAGGTGGTCATTTGGAAGCCGAATGATATACCAGTACGGCAACTATTATGTTTGCTACAACAGGACGTGGGTGGTGTGTTATGGCCTAGAATTGTTCTGTTTAATGCGCTTTAGTTTCTTTTTCTTTCGTTTCGTTTTGGGTTAATCCCGCTCCTATTTTACCAAAAAAATAATAATATAACATATTCCTTATTTCCTTCTTAATACCCTCTCACAAAATTATCGTAATTTGACAAAATTTCCATTAGTTTGAAATTACAATTATCATAAAGTGTCCACTTTTATTTGTCTTCATGATCTTCTTCACCAGTACGACAGTGCATATACAATCCGATGGCCATAATAGTACTAACTCACCGATACAATAATGGGTAACTCACCAGTACAATAACAGTGCATAAACTCACCATTGTATAAATACAAATATTTGTACGATTGATAAATTAATCGTCATAAATGGTGGAACCAATTTTCTGACACTTATGTGGTTTGTTTTCATTGATTTTGATATTTTTTGAACCGTTCTTTGTTGTTTGTTTTGTTTTATTTTAACTTTTTTCATAAGTGGAATAAATTTGCAATCCTACTGCCCAATTGCTAGGCAGCTCGATCGTGTATGTTCATGGGCCAGGCCAAGTTTAGAAATAACCCATGTGCGGATTAAATGTGCTATATATGGAACTATAGTTCCTACATAATCTTATCTACTTTCATCTCACCAACAATCCAACACCACAACATATAAGCACATTTCCTAAAAAGTTATGGCTCTAATCATGGAACAAAGAATTACCCTCCTTGCCCTCAAGGTAACAAGAGCAATGCCGGACATTGTATGTCCGGCTAAGCCTACACCCCGAGAGCAAAAACTGCTCTCGGACCTAGACGACCAGGAAG
Source organism: Silene latifolia (assembly GCF_048544455.1). NCBI lineage: Eukaryota > Viridiplantae > Streptophyta > Magnoliopsida > Caryophyllales > Caryophyllaceae > Silene > Silene latifolia. The sequence continues at coordinate 171,085,320 of NC_133526.1, forward strand.
GGCTTCGTTTCCATATGCCAGCCATAATGTTTTATAAGGCTAATCCATTAATGAACGGGAAAGACCCGGTGAAGGTCATCAAAGATGCCCTAGCTAAGGCCCTTGTGTTCTACTACCCATTAGCTGGCCGGCTCGTGGAAGGCACAAACCGTAAACTTGTTGTTGATTGTACGGGAGAGGGTGTGCCTTTCATTGAGGCTGAGGCTAATGCAAGTCTAGATGATTTCGGCCCTGATCAGTCATTTCCTCTAGAGGACTTGTTGTATGATATTCCTGGTACTCATGAAATTATTGGCACGCCTTTGCTCGTATTCCAGGTATAGTTGAAACTTATATACGGCCTCCGGTCTAATCCATCAGTAACATTGACCTTTTGAGTGGTATTCGAGTTGACATTTTGACTGTATTTTTCATCAATTATATAAGACCTTTTTAACTACAAAAATGTGCGTAATTTTCTGGAAAAAAACTGTTTCTTAACAAATCTAAATATGTTAGTGTACCTATTAAAATTTCGTAGCCTAATCTACATTTTCGATCAAAGTTTACGAAGCTAGGTTGACCTACACAAAGTAAATGTTACCAATGAATTTGATTAGAGAAAGTACTACAATATCACTCAATACTGCCTCATATTCAGCCTAATGTTCCCCTTCTCTAATATATGTGAGGAGTACTATTATAATGAAAGGGAAACATTAGGCTGATGAGTAGGAGGGAGTGTATAATATATTTATATTTTTTTAACATTGTCCTGGATGACGGAAAATGATTATTATTTTCATGTCGTAGGTAACTCGACTTAAATGTGGTGGATTCATAGTAGCTCTACAAGCCAGCCACACGCTAACTGATGGTACAGGTATAATGCAACTCATGAATGCTGTAGGCGAAATGGGAAGGGGATTCACGACGCCATCCATCCTCCCAGTATGGGAAAGGGAGCGTCTAACTGCGAGAAATCCCCCTCGAGTCACCTTCGACCACCACGAGTACGACCAACATGACACTACCAACAACCACCACGCCAATGGTTACACTGGTCTAGTCCAACAAAGCTTATTATTCGGCGCAACTCAGCTCGCGGCCCTTAGAACCCATTTCCCTCCACACATTAAAAAATATTCCACTTTTGACCTCCTAAGTGCATCTCTATGGCGGTGTCGTATCCGAGCCCTAGGACTCAAACCCGACGACGAAGTTCGCTTGATGTTTTCCGTCAATGCGAGAAATAAATTTGATCCGCCCTTAGGAAAGGGATACTATGGAAACGCATGCGCATTTCCGGTCGTGTGTGCAAAAGTTAACGATATATGTGAAAACCAAATCGGGTATGTTTTGGAGCTCATAAGGAAGACAAAAGGGGAAATTAATGAGGAGTATATGAGGTCAACTATGGACCTTATGGTGACAAAGGATAGGCCACATTATTGTGTGTATCGGACGTACGACGTGTCGGATTTGAGGCATTTAGGGTTTACTGAGGTTGATTTTGGGTGGGGCAAACCCGTTTTCGGTGGTCCGGCTAGTTATGGATCTATACCCAATGCTAGCTTCTTCATCTCTTATAAGAATAGGGAAGGGGAGAGTATGATAATGGTGACTATTTCACTTCCTCATAAGGTAATGAAAGTTTTTCTTAAGGAGTTGCAAGGGATGCTTCAAGTTTAGTCCTAGCTAAAAGGGTATATTTCATGGACGCGTTTTTTTTTTTTTTTTTTTTTTTTTACGGTTTTTAAACGTGTGCTCTAATAAAGAAACACATTAATAAGCTTAATATAAAATCTTTTATATTAAGATTATTTTTATTAATGTACTGTGGACCCTTAGCTATACGTTAGAAAAACCGTTTTTTATTACTGTTTTAATGATTGTTTAACCGAATGGATTTGTCATTGTTGGTACAAATACCGAAAAAATAAAGTGATTTCTTAATAACTTAAAAAGATATCGCACTCACAAATTTTGGTAATTTGATATATTTTGGAGAAGTGTACGTGACTGAGATGCGGAGAAGTGTGCTGCTAGATTGAGATGCGGGGAAAATGATGAGGAAGAGTTCCAAATAAAGCATACTAGGCCTAATAATACAGGATCCTCTTAAAGTCACCTGATTTTATGTATTTTGCCACCTCATTTTCCATTATACCCTCAAAATACTTTAAATGAAGTTTACAAAATTAAGTGCATAATGGTCAACCTCACAAGTCACCACTAACAATGATAATGAGATAAGACAATTTACGGATAACTTGAGCTTGACTTTGCTTATACGAGCTCGACTAGGGCTGGGGCTTGAGAGTTTAATAAGTCAAACCTAGCTGATGTTGGTTCGCCTCAAAAAGCGAGAGGTTTGGGTATTTAATCATGCCATGTGCCAAATTTCCTTATTTGTTGTTTATAAGACTAAGATTATCTCAGTCTCAAAGGAGAGTCTGAGTCTAAGATTTTCACACTTTTTATAATGTGCATGAAAAATAATTGGGTCTTAAGATGGGTCTTGAAAACCAAGACTCATATTAAGACCTATGAATAGTAGTTTGTGTGTATGAAATGTGGGTCCTTTTTGTATAGTCTTTTGTAATTTGTGGGTCCTTTCTATATAGTCTTTTGTAATTTTAGTGGGTATGAGGGATAAAGTAGAAAAATAAGGGAGTCTGAACTGAGTCTTAAAAATAAATTGTAGGTGTTTAAGACTCATTTCTAGTCTGTGGATAAACATAGCCTAATTTGTGATTCATATAAGACTTGTGCAAGGGTATTTACTAATTCCTCTGTTCTTATCAATAGTTTGTGCAAAATAAAGAAAGGGTAAACTATTAATGGGACAGAGGGAGTAACTCGGTTCACGTCACTTTTTATAACTACAAAAAGACAGTTAATATGTATATTTATAATTAAATCGCCCTCTTAAAAGACATTGTAGTAATATTACCCCGACATTGTAGTGATATTGCGAAATGAGGCTATCTTCGAGAACAAGACACCTAACTGACCGTGTATAGTAAATAAAGTGTTTCTAAGAGTTGGGTTGTAGTGCAAATCATGGAAGGAAAATCTACCCGCCCTACACCTTAGAAGATTGGTTAAATAATTGGAAAGCAATGGGATCATGGAAAGAGAAAGGGATAGCGCAGAGAACGACCTTTCGTCTTGGTGTTTGAATACGTGTTGCTCTTCTCCGTCTTTGTTGTGTTGTTATTTTTTTCTCTGTCTTTGTAACTTTGTGCGGGACTCTACTCGTCGTAGGTCTCTGGGTTTATCCCTTCTTATTAATAAAAAAAATTGAAATCTAGTTTAATCTTTATCTTATGAATCTTCCAAAGCAGGCTTAAACTTAAATAATATTTCAACCACGGTACGAAAATTGTAACCTAAATTTAATGGGTTATTTGATGGGAATAATCCAAACTATTACCCACCTTCTTAAAATAATCTCGACTATAATTAATTCGAAAATAAACTCAACTTTGGATATCTTATTCTCAAAATAGACTAGATGACTTGTAACCTGAACAACAGGTCATTGCTTTTCACTTTGGAAATATAAATCCAATTGTTACCCTTCTCCTTATACCATTCACCAACCCACCAGCAACACCACTCCGCCACCATACCTCGTCACCATCGACGACCATCACTCCACCATCATGGTCGTCGGCCGTTGGAGACCTCCTCCCACCGAGAACCACCCATTATTCATGCGAACCACCCAAGTCAAGCCATGTTAAATCTTACCCATTTTTTGAGTTCAAAACCTCAAAAATCTGATCAAATTAGGGTTTTTCGGGTTCTTAAACTAATCCCGAAAAGAAGAAGCGGTTTCATGAGAATTTGTAGATGGGTTATTGAGTTGAGAAGCAATTACAAATGGGTTTTATAAAGTTGGAGTGATACTTGAAGAAGTGTGTAAAGTAAATGGTTTCTATTAGATAATTTCTAGAGTGAGATAGAGGTGAGGATTTTCTACAGTGAGAAGTAAAAGTGTTTATTCACACATACAATGATCCTATTTATAAACAAAGTATACCTAAATTAGCAAGATATGAGCAGATTCCACGGCTCAATACAAGGGAGTCAAATATGATTTCCCTACATACAAGGAGCTAATTGATACACAGAATATTGATAGAATATTAACATATTATTCTAATAAACCCCCGTTGTAATACTACGGTTTTATGAGCCTCTGGGTAATCTATTGAGTGGGCCTTACTCTGTCGAGTACGGGTGTTTTGCTTTTTAAAATAGTTTCTGACTTGTAGGGTACTCGATCGAGTAGCCTCGGTACTCGATCGAGTAGGCGGCACTCGATCGAGTACGTCAGTTACTCGATCGAGTAGCCCGGTTTACGGGTAATGCTTTGACGGGTTTTATTAATAATGCGGGAATGATATATAAGGCTTTCGTCACTTTTATCAAAACACTTTTACAATCTAAAAACCTTCAAGAGAATATTAGAAGTTACGTTGAATCATCCTCGCCGCATTATTAGCAAATCCCGGAGCTAGAAGTGTCAGATCCTGTCGTTCTTTACATATTTGTGATCCTTGCGTCGAGGGTAAGATCTACGTACCGATTTTGTTATATTTAATTAAGTTTCGTTAAACCTTAATTTTGGGATTGGGGGTTTTCTATGTTTATGTTGATGTGGTAGTGATTGTACGATTATGTGTATAGGAGAAGGGTTCATAGAGGAAAGGTTTTGAGACAGCTGCTAGGTCGTCTGATGTTTGTGTTGCATTCCAGGTAGGGTTTCCCTACTCAGTATTGGCTACATAATGTGTGGTGATTGTTGTTGTGATTATTGGTTATTTATATTGTTGGTTGATTTTGACGGTTGTTGGCTGTATATTGTTGATTGATTGTGTAACTGTCTGTGTTCTTCGGGGCGCGTCCCTAGCTGAGTGGAGTCACTTACGGGAGTGGCTTCACGCCCTTGATTCGCCCTCTGTGGAACCCGTCACAGAGGGGATGTGCACATTAATGAACTTGGGTTTATCGGTCGATGGAGATGAGCGTAGATTTGGTGGGTACGGCTGCGGTCCTCTACTGGCGGCGTGGAGTACTTGTTGCGATGGGTACCCTTGTAGGGCTACACACTTTAGTGTGTAGTCAGTTGTGTGGAGTTATGGAGATGGAGACTGGGGATTTGTGTGAACTGCTTGAGCTGTTTGTGACGTTGTTTCTTTGTGGCATTTGTTTTTATGTAATCGATCGATCCCGTTTAAATGTTTTAAAAAGCGTGGTGATCCATTCGGGGTGGTGAGCGATTATTGAGCGGTATGATATGACGCTTATGGGATAGCCAGGATGAGTCATCACGTGGCAGTTAGAAGTCTTCCGCTGTGTCAGATTATGTTTTATAGCTTTGATAGTTTTAGCAGTAGACCGTCTGAGAATCTTGTATTTCTTTTTATCAGTTTTGGAGTTGGTATGTAATCACTTTAAACATTATTTACTTTTAAGTATGTTTCGTTATTGTCTTATGATTATCATTGCCTCGGGAAACCGAGATGGTAGCACTTCCATGCCTTAAGTGGTCCTGATAAGGCACTTGGAGTATGGGGGTGTTACAAAATGGTATCAGAGAGACGATCCTGAAACCTGTAAACAATGAATCCAATGAACATAGGGAGTCAAATAACATGAACTCGGGGTAGAAGTTGTAGGAGCTAATGCAAAGATTTGGGAGACGTCCTAAAGTCGCGAACTCGCCCTACAATTTTGAACCGGTCACCATGGGATATGTGTCGGGATCGTTATGTGCTTATTGTGTGATTTGTGTATCTATATAGAAGTATGTTATATGAATTGATGGATGCATGCAGGTGGAGGATGGGAGATCTGAGTGGAAAGATGATGATGACGTGAATTGTATGTTGGTTGATTGTAAAGCATGAAAGTATAATGATTGATGCATATAATTTGGCATGTTATAATTATGAAAGGAAAATTGTTTTGTTTATATATATATAAAGCGATGCGTAAGTATATATGTTGTTGTAGTCGTTTTGAGTAAGAGTATAGAAAGTTGGGAGTGTGAATTGAACATGTGTTGGGTGAATATGTTGAACGAATATGGTGGATAAATATGTGGCATGATGGATGAATTAGTGGAAAAAGATGAATAATCGTTGTATGATAATATGATTTATGATTAAGCATGTTATACAATGGAAGTTATTTTATAATGTTGTTATGCTAACAACATGTGAATAGGGGACTTGATGTCATGTATTTGTGATTTTGTTTACGAAAAGTGATAGAATAAAAGCATGTGGGTAAGTCATGATTGGCAAGTTAAATAAATTATGTGCATGATGAATGTTGTTGCTTTGCTTTCGAAAATAGAAATATGTGTTTGGGACTACTGGTTTTATGAGTATTGGGTTGTTTTGTTTACCTTATTGCCGTTTAAGTTGTTTGGAAGTAAAATCAAGTAGTTGTGTTTTTCGATTATAAAGAGGTTGTCTTTAAACTGTTATAACTTGAGATGTATAAATGATTTTAATGTGATTCCAATTGGAGGTGATAGCTTATTCTTTTACGATTCTAACGATAGGTCACACGCCCAAAACGACCAAGAAACGAGTGAGTTATGACCGTTTTACGAAAACTGGACAGTGCTGAGAAATGCGTAGGGTACTCGATCGAGTGGCCCACACTCGATCGAGTGCACCTTGGTAATCGATCGAAAACCCCTTACTCGATCGAGTAGCCCTGGTAATTAGTTATACGTGTCTCTGACTTTCACCTACTCGATCGAGTAAGCCTTTTACTCGATCGAGTGGCCTGTACTCGATCTAGTGACCCCTATTTTGGGTCATATGCTTATCTTTTGACTTCGTTGCGTATTATGTTTAATTCAAAGGTGTTATTTTGCTTCTTTATGCATTGTTTTACATGTATGTTAGTCTTGACGCATAAGTTACCCAATCTTGTGGTGTAGTGAGTGGCACCTGTGGTGAGTATGAATTCGGTGGGAGGACATGAGTTATATGTGGTTGCGATAGATAGTGGAAAAAGAAAAGGAAGATCGTTATGGCTTTAATTGAGACATAGAGCATGTTTTCTGAGATGAGATGAGATGAGTGATGTGATTGTGGTTTGAGTAACGTAAAAGTAAGTGAATATGGGCAAGGGGTGATGTGAGTCTAAGGAACGTGAGAATGAAAGGATTGAGAGTAAGGATGTTGATAGTGGCAACTTGAGATGTGTGAAGAATTATGGATGGAGATGGTTAGCAGTCGTGTGGCTTAAGAATATACATAGTGAAAGTTCGTTTTAAAAGGATTGAGAAGAGTGGTATATAGTGAGCTTTGTGGAGACATGTCGCGAGGTGGATTTGTAGACAGTGAGTGAGTTTGGGAGATTTGGTTTATTAAGAGGTGAAACTACTGTGGGATTTCCTTGGGCAATTAACGGTATGAAAGGAATTTTGATTTCTAGAGATGTACAAAGGAGATGCAATTGTTTGAACAATGAACGTTGATTTTTTGGATAGATTAGAGGCAAGTGTGAGTGATAGCATAATAAGAGAAGATCCATGGTAAGAAAGAGTGAGATGATATCGATATGAAATAATGGGATTTGAGTTTTGGAGTGATGAGAAGGTAATTGGAGCACTAAAGGGTTAGATAGAAGTAATAAGGAGTTGAGCTATTAAATGGTATTGTTGAGTATAAAGAGAAAAGAAGGATAAAAGTAAGCTGAGAAAAATGTTCACCGGAGTTATGTGACATAAAAGTAAGGAATCGTCGAAATGTATGATACTATCAAGAGTAAGTAAGTTAATGGTTATACAGAAGTTTCAGGACAACATGATTAATCATGAGTTTCGAGGAATTAAGGGAGTATGAAGTTGGTGGAGTATTTGCACGATACGAGATTTTTTGGTGGAGAGTTAAATGATGATACAATTAAGGATAGTATTGGGAAGAATGTTGAGGTAATTTTGTTGATGGATTCGATGTTCGTTATTTGGGATGTTAACCAAAGATAGGAAAGAAATCGTGATGTTTAGAGATGAGTGTAAGAGGTTTGATGTCCGGGCAGTGGTAGTGTCATGGTTTGTGACTAGTGGTTAAGGGTGATGGTATATTAGAAAGGTAGCAATTCTAAAGAGGTTGAATTTGTAGAGACCAGGTTGATATGTATGGTTGTGAGAGAGTATAAGATGTGGTTATATGAGGCGATTGTTAGTAGTTGAATATTAATGGTATGGTTAAAATTGGCAGGGGGTGATAGATATGCGAATGGGAGAATATGTTATGAGGGGTATACGAGTTAAGCTCGGGTGAGAGGTAACTTTTATCAGGTGGTAACTTACGTGATCAGGATTGACTAATTGGATGTGTTTACGTGTCTATGATGTGTATAAATGTTTATGTGGGGTTCTGACCTCACGGGAAGTGGTATGGTGTGATAATTATAAAGCTGTTATCTGAATGTTCTGTAATATATGTTGGATACGGTAGTGGAATGATGATTAAAAAAGTAATAATTTGAGTGATCTGGCATGACTGGTTATACTTGTATGTATTCATAATACATGTTAATCTGTGATATGGTAAGGGGATTATATTCATAAGGTTATTATCTGTTTAATTCATATAATATGTTGCGTTGTGATTTAGTAAGTGGATTTGAGTAAGCTTTTCTTGTCTGAGAAGTTATTCTGAGTCAGTGTTTATGAGAATTGTATGTAGATGTGATGTCTATCGATGTGGTTGTTGTGCCTCGGGTGGTGATCCGGGCACGGTACTTAGTGTTGTGATGCGGATATTTTCGCCTTTGCGGTGTCATTTATTGGTGACGGTGTTGTGATGCCGTCACCGGTTGTGGTGGAGTAGGCGGGATGATTATGATTCGAGTTTGAAAGTACATACGATCATACATAGATTGTTGTTTTGTTTGATGTTGCTTCTGTGAGTTTCGGATTTGTACGAGATAGGCGGTTGTTTTGTTTATTGATGGTTCTTACCAGTTTAAGTTTGGGAATGAGGGTAAAGTATGATATGAAAGAGAGTTATGTCTGTTTTCGTCGTTGTCGTGGTATAGTGATATTCTGTTGATGGGACACAGTTGTGAGAAGTTGTTACAGTACATGTGATCTTGTTGTAGATGAGGCATTGGTGCACATAGTCATGGCAAGTGATTTGTGGAACGTGTGTTGTCTTGATATGGACGCAGAGGGTTCATAATCAGATTTTTTTTGGGACAGTGAGTGTAGGGTGTTTGGAATTAGTGACATGTTGAGTTTCAAAAGTACATACTAGTCATACACCCGTAGACGAAGCGGGAGGAGGACGGATGCTGAGACTAGATCGGAAATCATCGAAAAAGATTTTGGGCAGGCCTTTCGTGAAAATATCCGCAAATTGATATCGTGAAGGAACATGGCGGACTTGAACCTGACCAAGCGCAACCTTTTCCCGGACAAAATGAATATCAAGTTCAATATGTTTGGTGTATTTGGTGATTGATAGGATTTCCGGATAAGTAAATAGCCGAGACATTGTCGCAGTAGACTATAGTGGCTTTTCGAATAGGACACTGAAGTTCGAGTAGCAAATTGCGAATCCAACATGATTCTGCTACAACGTTAGCCACGCCTCTGTATTCGGCCTCGGCACTTGAACGCAATAATGTGGGTTGTCTTTTCGAGGACCATGAGATTAAATTATCACCCAAATATACACAGTATCCTGATGTAGAACGGCGGGTGTCCGAACACCCACCCCAATCGGCATCACTATATGCAATTAATGAAGAGGTGGAGGAGACAGTCAAGTGTAAACCGTAGTGGGTGGTGCCCCGGAGGTAACGAATGATGCTTTTGAGAGCACCGTAATGAGCCTCACGTGGGTCATGCATGTGGAGGCAAATTTGTTGAACGGTGTAGGATATGTCGGGGCGAGTGAATGTCAAGTATTGGAGGTCACCTGCAAGACTTCGAAACAAAGAAGGGTCAGCTACAGGAGGGCCAGTTTGAGCGCTTAATTTGGACTTAGTATCCACGGGTGTTTGAGCGGGTTTACATGACGTCACTTTGGCCTGACTAATAATCTCTTCTGGATATTTTTGTTGATGAAGAAATAATCCCTGATCATTTCTAACTGCAAAAATACCGAGAAAGAAATTAAGAGGACTTAGGTCCGTCATCGCAAATTCGGTGCGAAGAAGAGCCAATATTTCATCTCGTAGGGCAGTAGTAGATAAAGTTAAGATTATGTCATCAACATATAAAGGATATAGGCCATGTGAGCACCATTATGATAAATAAACAAGGAATCGTTGGACTTGCTATGAACAAAACTGATGGTAGAGACATAAGACGCAAACCATTGGTACCATGCTCGAGGCGCTTGTTTGAGGCCGTGCAAGGATTTTTTAAAAAGACACACACGGTCAGGGTGTTGTCGGTCTCAAAATCCGGGAGGCTGGTGGATATATATTGTCTCGGCAAGATAGTCATGTAAGAACGCATTCTTGACATCAAGCTGGTCAATGGGCCATTGTTTAGAGACTGAAAAACTGAGAACAGTGCGAATGGTTGCGGGTTTTACCACAGGACTGAAAGTTTCATCGCAATCCACGCCCACCTGTTGAGACCTGCCATTGACAACAAGTCGAGCTTTGTATCGCTCCAAATCGCCGTTAGCTTTAAATTTATGTCTAAACAACCAAAGACAATGTATAATATTGACATTGGTAGGTCGAGGCACAAGAACCCAAGTCTTATTCTTAATGAGCACGTCAAATTCGTCTTTCATGGCTTGATTCCAGTGTGGGTCATTAAGGGCAACAATGGGATCCTTGGAGTCTGGTGAGGGAGCGGTTGTAGTACATAAATCAAAAATGGGTTTGGGTTTGAATATACTATGTTGAGCTCGAGTGGCCATTAGAGGGGAAGGTGGAGGAGGTGTCACGGGTCGGGAAGCGGCATTAGCCGAGGGTGGGGAGTTTCTGGGTGACCCGGGAGAGAGCGGGATGGGTTGCGTGGGTGTGCGAGGTGGTGTGTCTGGGGTAGGTCGTGGTTGGGAGGGCTGGGAATTGGTCAGAATGTGGGACATATCGGAGCCGGGATGTCCTAGGCGTCCGTGCCAAGTAGTAGACGGAATGGCAGTAAAGGCGTGATGGTGAGTGGCATGGGTAGAAGGGGCCGAGGAATGTAATAGGTAGAGATCCCCCATGCTATGGCTTCTCATAATTGGCGTCCCCGTCTTGAGATCCTTCACAGAAAAACAAAATGGGTCAAACTCGACAGAGACATGATTATTAGTAGTGACTTTTCGGACAGACACTAAATTTTTAATTATGTTGGGTACATAGAGTATATTATTTAAAATGAGCGATTGGTGAGGAGGGGGAAGAGTCATAGCACCACGACCAATTATCGGAATCATATGACCATTACCGACTACTATGTGACGATTATTACTCAATAAAGAATAAGAAGAAAGGTTACCATTATTGGATGTCATGTGCGATGAAGCACCTGTGTCCATATAATCGCTGTCGTCCGGTTTTTGGAAAGTGAGCGATTGCATAGCGGCAGCGATATCAGTTGGAACGAAAGCTCCCTGGGATGTACCAATGGCACCCGGTTAGAAAATAAAGGCATGTCCTGGTCGAGGCCCGAGGATACCTTGCGAGTGGTTGTTGCTGGGAGGTGTCCAGCCTGCCGTGGGGTTGGGGCAGGGTGGAACGGGCCAGCCTTGTTGCGGTGTTGATGGCCAAGATGACAAAGGAACCCACGTCTAGGTACCTTGCTGCTGCTGTTGTCCGTTGTGACCAGTAGACTTTCGTGAATTCGGATTGTTCGAATTGCCACCGTTATTTTTGCCACGGTATTGACCACGGTTGTTGCGGCCTCATTTGCCTTTGGAGTTGTTCGATTGATACGCTCCACCACCCTTAGTGTTGCTGGAATTAGATGAGGATTTATTGTCACCAGGGCTGTGTGGACACGTGAGGCCCACGGGGGTGCTTGGGAAAACAAGCGTTTGCATTTGTGGAGTTGCCATCAATTTATTGTGGAAAATTGGAAACCGTTCGAATACTTCGCGTCATGTCAAGACACAAAGTATTGACATAGACACTAAGAACTCTTTACCCTTAGCATTCTATGTCTAGAATGACTCTCGTGGATGCCAATGAACACGGATGTTCACAGAGATCTGGAGTAAGGGGTGAGGGTACGTATTACGAAGTCCTTTTGATCGAACACCTAATCCCGCCCGCCTCGATAGCGGCTACTAATGATTAGGGAAAATCATCTATACTTGATATGTTGTCGATTATATGCATGCAATGCAACAAACAATATTTTAATCCTAGCATGTGAGAATTAATCTATGTCGGTGAACACATAATTTAGCACTCATTAATGTCGAAGTAGAGATTTAGGGTTGATTACATGTGAGAATAAGCAAACAATACGATAATAAAGAGTATAATAAATGAAATATAATAATTATAATTATAATAATTACAATGATTTGATGATGATTTACGTCGAAAATACGTTTAAAACGGATAATTTGAGAAAAGAAAAGGAAAAAAATTAAGGTTAAAAAACGGACAGATTAGTGGTGATATCACATTAATAGTTAATTAATACGTAAAACTAATAAACTAGGTCAAAGCAGAAACGGAAGTTCAGAGACAGAATTCACCCAAGAACAGGCGCAACAGAGCTACGTCCCTTGGAAGAGGCGCAATAGTCATTGCGTCTGTTCCTGAGGTGAGTTCTGGCTGTGAAGCAGGAACTGCATATCGTTAATGTTCATTGGTGAATTTAATGATCGAATATTGAAACTCGACTCAAGTAGAAGTGATTTAACAGGTTATTTACATGTAGATTGATCATAGAAGCAACAAAAAGGCAAGTTTAAAGGGATGATAATTAATTAAAGCGAATTGAAGTGAATTATAAACTAATCACAAATTAGGTTTATTAATACAAATTAATTAGACTAATTAATTAGGTTAGATGATGGTAGGCAGATGAAATATACAAAAGGCGAATTCTAGAGACTTGATATGAACAAATCGAATCTCTAAAACCCGTGTTTGATTTTAATGACGAAAACCCGCAAATATCGATTACGTGGGTTTTAAGTCGGAATATTGAAGGTGATAATTATACATATTATGACTATAATTATTATATACGAATGACAACGAGGAAAATAAGAAAGAAAAACGAAAGAAGACGAATTAATAGAAAGGCGAGGAAGAAGAAAAAAAGCAGGAATTGCGGCAGCCTCAGGAAGAGGCGCAACAGATGTTGCGACTCTTCGAAGAGGCGCAGAAGTTTCTGCGTTTCTTCTCGACGTCTGTCTTCTGTTAATCCGTAAAAATAGGTTTGATAAAAGAGTTTTGTAAATCGGTTTTAAACATGCTTTCGACGTAAACCTTACAATAATTTATACAATAATAAAACATGGGATTTACACCCTCAGACTTACATGTTTGACGAAACGAGATTGACTAAGTTAATGATTAGTGATTGTTCGACTCGAATGTATGATGAAAGTGCCCTCGTAAGAGGAATTAAATTAAATTGATTAAGTTGATTGAGTGGAGTTGGTCAAATTGGTCGGTCATGCAAAACGAGGCTAGTACTCAGACGGATACGAGCTTACGTGGTCGAAAGTTCAAGCACGTAGACGCCAATAAGCAAAGAGCACGGTAATGCAAAGGGAGAAGAGAAGGGCGGACACTCGCGTGAGAAATATGAGGAACGAAGGTCCCTATTTATACTAATCACACGGAGGAATTATGGTTTTGGTAAAACTTTGAAAATAAATCTCGAAAAGATCTTAAAATACGCAGAAAAGAGCTGGGGAAGAGGCGCAGCAGCCACCGCGGCTCTTGAAAGAGGCGCAGCAGGTGCTTCATCCTTTCCCCGGGAGTTTCCTCCTGCGGAAGAAATATTTTTAGCGTTTCTATTATGGAACTGCGGTAGATCTCGATTTCCTTATTGTTTAAAATATAATTTCGGGATATATTTTGCCAAAAGATTAAAAGAATTAAAATATGGAATAGAAATATATGGAATATTCCAAAACATTCTGACTCGGCATTTTAAACGGTTTATTTGAAAAGGAAGATGGTTTTTTACCCGGACTCCAAATGTACTCTAGTTACTGTCAAAACAAATGTAACGGCGCGTAGATGACGACCAATGGGTAGACACAAGTATTTGAGCTATCACTTGACGATAAACTTACGAATTGTCATAAATCGTTCCGTGTACCAAACATGTAACCCAATCATCACCGGGTGGCCTGCGAGAGGTGCAGAAATGAGGTATCTACAGAGCCCCCACTTTGACTGAGGCTTGGACAAGGCGAAAGTCAAAGTATAACCCTCAGGTCAATCGAAGATTACAACCTGACGACTATGGCGACGCGCGGCGGCTCAAGGGGTCCGAGCCAAGGACCTATCGTCGGGAACATTTTAGAGTCTGTCGACTATCGAGGAGGGTCGTTTAAAGTCCATTAGACTACGTAAGGAAGCTTGCCTGCCATAAGAAGAGACCATACCTGAGACTTCTTTCTCGAGATGCTTCCGGAGGTGCGTAGGAGCTGAGGGTAAGCGTAAGAGCTAAGTCTAGGACCTAAAGGACATATAAAGGTTTTGCTAAGGGCGTGGGACCCTAAAGGAAAACATCGGCGAGAAGGTGGGCTAAAGGTAACTATGGTTTTGGGCGTATGAACCCGGAGAAAAGGTGTCTTCGAAGGAGTGCGATCCTATCGGCGAAGGCTAGGTGTGGGAAGATGGGTAGTTTGGGAACCTACGAGATAGTTGGTATGAGAACATCTGGATGGAACAAAGCTTAACATAATATTGAAGGCAGCAGGACGTCGGTAGAAACTGCTTGGGGAATCTGCTCGCGTCGGTCTCGAGCGAACTCCATATCTTGAGAGTTACAATCGGCTGTCATGAACTCTCGCTGGGAAATAGTTGAGGTGTGTCGAAACACCGTCGGAGAAAATCCTGCTCGTTGTTGCAAGCGAAGTCTTGATAAAGTACTGCGACAATTCGCAGTCTGCTCGAAAATACGGGTCCGGATGAAAAATAAATATCAAACGGACCAAATATACGATATATGGTGTTGGAGAAGAGGCGCAGAAACATGGGCCCACGAATAACGAACTTGTAACGAATTTTCGAAAATCGAATTGGAGGGAAGCTGAGGAAGAGGCGCAGCAAGAGCTGCGACTCTTGGAAGAGGCGCAGCACCTGCTGCGTCTTTTCCTGGGTTCGTCCTTTTCTGAGTAAAAACTCGACAGAACCCGTGTTATTTCATTATTCATAAAACACAAAAATTCTCTAAACTCTCTCAAATTCCATCGACATTCCGCTAAAACTTGATCAAAATCTTGCATTTATTATGACTAATCGAGGTATGTGTCTTATTCTTGCTTAAACATCCGCATTTTGCTTAATTTAAGTCGGAAAAATTAGGGTTTTCAATCCTAATAAACTCGGAATTTTGGGTCTTTTTCCCCAAACAAATTTGCCTTGTGAAATTGACATTAGAAATGGATAATTGGTAATGTAAGGAACATAAACATGTGTTCTTTTCGAATTTTCATTGAGTATTTGAGCATTTGAGTAGAATTGAGACGGTTTCTCAGATGTTTCGTAAATTGATTAAAAAATGGCCTTAGGGATGCCCATTTGTGTTGAAATTTGGTATTTATAATCCTCGGGTGATGGGTAAATTTCCTACCATCTCGGATTTTTGATTTGTGATGGCTTTTTCAGGAAACTTTTCTAGGGCATAATCGCCGTTATAGCGAAATGCTGCCGAAATTTCAACTCAAACCCATTACTAGGCTCGAACTTAGACTTGACTTGACCCATTTTACCACATGAGTGGTTGGGTTTCGAAAGAAATGGCCAAAGATGGCGAGAAAAGCCATTCTCAGAGCTTGAAAGGCTTGAAAACACCTTGAGTGAGGCTCGCCATCACTTGACGCGGCCTAATTTACTCTAATTTTGCAGGTGACGTGGCTTCTACGTCGGGGAGGGCTCCCATGGATGTGGATACTGACTTTGACCCTTCTCTTACTTTCGAGGAGGTGTTAGAGGAGGCGTTTGCTGAGCAGGCTACCGAGGAGGAGGCTTCTGAGGAGGAGACTGCCGAGGAGGAGGCCCCGAGGCGGGCCAACGTCGGACGAGGCGGTCACCAGCTAGCGAGGGCACCCCAGTGGGATGAGAAATGGGATGGCCGACATCTCATTTGGGCAGCGGAGAGTCACCTGTCTTATAGGACGGTGAAGATTTTGGTAAATCTCAAACTCGTCATTCATCATCTTTCTTTACTTATTTATTTGCCGTTTCATTTCTCTTTTACTTTGAGCTAAAGATAGCTTTGCGTCGAATAGATATAGGAGGCTGGGAACATGAGGTCCTTTTCTGACTACACGACGATCATGGAGGCTTACGGGAGATTGTCGGAGGAGGAGCAGGCCATCATCGAGCTTGGAGCTTTCAGAGCTTTG
The DNA here is from genome assembly GCF_048544455.1 of Silene latifolia. Taxonomy (NCBI): domain Eukaryota; kingdom Viridiplantae; phylum Streptophyta; class Magnoliopsida; order Caryophyllales; family Caryophyllaceae; genus Silene; species Silene latifolia. Next base: position 171,101,846 of record NC_133526.1, read on the forward strand.
GTGGGAGCGTTGAGGGAGATCAAGGGAAGGAAGCTTCGGGCTAACCTTTTTCTGATTTGAGCTTTCCTTGATTGGTATTGGGACACGACCTCGACCTTTCACATGCCTTTTGGCGAGGTCGGGGTCACGTTGGAGGACTACGGCATGATTTCTGGTCTGCCGTGTGGAGTGGAGGCTGTGGTGTGGCCGTTGATGGCCATGAGGGTGAACTCGGCCAAGGCCAGGAGGCAAAGCGGCTGGAACCTAGCGGCGATTGCTATTGCGGTTCCCGAGTTAGTGTCGAGCTCATACGTCAAGGATTACTTTACGGGTAAGACCCCGACGGTGGTGACGATGGACGGGAGGGAGGTGGCTCCTCCTCCTTGTACTGTAGAGCAGAGGGCTCGTTTGTGGCTCTGGTAGTTCTTATCTTCACTCTACCTTGGAGAAAAGGGGGAGAGGCTGTCGACGAAGCTTTTTCCCTTCCTTTCTGACCTGAGTGACCTAGGTCGTTGGGACTGGGTCACTCCTGGCTTTGCGGTCCTCACTCGCTACATGAGGGACATGGTTCGTCCTGAGCTGCTGGAGAAGGGGACTTCTCCTGCTAATGTCGGTCCTGGACTGCTGTTGGAGGTATGAACCTTCATTTCGTATCATGAAAGATCATTTCTTCTTCTTATCGAACCGTGAAATATCATCATCGATTATCTCGTTTTGCAGGCGTGGGTGTACTCCTACTTTCTGGGCTTCGCGCCCAAGAGGATGGAGCCTGGGCCGAGAGATTATCCCGTTGTGAGGGATTGGGTGATGTGCCCTAGGAAGAGCTAGCGCTCTTCTTATGATGTCTGTCGACGGGGCGTGAATGCCCTGAAGCTGAGTGACGTAAGTACTTTTTAATCACTTTTCCTTTATTTGTTTATTCATTACTTCTTTAGAAGCGATCATAAGAATGACCTCTTGTTTGCTTATCTTAGTGGGTGCCCAGGCCTTGGGTGGACTACCTTGACGCCCCTCCTTTCGTGGCTGAGGTCCTTCAACCTAGGAGCTCGAGTCGGTTGCTGTTGAGGACGTCGATGGGTCCAGTGTGGTATCTGGGCGAGCGCTTGACTCGTCAGTGCTCTCGTAATGCTTTCACGGTTCCCATCGATCCTCCTCGGACGATGTTTAGGGAGCCTTCTAACGCTGAGAGGGAGGCTGACCTGGAAGATGTCGGTGGCGACGCTCTTCTTCTTCCTGGTGAGGAGTACTCTGTGTTCATTCGCCAGAGGCTGGCGTACTGTCCGGTCGTGGTAAGTGCTTCATTTTCCCTTTTTTGAGTTGACCTGATAAAATGATGAATGATCATCAAATAAAGAATTCATTTGAATTTTCGGGAGGTTGAGGAGGCGGGCGTCGAGCCCCCAGCGTACCCCGAGACCCTCTAGTATACTGATACAGCGGGGATGACGATGATCTCCGAGATCCGCAACTTTGGCGAGGCGGTGACAGATGCTGGCCTAGAGGAGTAGCATCACTTGGTTAGGAGGGTAAGCTCCCTATTCAGTTGACTTTTTCTGTTGTATAAGAATACATTTGTGGAGGGTGGCCAACCGGCTACGAGCTACTGGCTACTGCCATTGAGGCACTTGCTGGTGGTCGAGGACGACAGGTATGAACCTTTTGTAGTTTTCTTGTATTTAAAATGATTGAAATGAGGCATTTCTTTGTCATTTGCAGAGGGAGCGTGACCCGGAGCATGAGCTAGCACAGTCTCAGGAGGAAACGGCTCGCCTGCTGAGGGAATTGGAGGTCAGAGGCACCGAGATTGGCGCTCTCGAGGCCAGGGTCACCGAGCGAGGTGGGGACCAGGAGTAGTTGTCTTTGTTTTTTTATTTCTTCTGTTGTTGTCGTCGGCTGTACTGCACATATTTTGTACATTTAGGACTTCATTTTGGACTTGTTTTGGGCAAGAGCCCCCAGTTTGATGTACATTTAACATTTTGGTTGTATATATGACGCCCTGAGTGCCTTTAATGCTGGGTTGTACGTTCGTTCCTACAGGTTAGCTTTGAACAGATTTGGTAGATGACGGTTTACGCCGTCATGCTGCCGAAATTTACATAGAAACTGCACATAGAACACATATTGTACATATGGCTTAAACTAGCGTAAAACAAAGAAAAGACCTAAAAAATGCAAAAACTTGCCCAGAAATGAGCGAGCAAATTTGCCAAAAATGACCGAACGGTAAGGAGGGCTACCCCCTAAAAAAACGAAAAAAAAAGAAATGTACAAGTTTGAATCGAAATGTGAAACTGGAGTGAAATGATTCCCCCAAAAAAGAAAATAAAATGAAATGAGTAAGTGTGCTTGTTTTGACGAAAATATCGATTTTGTCTCGAAAGGCGTGTCCGGAAAATTAGGAAACATAAAATATGGTAATCTGACGGAATTACCAAAATAATAGCCTATTAGGAATAGGAAATTATATCAAGAGGAATTAGGAAAGATCCAACGCGGAAAAATCACAGAAACCCTCGAAGGAAGAGGCGCAGCATGAGCTGCGACCCTTCGAAGAGGTGCAGCAGATGCTGCGCCATTTCCCCAGTTTGCCAGTTCTGACGGATTTTAGGAAACAACTTTTGGTATAAATATAGACATCGAGGGAGCGTTTATTCACATAATTCTTCCGTCCTTCTTCCGTCTATTACATAAAACTCTCTTATTACATAGAAAAATTTATAAATCATGGATGCCTTGGAAAATCGTCTCAAAGATTGGACAAATGAATTTGCAAACGTTGAGAAGCATGATATGGGTGCTTTTAATTTGGGGTCAATCTTGAGTCCGAAACTGGTGAAGGTTGTAAAACCATTCTTGGATGCTTGTCTCGAATATTGGCACCCTCATTACCACGTGTTTGCCTTCCCTGGAGGCGATATCTGCCCTTTTCCTGAGGAAATTGCTGCAATTGGATGATGGGACCCAGAGAATATGCCTGCTATACCCTCTAGCTCTCAAGGGTACCAAAACAAGTTTAGAGATTTACTTGGACTGACTAAAGCTGAGGTTGACCGTCTTGTGACCTCAAAAAGAGTCTGTGTGCTTGATTTTATTGATCGATTCATAAATAGGGAAGACCCTTCTATCTCTTATGTGGCGAGGCGTAGGGCATTCGGGTTTTGCCTACTGAATGGTTATGTCCTCCAAGGGCATGTTGATAAGGAAATGAGAGGGGATCCTCGTTACTTGAGCTTGATTGAGAAAATGGAGCTGCGCAGGAGCCCAACTTGTCTGTGCCTAGGAGAGATCATTTTGGGGCTGGATAACAAGAAAGCCAACCGCGAGCTTCCTTACTTGGGAAGTCCCATCATTTTGTAGGTAAGAACGCAACCTTTATGTTTCTTTTTTTTTTCGATTTTTTTTTTCTTTGTTTTTTTTTTGGTTGGATACTAATTCCCGTCTTTGGTAGGTTTGGCTTATGGAGCGTCTGCGGTTGATCGAGCCCCCAACTAATGTACCCGGATACCATGCTAGGTCGATTGCAATGAGGACCAAGCTCTATATGGTTGACTTCACTCGGGTTTGCAACTATTGGGAGAACAAGCTGAAGAATGAAGATGGTCCTCTGATCAGATGGGTTGTGCCATGGTGGCATCTCAAGTCAGTTACTGGAGTGTCATCCTTAGATCCTACTCGATCGGTATGCATTCCTGGCTTGGAATTCATGGTATGCACCTTCCCGGAGAGATTGATGAGGCAGGTGGGCCTTAAACAGAAGATTCCCAAGCTTGATACCGTTCCTCAGACTGCAGTGGCACATACTGCCGAGAGTCGTAGAGAGTGGGCCCTCAAATGGGCTCATAGAAACATGTGGTTCCTACATCCTTCTGTTAGTTCATTGTGGGTATCAGATTCATATTTGCAGTGGAGGAAGGCTACCACTCTCGAGGAGCGCGATAAATTAAGGAAGCGTGAGCCTGTTGACTACAAGATCCGTGAGGTAGCAAAGGAGAACCATAAATATTTGACTGATGGGGAGGAAGAAGCCGGATTCCGAGTAGTTCATCCGTCGAAGAAACCGAAGACTTCTCCTGCCGCAGAGATGGTGGTTGATCGAAATGGTAAAGCTAGACCGCGAGAGAGACCTTTGGTGATTAGGTCCGAGATAGCACAGGTGCGCCCGGCTCGTGGTCGAGATAAAAAGTATGATAAAAATGACAAAGGCAAGAGAAAGATGGAAGAGTAGCCTAAGTCGTAGTATTATTTATTATTATTATTATTATTATTATTATTATTATTATTATTATTATTATTATTATTATTATTATTTATTATTATTATTATTATTATTATTATTTGTAATAAGTGGTGGGGTTTTTAGAATCCTAGCCTTTTTATTTTTAGCATTTTTATTTATGTGGTGTACTATTAATAAATGAATAAAAGATTAATTAGTTATGAAACTATTGTGATTTCCCTTTTATTATTCTTCTCGAATTTCAAATGCAAATGCAAATGTCCTTCTATTTACATTTAAAATAATGGGTTGTATCCTATGAAGGATTGCCTACGTATTCATTTTAAAAATGAAATCAGACCCTTGCGCGTAGTTCGAGTAAATGTAAAAGAATAATTGTTCTAAGCAAGAGCTTGTAGCGAACTAGAAATTGAGTATAAGCCTTACTTACTCCTAAAACACAATTCGATTAATTTGATGATATGACGATGACGAATGGTCAAAATGCAAGAGCAGGGTGAGATGAGCTTTATTTCAGCGGGCCAGGGGCCGTTTTTATTTCGTGCCGCATGAGCGGCACGTGGGTGTTACGCGTGGCGCGTTTTTTTTGTCCTATTCTAGGCATATCGTTTTAATTGGTCGAGGTTAGTTGGGTTAGCAAATTCGTTCCCATCTAGGTCTGTGATTCTAACCGTACCCCCCGGGAGAATGGACTTGACCAAGAACGGTCCAGCCTAGTTGGGTTTGAACTTTCCTCGTGGATCGACGGGTAGAAGAACTCTAACTGGTTTGAGGACTAAATCTCCTTCTTTGATGTTTCTTGGCTTAACCCTTTTGTTGAAGGCTTGTTTGATACGTGCCTGATATGTTTGCACATTATACAATGCGCGCAATCTTTGTTCATCCAAGAGGATGAGTTCTTCATATCTATCTTTCTTCCAATCGGCTTCTGGGATTTGACTTTCGAGTAGAATGCGTAAGGATGGGATTTCTAGCTCAACTGGTTGCACAGCTCCATGCCGTAAGTCAAATAAAAAGGAGTTGCCCCAATGGGCATCCTAACGGATGTGCGATATCCCCATAAGGCGAATGGTATCTTACTTGGCCAATCTCGATAATTATCGATAATTTTCTTGAGGATTGTGACAACATTCTTGTTGGCTGCCTCCACTGCGCCATTAGTTTGTGGTCTGTATGGCGAGGAATGGTGGTGTTTGATTTTGTACTTGGCTAGCAATTGTTCAGTCTCAGCCTGGAAATGTGACCCATTGTCACTGATGATCTCATGTGGGCAACCATATCGACAGATGATATTGGTTTGTATGAACTTTTGAGACTGGTGTAAGATGTTGCTTCTACCCATTTGGTGATATAGTCGATAGCCACCAAAATGAAACAGTGACCTCCTGTTCCAGCTGGGGTGATCTTCCTGATGATGTCGATTCCCCAAGCAGAAAATGGCCAAGGAGATGTCATGGTGTAGAGTAGTGAAGGAGGGACGTGTTGCACATTCCCGAAGATTTGGCAGTTGTGACAATGTCTGACATATTTAATGCAATCGAATTCCATTATGGTCCAGTAATATCCCTAGCGCGTGATTTTCTTTGCCATCATTAGTCCACTCATGTGAGGGCCACATTCTCCATCATGGACTTCTTCCATCACTTTCTGTGCCTGTGAATGATCAAGGCAACGCAAGACTACACCAAGAGATGTTCTTTTATACAATTCTCCTTGCATAAGGATGTATTGTGAGGCGAGTAGGCGTATAGCACGTTGTCCTCTCTTATCCATATCCGGCGGATAGGTGCCATTGAGCTTGGAGTTTAGAATGGCTTGAAACCAAGGTTCCCCTAGGTTTTCTTCTTCATCTGTGATTTGGTGCACGTAGGCTGGTTCTGACCGTCGTTCGATGCATAAAGGCATTTCTACCATATTGTCTGGCATGTTAATCAGAGATGCAAGTTTTGCAAGAGCGTCTGCAAAATTATTTTCTTCTCGAGGTAGGTGTAGATAAGTCACTTGATCGAAGAATTGGGCAACTTGATCTATCCGGGCCAAATAGGGTGCTAGACTTTCACTTCGAATTTTCCAAGATCCCGTAGTTTGGTTGATGATCAAGGATGAATCTCCGTGAACTCGAAGATTCTGATGCCTAAACCTACTGCCGCTTGTAGCCCAATGAGGTAAGCTTCATATTCTGCTGCATTATTTGTCACCTCGAAGTCGAGTTTGATAGAGAGTGGTGTATGGTCACCTTCAGGAGAAATGAGCAATACTCATATTCCAAATCCTCTTAGATTCGATGCTCCATCAAAATAAAGGTCCCAAGAATCTACATTGGTTTGGAGTATATCCTCATCTGGAAATGACCACGTGTCTACTGCTTGGGTGTCGTTGATGGGATTATCTGCGAAGAACTCGGTGATGGCACACCCTTTTATAACTTTCAGTGGTACGTATTTGAGATTGAACTCTGAGAGCATTAAGGTCCATCTTGCCAAGCGTCCGTTGAGGACGGGTTTTTCGAAGAGGTATTTGACAGGATCCATTTTGGAGTACATCTTGATGGAGTAGCTAAGCATGTAATGGCGTAGCTTCTTTGTTACCCACACAAGAGCGAGGCATATCTTTTCGAGTGGTGTGTACTTGCATTCATACTCCAAGAACTTCTTACTAAGGTAGTAAATAGCTCTCTCTTCTTTTCCGACGGTTTGTGCTAGCATAGCCCCCATGGCAGTTTCGGTCACTGTGAAATATAAACCAAGAGGTTGATCTCGTTGAGGAGGCATGAGCACTAGTGGCTTGGCTAGTATCTCCTTGATTTTGTCAAACGCCTTTTGATAGTCTCCATCCCATATGGTGTGATCTGTTTTCTTTAGCTTTTTAAAGATGGGTTCACAGATCATGGTAAGTTTCGATATGAATCGACTTATATATTGCACCTTGCCTAAAAATCCTCTAACTTCCTTTTCTGTTTGAGGTTGTGGCATTTTGATTAGAGCTTTGATTTTGGAAGGGTCGATTTCTATTCCTCGTTGACTGACGACGTATCCCAGAAGTTTGCCTGACGTTACCCCAAATGCGCATTTCTGAAGATTGAGCCTCATGTTGTACTTTCGTAGTCTTAGGAAGAATTTGCGAAGGTTATCAATGTGCCCCTCTCTATCCTTGGACTTGACAAACATATCGTCTACATACACCTCTACTTCTTTATGCATCATGTCATATAGGAGCGTGGTTGCAGTGCGTTGATACGTAGCTCCAGCATTGATTAATCCGAACGGCATAACAGTGTAGCAATAGGTGCCCCATTGAGTAACAAAGGCAGTCCTATGCATGTCTTCTATGTCCATCTTGATCTGAATATATCCCGCGTACCTATCCATGAAGGACAACACCGCGTGATCTGTCGTATTGTCTACCAATATGTCGATATGTGGTAGAGGAAAGTCGTCCTTGGGACTCGCTTTTTTCAAGTCTCTGAAATCAACACAAACACGGATTCTCACATACTTTTTGGGTACGGGTACTATGTTGGCTACCCAGTCTGAATACTCAGAAACTTTGATGAACCCGGCTTTGAATTGTTTATCGACTTCTTCTTTGATCTTAAGAGCACATTTTGTCCTCATTCGACGAAGCTTCTGTTTTACAGGTTTGAAACCTGGTTTGATTGGAATTCTGTGTTCTGCAATGTCCATGTCGATCCCTGGCATGTCTTTGTAGGACCAAGCAAAAACGTCTATGAACTCGTGCAGAAGGTCTATGAAACTGGCTCTTTCGGTTGGGCTCAAGGTTGTCCCTATCCTAAGTTCTTGGGGTTCTAGTTCGGTTCCTATGTTGATGGGTTCGGTGTTCTCTATAACTGGTGCCCCGTCCCCCTCTTGTAATATTTCTTTAGCTATGTAGGGAGGTAGTTTGATAGAGTCTGGGTCTGTGTCATCCTCATTATCATCGTAAATAGAATTGCATTCAGAATAACACAAAGAGTAAGTAGAATCTGATTTATTCATATTAAATTTTGAAAAGAGTTGAAACTAAGAATCCATCTGTTCAGTAGTCAGTGGCGGCAAAGGGACAGCTGTTGGGATATTTCCCAAACTACTGTTACTACTCAATACTATGCTAGGAGAAACAAGGGGATTGGGAGTGACGACAGGAGGAGACTCTCTAGGGACTTCTCTAGACTCCAACTCCGACTCTGACTCTGACTTGAATTCATGGTCTTCTTGTTCTCCTTTGAACATCTCTCCTTCTTCAGCAGTGAGCTTGAAGAGTCTTCCTTGGTTGTTTGTCCATTTGATCAATTTTCTCCATCCTTTTTGCTGATTTGAACTGGTTTCGGTGATTAACGCGGCAGGGTTGAAATGGTCGTCTTGAAGTATCATGGTAATGATCTCGTCCTGTGCAGCTCTAAAAAATCGATCTTCTCCAAACAGAAGGCTAACGGCCTGTTCGTCTAAGCAAGGTGCTTGACGATTCCTAACGGTAGGAACCGTTTCTGAAGGAATGAAGTAGCAATAGTGAAAGATCTCGATTCCAGCTAGTTTCCTTCCTTTGTAGTGCCAAGGTTCGGAGAACCCATGAAAGTATTCTTGACTCCCTTCTCTAACGAAGTATCCATTTAGGGTAGGGAGGTAGGGTCGCATTTGGATTCCCACGTTCTTACGGTTTTGGAACTGTGTGAGCATCTCTAGAGCTTCTTCTTTCGTGGGTTTGTCTTCCAATCCTAACGGTATCCTTTGAGAGTTTCCTTCTTTGTAAGGTGCGAAGGTATTTCTTCGGACAAGATTCAATGGCATTCCCGGGAAGTATCCCTGAGACTTGAGTATGTGGTTGACCACTAGATTGGAGTAGGGATTGAAATACAAGGGTGCCAGCTCACTTTCTACAAGGTTTATGCTATGGAAGCCCCCAAGCTCGTATACTGGATCTGTAACTACTTGGTTGCTTGTCATCTTTTCTATCACTGCCTTAATAGGTGACGAAGTGATCGTCACTACTTTGCCATCTAGTGGAATCTTGATTTTCTGCTGGAGGGTGGATGTTACCGCTTTGGAAGCGTGAATCCAGGGCCTTCCGAGAAGTATATTGAATGATGCTTCGATATCCACTATTTTAAAGTTAACCTTTCGCTCAATCGGCCCCGTGGCTATGGTGAGGTTGACTAGTCCTACTACCTTGCGTCGAGTACCGTCGTATGCGCGAACACCTTGGTTAGTAGGGGTCCAATCCGACTCTTTCATGCCCAATTTATATGCTGTTTTTAATGGTATGACGTTGACCGCAGAGCCATCATCTACCAAAGTCATTGGCATATTCTTCTTTAAGCAAATGACAGTAATGTATAGAGCCAGGTTGTGGCTAGCGCCGAAAGGTGGCAAATCCTCATCCGAGAAAGTAACTGGGTTACTTAGCTTAGTTGAATCTTGGAAGACCAAGTTGACTACGTCATCAGGTGTAGAGTTATGTGCCACGTTTAACTTAGCCAAGGCTTGTAGTAGAGCTTGGCGATGAGGGAAGGAACTTGCAACTAGTTGCCAGACTGAAAGATCAGCCTTTGTCTTTTATAATTGCTTTAGCAAGTGGTCAGTAGACGTATCTTTGCCATCATTTAGTGTGACGACGTTGGTGCTAGTAACTGGACCATTAGCTATGGGACCATTCTGAGAGACATTTTGATACGGACGTCCTGAACGAGTAAGGTGATCTATATCTTGGTCTTCACCATTTTTGACTATGTCCTCACTAATCTTGACTAGGTAGTGCTCAGTGAGGTATTCGTCTTCATCATCATCAGCCCATATTCCGCTGACAGTAGCAAGCTCTCTCAACCTGATGATTTCGGCTTCTAGGCGGATTATTTGATCGATTAGGTTATCAACCACAGTTATCACTTCTTGCATTGTAGAACTTCGAGAAACATTTAGTGGTGTACTCTCCTTAGGCGTGGTGTTTGGATTGCGGAGGGATGCCACTACATTTTCTAGTTCTGAGACTTGTCTATTCACACTTTTTGCCTATGCAATAAAGTCGGTGATGGTAGGGAAAATGGTGGAATAACTCCCTTCATCTTCTAATGCATGGATCTCATCTTCGACTGGAGAAATGAGGTGTGAACAATCTAAGGTAGATTCTTCATTTGTAATCATCAGAACTCCAAGAGGATTCTGAGTATTGTTAGGCTTACCCCCAGGAGGTATGGGTAGGCGACCGTCTTCGATCATATCTTGAAGAACATGCTTTAGCTTGTAACACTTTTCTGTATCGTGTCCCTTACCTCTATGATATTCGCAGTATGAATTTTCGTCCCAGAACTTGGACTTCTTTTCTGGATCAGGTGTAGGCCCTATGGGTTGGAGCTTACCCTGTTTCATTAACCTCTTCAAAGCATTGGAGTACGTGTCACCAATGTTTGTGAACTTCCTTTGGGGGTTATTCTTCTTTGATGATTCAAGAAGGTTAACCTCATCAGTCTTGCTACTAGAGCTATAAGAACGACTCGTCGAGCCTTGATATCCACGACCTACCGTTTTGGACAAGAGCCTTTTGCGGATGTCATCTTCGATCCTTGTCCCTAGAACAGTTAAATCCTTGAAGGTCTTAATGTTTTGGTACCTCAAGTAATTTGCATATATGGGCCTTAAGTTATCCACGAATTTTTCCACAAGGGTAGCTTCATCCGGACGCTCGACAAGTTGTGTACTAGTCTTCCTCCACCTACTTAGGAAGTCGGTGAACCTTCTTTCTCATTTTGGGTAAGAACCTCTAGAGTGCGCATATTGACTTGGATTTCAGGATTATCCGCGTATTGTTTAGCGAACTCGATTGCGGCGTCATCCCAGGTGGCAATTTTCTTGTGCTCTACAGAATAGAACCATTGCTTAGGAATGGTGTCGAGAGATGAAGGAAAGATCCTTAAGAACATCTCGGGTTTGATGCCTTTGATAGACATGTAGTCTTTGAAAGCACGAATGTGGTTCAAAGGGTTTTCATGTCCCTTGAATTTCAGGATATCAGTCATGTTGAAGTTGGTTGGCAATTTGGCACTCACGGCCTCATACTTGCGATTGTTCTCCCTATAGATGTCGTCTCATTTGAGGTACATTAGTTGCTCCTCCAAGTATTGGAGTCGCTTCTCAACTTCAGTAAGACCTACTGGAGGGTTGACTTCTGCTTGTCCAACATACGGTGGAAGGTTGTCATTCACAACTTCATTAGGAATTTCATCTTCTGCGGGAGGTAGCCTAGTTTCTACCGCAACAATCCGGTTTTCAATAGCATTAAGGCGTTCATAAGCTTGTTCTTGACTTGTTTGGAGACGAGCGAGCGTAGCTAGGATTTGATCATTACCATTTTGGGGTTGTCCATTGACACTTGCGTGACTACTTCCAGACATCTTGGAAATTGGATAAAAGATCGACGATGAATCAAAACACTATCGACCACTCTAGCACACTTACTCAAAGAAAAGACTCTAATTGTGAAGTGGGAGTGCGCCACTTGTGTCAAGTGAGGTTTGAAAATGACAAAGTTTTAAAATGTTTGTCCCAATCAACTGTAGTGTAGTTGTAGGAGTGTTGACTCGAAGTGAGGTTTTGAAATGGGCTTTTGAGGCCCGAATTTTGACTCGATATTTGGACAGAGTTTCGACTCGTTTTGCGCTAATTTGGGCCATTTCGCGAAAATATTTACATTTTGAAAGAGGTTTTGATTTTACAAAATTCGTCATGGCTTTGTTTAGAAAATGGTGATCACATATGATACAAGCATTCAAACAGGCATTATAACGGTATGCTGAGTGCATTTAAAAGGGTTTTGGTGTAAAGGATGGGTTGCCATGCCGAGCCATCAAACCCGGCTCTGTGGAGAGGTCCGCGCCAAACAAGAGTAAGGCCGGTTCCTAGTCCATTCCCTCGAGTAGTGAAGGCCCTTGATACAAACAGGAGTAAGCATCGTGGTATGGTAGACGTCAATCGCTATCCATCTTTAGGCCCAGATAAGAATTTGGACCGTCCAAACGGGACGATTGGTCGAATAGGTTGGGTTGGGCCTAGGAAGACCGAATAAAACGATCTAAGAAGATCGAGTAATGAAAACCGACAACTATTTCATATAAACTATTCCCTAACCTTGTTCAAGTTTCACCCTTTGCATTGTGGAGTCGCCACCAATTTATTGTGGAAAATTGGAAACCGTTTGAATACTTCGCGTCATGTCAAGGCACAAAGTAATGACATAGACACTAAGAACTCGTTACCCTTAGCATTCTATGTCTAGAATGATTCTTGTGGATGCCAATGAACACGGATGTTCACAGAGATCTGGAGTAAGGGGTGAGGGTACGTATTAGGAAGTCCTTTTGATCGAACACCTAATCCCGCCCGCCTCGATAGCGGCCTCTACTAATGATAATGGAAAATCATCTATACTTGATATGTTGTCGATTATATGCATGCAATGCAACAAACAATGTTTTAATCCTAGCATGTGAGAATTAAACTATGTCGGTGAACACGTAATTTAGCACTCATTAATGTTGAAGTAGGGTTGATTACATGTGAGAACAAGCAAACATAATAAAGAGTATAATAAATGAAATACGATAATTAAAATTACAATAATTACAATGATTTGATGATGATTTACGTCGAAAATACGTTTAAAATGGATAATTTGAGAAAAGGAAAGGAAAACAATTAAGGTTAGAAAACGGACAGATTAGTGGTGATATCACAATTAACAGTCAATTAATACGTAAAACTAATAAACTAGGTCAAAGCAGAAACGGAAGTTCAGAGACAGAATTCACCCAAGAACAGGCACAGCAGAGCTGCGTCCCTTGGAAGAGGCGATGAGTCACCGCGTGTCCCATTCTGAGGGGAGTTCAGCGTGAATTTAATGATTGATTATTGATACTCGACTCAAGTAGAAGTGATTTAACAGCTTATTTACATGTAGATTGGTCATAGAAGCAATAAAAAAGCAAGTTTAAACGGATGAGAATTAATTAAAGCGAATTGAAGTGAATTATAAACTAATCACAAATTAGGTTTCTTAATACAAATTAATTAGACTAATTAATTAGGTTAGATGATGGTAGACAGATGAAATATACAAAAGGCGAATTCTAGAGACTTGATATGAACAAATTGAATCTCTAAAACCCGGGTTTGATTTTAATGACGAAAACCCGCAAATATCAATTACTTGGGATTTAAGTCGGAATTTGAAGGTGATAATTATACATATTATGACTATAATTATTATATACGAATGAAAAAGAGGAAAATAAGAAAGAAAAACGAAAGAAGACGAATTATTAGAAAGGCGAGGAAGAAGAAGAAAAGCAGGAACTACGGCAGCCTCAGGAAGAGGCGCAACAGATGCTGCGACTCTTCGAAGAGGCGCAGCAGTTGCTGCGTTTCTTCTCGATGTTTGTCTTCTGTTAATCCGTAAAAATAGGTTTGATAAAAGGGTTTTGTAAATCGGTTTTAAACATGCTTTCGACGTAAACCTTACAATAATTTATACAATAATAAAATAAAATAATAAAACATGTGATTTACACCCTCAGGCTTACATGTTTGACGAAACGAGATTGACTAAGTTAACGATTAGTGATTGCTCGACTCGAATGTAGGATGAAAGTGCCCTCGTAAGAGGAATTAAATTAAATTGATTAAGTTGATTGAGAGGAGTTGGTCAAATTGGTCGGTCATGCAAAACGAGGGTTGTACTCAGAAGGATCTGAGCTTACGTGGTCGAAAGTTCAAGCATGTAGACGCCAATAAGCAAAGAGCAATGTCTTAGAATGCAAAGGGAGAAGAGAAGGGCGGACACTCGCGTGAGAAATATGAGGAACGAAGGTCCCTATTTATACTAATCACACGGAGGAATGAGGGTTTCGGTAAAACTTTGGAAACAAATCTCGAAAAGATCTTAAAATACGCATAAAATAGCTAGGGAAGAGGCGCAACAGCCACTGCGGCTCTTAAGAGGCGCAGCAGATGCTGCGTCCTTTCCCCAGGAGTTTCCTCCTGCAGAAGAAAGATTTTCCGCGTTTCTGTTATGGAATTGCGGTAGATCTCGACTTCCTTATTGTTTAAAATATAATTTCGGGATATATTTTGCCAAAAGATTAAAAGAATTAAAATATGGAATAGAAATATCCGTAATATTTCAGAACATTCCGACTCGGCATTTTAAACGGTTTATTAAAAAATAAAGACGGTTTTTGACCCGGACTCTAAATGTACTCTAATTACTGTCAGAATGACCGTAACGGCGCGTAGATGACGAGCAAGGGTTAGACACAAGTATTTGAGCTATCACTTGACGATAAACTTACGAATTGTCATAAATCGTTCCGTGTACCAAACATGCGGCCCAATCATCACCAGGTGGCCCGCGGGAGGTGCAGAAATGAGGTATCTACAGGCTGGTTGAGTGAGATGCAAGGAGTGCGGTGTCAGACGAAGCAGGAGCAGTCTTCATACGACGATTACTTTCTTCGAGGGCGAGCATCGACCGTGCCTTATAGAATGGGGGTTGAGGATCGCTTTGCTGTATAATGGTGGCAATTCCTTCATACCCTTCAGACACGTGAGTAACCAATTGAAGGACGAGACGGGTTTCAGAGACGGGAGCACCAACATTAGCGAGTTGGTCAGCAATCATTTTGAGGGCTTGACAATACGACGATACATTCAGATAGCTATCCATGTGAGTGTTGGTGAATTGTTGTTCCAACATGACGGCTCGAGAATTTTTGTTATCATTAAATATGTCCTTGAGACGGTCCCAAGCGGCTTGGGCTGACGCGCCTGGTTCAAGGATCGTGTGGAGGAGGTCAAGAGATATGGTGTTATAGATCCATTGTTTGACAGCGGCATCGAGAAGAGTCCATTGGGTGTCCTTGTTGATCACGGCATCTTTGGGAGGTGCGATGTGATCGATAACATCGAAAGCCCGGGCTGTTTTAAGGAAGAGCTCTGCCCACGATGCATAATGGACATTCTCGGTTTCGAGCGTGATTTGGACGTAATTCTTGATGTTGGAAACGGAGTATGTAGGGTGAAAGGGGGTTGATTTGGTGGTATAGTCGTTTGTCTTGATTGCAAAAAAAAAAAAAAAAAGGAAAAGGAAAAATAGAGAAAGGAGATGAAGCAGAGTGCGGAAGGTAGAAGAAGATCGAGAAGAGGGCCGATACCATAAAAGTGTTTATTTTCCCATGAATCATCACACATACAATGATCCTATTTATATACAAAGTATACGTAAATTAGCAAGATATGAGCAGATTCCACGGCTCAATACAAGGGAGTCAAATATGATTTTCCTAAATACAAGGAGCTAATTGATACACAGAATATTGACAGAATATTAACATATTATTCTAATAAGAAGTGACATGATTGTTAGAAATCTATATCTCATAGTACTCAACATATTCATATATGTTTCAAATTTAATTTAGTCATAAAATTAATTAGATCTTATGCATGCAAACATAAATAAATATAGTGAAGAAATCATCATTCTTACATTGGAAATTTCGGATTATTGGGCACAAGTGAGTTCTCCTACTCACTTGTTCTTGAGCTCTCCAAATATTGGATGAACAAAGGATTCAAGTATAGAATCCCTCCCAAGGAATAATACCCAAGATAACCTCTTAATAAAATTAATATTATTGATACTAGAACAATATTAATTTTGAATAAAATTGACCCAAAATATTGTTTTGGTCTCCTATTTTTCGGTTAAGAGAAGGGAGAAAATAGAGTAATTTTATCTCTCTAAAACTCTATATTTTAGATGTTGTATGAATGAATAATACACTAACTATTGATGTAGTGTATAAGGTGAATAATAGAGAAAACCCTTTGGTCTCTTTCACTAGGAAAACCGGGTAGGGTGGGGTGGCTTTGGCCAATGCATGATCAAGGTGCTCTTCACAAAAACAACTAGGTTTGCATGGCTAGTAATTAGGTAAAATGATTATGTTTTCCACTTAATTAATCAACATAATATTTAGCCTAATATACCCACTATTTCGGTCCATTTAAGATAAAATGGATTCCATTTTATCTTTGTCAATTTGTCACATGTCACAAGTCATGTAAAATTGTCATGTATTTTTAACGTATTAAAAATCAACGCATTAATAAAATACGTCATGTACAAAATCGACTTAGTAATTCATAATTACTTGTACCAAAATATTTTACCAATTATAAATCACAACATCTTGTATTTATAATAAATTATTCATTCAAATGCAATTGTTTCCTTAAACAATAATTTCATCTAAGTAATAAAACAATTCTATCATTTAGACCGTATCTTATTTAATCAAATTATAATGAGATACGTCAATATTACTTCCAAAATCGTCCGTCAATTTTAAGCAATTTAATTAACCCGTATCGTCATACGATCAATTAAATAATCAATTAAGAGTGTTACCCTTTAGGTATGACCTAAGGGGATCAACTGATCACCACCGTCGCACGACAGTAATGTCAAACTCTAGTCAGCCAATCATTACCGATATGTGTGGACCAGTTGACAGTAAAATATTACTTCCCAATTGTATTCTAAAAATGAGACTTAAACATGTGATCATCATGATCGACAGTTGTGATCGCATTATTGTCGGAGGACACATATTCCAACAATCTCCCACTTGTCCTCGACAAGTGTGCGTCACCAATTCTCTTGTCCTATTACTATCCCTCACTCAATGCAAGGTGTCCTTCAGGTCGTACTTGCAAGTGATCATATCAAGAGTGGTTTCCTCGATCTGGAGAATAACTGATTGACCGGAATTTATCCACCATGGATACCTTCCGAGCGTGGCCACGCATTTCCAGTTCATTACTCCTCGAGTGGCCCTGAGATATTGTTATAACACTGACAAGGGGTGGACAATTCCTATCGCACTTATTCCCTTCGACTAGCCACAGCCATCATAACCCAAAATATGCCCATTTGACCCCATTTACGAAGGTCGTAGTAACACAAATCAAAGTTAATCTGAAATTGTGTCATCTTAGGCGAATAGTCTTTAGTCAAAAGAATCGACTCATTAGAATACTATAGTAGCTCTCGCCACGACCAAGCTATATAAATTTGCCAGAACTCTATAAGCGGTCATAAGGCCCGACAAGGTTTTCCCAACAGTCTGCCTATGTGATCGACTAGTCATCTCACATGACTTCATGGCACTTGAACTTGCCATCAATCGCATCACACTCTAGTCACTTCGAGACGTCACCTCATGTAAGTAACTATGGGCGAATACAATGCTAATCTGCGTTCACTTTAACGGGGTTCAATTATCTCTACAACCCGTTTGGATGTAATAAAGTATAAGGTGAGTTAATAATAACTCAAACGACAAATGTCGACATCACATTCGGGTAGTCAATACCATATTACAACCTTGTGATGTATATCGTAAGTGTGTAAACACTAGTCGATTGCAATAGAAGTTTAACATACCATGTGTCCATGTGTTCAAACTTCTTATATTGCATTATCCTTTATATTCATGTTATCTCTCATAGCATGAACCTTACCAAGTACACATATAGGTTCCCAACCTAGGTTTGGGTTCTTTATCATGAAAGAACTTTCTTGTTGTTTATCACATAACCAACGAATTGTGGTGGATAATATAACTTGCACTGATCAAGTGTTCTACCATTTTGCAATGTACTAGGTATACGTTTTGCAGGGTCTTGCAACAATTGTCAAGATGATTAGCCTAGCACTTCTCATAAGTCCTAGCATATTAGAAGATATCAGTTTTGAGTAACTTCTTACTTCAACTAAGTATATTCAAAGCTTCTTATTTCTCCTTTCAGCTTGAATAGCTTAGGATTTTCATAAATCCTTTCGTGTGATCGAACTTCAATATGTGCAACCTTGGCACATAACAGAGTGTTCTGTCCATCACTGGAATCGCTCATTAGTTCTCCTCGAGAATTCATGACGATTCTTCTATGGCTGCCAATGATTCATCATGCTCTTATGCATATGATTCATTATTGGACATGTGCATGATTATTCTAATGGCGGAAACATTAGTAACTAATAATCATGTGTTCAAACATTCTTAGGTTCAATGAACGACCATGACTGCTAATGGCAATTCCATTTTCATTGACATGAATAACCTATGTTTCTCGTTGATTCGATGTGTATATCTTAATACCTATCCAACATCTCATGATGTGATTGGATTCATCATAGTCCATTTTCATCCAGAATTGAAAACTCAAATACTTCTTTGTGAAAGATAGTATTAGCTCGTCATTCTTAATGAGTAATGAGTTATAAATTTTTACAAGATGATTGCTCCCACTAAATTCCATGTCTTTACATTATAATTTCCAACTCCCACTTAATTCCACATGTTTTGCAATTGACTACTCAATCGAAATATTTCAAGAATTGAAATATATTTTGCTTTGCCAAGTTATTAAGATAAAACCATATATGTTCTCAGCATATCCTTTCAAAATACCTATTTTGAAAAGGTTTCAATCTTAAACTTATGGAAAGAGATTTTAATCTCTAACTCATTCATTTTATAATGATGCGTAGCAATGTCATTATTTAAATGTGAATTTCATTTAATATACGTCCTTCTCAAAATACCCTTTTCTGGAAGGAGGTTTAACCATTTCACTTTCATAATGAGGTTAAGTAATGACACTAGTGTGGTTAACAATTAATTTAGCTTTTGTAGATATCGGTATATCTTTCTTTGCAACTTTTAGTCATAAATCACATTTATTTTTGATGATGCAACTTTGTTTCATTTAGGCTCTTAAGTAAATATCAATATTAAAACTATTGGTCAAAAGTCGTTCATATACTAGCCAAATCTCTTGATAAGACTTTACATTAGCCATTCTTCTTCCAAAACTTTCTTTTGGTCTCCTCGTGTAGTTATCTTGAGAACATATTCTTTTGATTACTTCACTTGGTCTCTTTTGTCATGTAGATTTCATCTATTCGAGACCATAGATCTCATCTATTCGTGTACACTATATATATAGGTATACAAATCATTCTTTCTTGCGTAGATCTCATATACACAAGTACACAAATTTGCTTTGTGTTCTTTGTGTCTTCATTTTTCTCCTACTCTATCTTTAGAATAAATACACTAGAGATTCAAAGATAGCTTATGAGACACAAATAATGATTTTTGAAGTATAAGGAAGACTATCTCATAGGTTGATTAATAGTTTTAAATTTGATAAGTGTACTTGGTGATTGACATTCCTTTAAGAGAGTTCATCAACTCAATCATCATTTTATAATTGATCATACACAAGCCTTAAGCTTGTGGACATATAATGAATCCCATCATTATAGTTATCTATTAGATCACTTTAAGTGGATGATCATATGTTTCTATGTGCAAGCATATATAGACGAATTTTTAGAACAAGAAAAATACGATAAAACGGGTGACTTGGGTTGTAAACCAAGCCACCATAATCCAAAATACAACAATTGTTTAGAAAGGATCAAACATTTCCATGTCGAACACGGAAATCAAAAGGTTCTAAAAATCCGAAACATAAATTAAAATAAGACAATAAAAAGCCAAGCTTCATGGAAGCTACTCCTAGCTTCTTGATGGTTTCTCAAGCTTGCTTTTCCTTTTCCTTGTCCTTGCTTGGTGGAGGCCCTATTTAAAATAAAAAGGGGATACATTATCACAACTTTGTATCACAATACCATAGTTGAATTAGAAACATAAAAGAAAGGATAGTCATTTACCTCTTGGAGTGATCTTTCCCGACTTTGATGTCACCAAGATACTTGGAACAATTTCTTTTCCAATGTCCAACACCATTACAATAATGGCATTTATCAAGAGGACCCTTCTTGATCTTGGAAGTGTTAGCTTCAAAAGTCTTAGCCTTGGTGAAAGTGGGAGCTTGCTTCTTACCCTTCTTCCCATTCTTTTTGAACTTCCCCTTGCTCTTGGTGCTTATGTTAAGCACATCCTTAGGTGGGTTAACATTTAACCCCATGTCTCTTTTGGCTTGTACAAGTAACTTGTGCAACTCTTCAAGAGACACGTCCTTGTCTTGCATGTTAAAATTCACCCGGAATTGAACATATGCCTTGACTTTGGATAAGGAGTGTAGAATCCTATCTACAATGAGCTCTTTGGGGATTTCAACCTTTTGAATCTTCAAAGTCTCGACTAGCTCCATCAATTTGAGCACGTGAGGGCTAACCTTTTGGCCCTCCTTAAAGTCGAGATCAAAGAATGCCGCGGCCGCCTCATATTGGACGATCCGCGGAGTTTGTGAAAACATTGTCACAAGCTTGGAAAAGATTTCATTAGCGGTGCCCATTTTAAAGGCTCTCCTTTGGAGATCCGCCTCCATCGCAAAAATCAACACATTTTTCATTGCGGCGGACTCCTTGTGGTAAGCCTCATATGCTTCCCTAGTAGCGGCACTCGACCTAGCATTAGGTTCGGGTGGAGAGGCCTCGGTGAGGTAACGAAGCTTGTCGTCACCTTGGGCGGCTAATTTGAGTTGGGCATCCCAATCGGAGAAATTTGACCCATTCTTTTCAAGTTTACAACGATCCATGAAGGATCGGAGCCATGAAGTATTAGTGAGAGGTGTGGCGTTGGTGTTTGGAGCGGCCATTGTTATGAGAAATAAAAGTGGTCTACAAAACGAAAATAGAAGGAATAAAACATATGTCGTTTTCAAAATAATAACACTCGTAAAATTTTTATTTAAACAAGTTTTATTGCATTTATCTAGTGACCTCTACCCAACTTTGATAAATGATTCCAAGACCCAAATTCATATTAACTTAGGCATCGGTAAAGCCAAAAACAACCCTTATCAATATAACTCGGTGGATTAACCTTTTAATCGATTCTACTTTTAGAACTCTTGGTCGATAAATTTACATTAAAATTTATCTTTAGCCCAAAACACATCCGGCAACCGTCGAGAATACTTTCGTTGAGTTCAACCCAAATTTCGAATAAATGTGTCCATGATCCAAATTTACATCAACTTGGGCATCGGTAAAGCCGAAAACAACCCTCGTCTTTATAAATTCGGTGGGTAGACATTTATCACCCACTTCCCCTACGTAACAAGGTTTGTACCCCGGTAAAGCCGAGTGCACTCCCTCACGAAATAGGTTTTCATGGTTTCTACTTTTTGGTAAGGCTATGTCTCAATTGTTTATTTTAGCGAGAGGTAATGTCAATTTATTATCTATCACGTTTTAAGTGAACTAAAGCGGTGAACTACGATAATTATAATTGACACGGTCGATAAACTCGATTAAAAAGATGATGATGCATGTTTTAGTTATGGCGATTTAGCGATGCATGCGACATATAAATAAAATGCAAAGCATAAATTAAATCCTAGTATGGCCTTCCTAAAATAGTAAATCTAATAAACTATTACAAATTCGGAAACCAACTCCATTGGTCCCTTGAACTTCGGTTTTGGCACGCATCTCGAGGTAACACCGTCTTTAATGGATCGCCTTCTCGAGTGACACCGTCTTCAAGGATCTCCGGAATAAATAAATTACATAACAAATTACATAGTTTCCTATTATACATTTGTAATTAAAATAAAATAAATCTATTAAATTACAAAACGGTGATACGAGATCACAATAAATTACAACCGAATCGATATTCCCATACATTTCGGGTAATACCAATTAAAAACTAAGGCCATACTAAGTAAAATTACATAATTCAAAAATTACATAAAATAAAATTATGACAATCATAAATAAAATGCAGCATTATAATATGTATGAACATGCCCAATTTTATGTTAAATCGCCTTTAAGGAGCAAATATCGTATATTAAACGGTTTTTACGGATTTGCGTGATTCAACCTTTTAAAATCACAATAAATTACATAAAATCATATTTATGCACAAGTTAATTACCCTAACCAACTTAGGACTCAAAATTATTCTCCACTAACATATTGACAATAATTAACTTATATTTCTTAAAATTGTTCATTAATGGACTCAAAATTACAATAAAATGCCATAAACTCCAAATAAATCACAAAAATTTCAAATAAATTCAAAATTCAAAATTTTAAACTCATGAACATTCTGGAAAAATACCATGACACTCATAATATTCAAAAACCTTAGGTTAAAAAAATTTCGAAAATTATCGGGAAAAACAATGTTGCGGTTTATCGAATTTATCAATTATAATCATAAAAACATGAGAAAAATTATATTTATCAACTTTTCATGTTTAGATCTGAAATATATGATAAAATGCAACATGTGACGTTTTTCCTTAGTCATGAAGTATGTTTTAGCAATTATTCACTAATTAAAGTCACTATTTATGCTATTTTTCATCAAAAATTCATAAATCATGCATAAAGACTTCATTATAACCTATTATTTTACACAAATCTTGTAAAATTGCATGACAACATACTAAATTTCTATGACCAGATTCGAAATATTTCTCATATTAACCTATTTTATCATTTAAATTCGATTTTATCATGAAAAATCCATATTTCGAGTATAAGAACTCATAAAATTATGAAACTTTACAAGTCATCTAAATATAATATATGTGAAAACATATCCAAAAACCACTGGAAAAAACAAAATTTAGATAATTTTAGTCCGAAAATGACATTTTTATCATAAAATCACATTTTTAATGCCATTATTATATAAAATGAACAATAAAAATCCATAAATTAACCAAAATATCCTAAATAAATTTTAGGATGAGAAACATTGACATGCATAATTGATTTCGTGATATATCATAATAAACACAAATTTACAAGTTTTATATGTTAATCGTATAACTCGGAAAACCTATAACCGATTTGCATGCAAACAACCTAAGGCTCATGATACCGCTTGTTAGAAATCTGTATATCATAGTACTCAACATATTCATATATGTTTCAAATTTAATTTAGTCATAAAATTAATTAGATCTTATGCATGCAAACATAAGTAAATATAGTGAAGAAATCATCATTCTTACATTGGAAATTTCGGATTATTGGGCACAAGTGGGTTCTCCTACTCACTTGTTCTTGAGCTCTTCAAATACAGGATGAACAAAGGATTCAAGTATAGAATCCCTCCCAAGGAATAATACCCAAGATAACCTCTCAATAAAATTAATATTATTGATACTAGAACAATATTAATTTTGAATAAAATTGACTCAAAATATTGGTTTGGTCTCCTATTTTTCGGTTAAGAGAAAGGAGAAAATTGAGTAATTTTATCTCACTAAAACTCTATATTTTAGATGTTGTATGAATGAATAATACACTAACTATTGATGTAGTGTATAAGGTGAATAATAGAGAAAACCCTTTGGTCTCTTTCACTAGGGAAACCGGGTAGGGTGGGGTGGCTTTAGCCAATGCATGATCAAGGTACTCTTCACAAAAACAACTAGGTTTGCATGGCTAGTAATTAGGTAAAATGATTATGTTTTCCACTTAATTAATCAACATAATATTTAGCCTAATATACCCACTATTTCGGTCCATTTAAGATAAAATGGATTCCATTTTATCTTTGTCAATTTGTCAATTTGTCACATGTCACAAGTCATGTAAAATTGTCATGTATTTTTAACGTATTAAAAATCAACGCATTAATAAAATACGTCATGTACAAAATCGACTTAGTAATTCATAATTACTTGTACCAAAATAATTTACCAATTATAAATCACAACATCTTGTATTTATAATAAATTATTCATTCAAATGCAATTGTTTCCTTAAACAATAATTTCATCTAAGTAATAAAAAAATTTGATCACTTAGACCGTATCTTATTTAATCAAATTATAATGAGATACGTAAATATTACTTCCAAAATCGCCTGTTAATTTTAAGCAATTTAATTAACCTGTATCGTCATACGATCAATTAAATAATCAATTAAGAGTGTTACCCTTTAGGTATGACCTAAGGGGATCAACTAATCACCACCGTCGCACGACAGTAATGTCAAACTCTAGTCAGCCAATCATTACCGATATGTGTGGACCAGTTGACAGTAAAATATTGCTTCCCAATTGTATTCTAAAAATGAGACTTAAACATGTGATCATCATGATCGACAGCTATGATCGCATTATTGTCGGAGGACACATATTTCAACAATGATATGCTCTACAATTATTAATGTAATAGAGGTAAGGATTGATTCTAATTGATACATAATATACACTGATTGATTTGGGCACATTACCAAATTTGGGTGATTAGATGCTTGATGATTCTTCTAGAGGATCCTTTGTTTATCTTCAATTGCTGACAAAGCCTTCTGATGTTTTTATCCATTGAGAGTACCATTATAATGATGAGGACAAAAACTCATGGAAGTTGATATCTTGTGACTATTTTCCGCCTACTTTCCAATATCCTTTATTTATCTTTATTCATGAGGTCTGGGGAGGGGTTAGTTGATGGTGGTGGTGGCGGCAGTACAGAGGAAGCAGAAAAAGAGAACAATGGTGATTACGGTAAATAAAGGGGAAGAAGAGAAGGGTGAGAAGGAGATGGTTTAATTATTATTATTAGTGCCACGTCATGTTACTTAAGTGTCATGTCATTGACACGTAAGTATTGACTTGAAACAATAAGTGACACGTAGATGTTAACCTGTGATAGGAGGTTAAAAATTGGGTGAGTCTATTTTGAGAATGGGTTGTACTTTTCCACATACGAATTTTTCTCTTTCACATACGCCTTTTACTATTATACCCTTGTCATTTGTTTTTCTTCCTTCACTGAATTAATTATTTTCATCTTCTCTCACTTCACCTCCCTCCGACGACCCACTCCGTCCAATCGTATTCCGGATGACCTATGCTCCAGCCGACCGGGCTTGCCTCCGACGCATGTAAAAGAGAGTTGACCACCCATTTACGACCCTACCTGGCCAATCCATTATATGACATATACAATTGATATATTTTTTCCTGGACAAATTAGAATTTAATGCCTAATTGCTCCACCTATCAAATCCTCATTGCATAACGTGGAGTACTTGTAACACCCCTGATGCGTGTCTTTTATATGATGTTTTACATCCCATTTTACACGCATTTCAGAGCTCATTCATGTAGTTTATGCTACACTTCTCCCTATTTTCGTCTACTTCCGTATTTTTGTACATTATTGCAGAAATGTGAAGAATCCAGCGGAAATCAAGCTAAATCCGTCCCCGAGTATCCTGCATTGCATTTGGCGTGAAGTATTCACCCGAGGAACGAGCTTGGTGCGCAATTCAAAGCCCAAAAGACAAGTCCGCGAGTTTTCAGAAGTCAAGTAGCAGCTCAATCAGTCGATCGACCTCTGCCATCAGTCGATCGACCAATCATCGGTTTCCAGAAACTAATGTTTACTGAAGACCAGTCGATCGACCATTCCTAGCAGTCGATCGACCAATCTGCTATTCCAGACGAGAATTAAAAGACTGAGGAAGCATAAGCCCACTATGTTTTAGGTTTTGGAAATAAAAGTTACGGATGTTTGCTATATAACGTAACATAAGCATTCAGTTTTGACATCTCGTTTTTTAGACTCAAGTTTTCATACAGTAATATTTAGATTTGGAATCAGGGTTTGGATTATTGTTAAGCATTGGATCTTTGGTTCTTATCCCTAATCTTTCCTCGCATTCGGTATTCATCCGCCCTAATTTGGTTTATTGTTTTATTTCATCATTAGTATAGAATTGCTAGTTAGACTCCCGCAACCAAATCATTGTTTATGTTAATTGTTTACTTTATCGTTTCAAGCATGAATTCAGTAGTTAGTTTCATCATCGTTATTATTGTTTTTATCCTTAGCATGAGTAGCTAGATTATTTGTGCTAGGATGTAGGCGAGTTATAGCATAGGCGGCAATAGATTGAACACGGCTGATTCGCGTGTGTCGATCGATCGACCGACATTCTTGGTCGATCGACTGACCTCGTGAGGTTACCCTTCGTTTTAATTGATTTTAATGTTGTATTTAACGAATCGAATGCATGCGACCAGTTAGATGCTTAATTTATGACTGACCCATTAGATCGAAAGATAGGGAAAGTTATTTGACCACCAATTAAGATGACTAAACTGTGCTGAGATCGAAAGATAGGTATAGTTTAGACCGTTAGTCACTCTTCAGGACGAGAGTCAGTATTAGTGATATTAGGGACCAATAGCGAGATCGAAAGATGCTATTTGTTAAGAGTGGACCGAGAGGACCTCTTGTTTCCCGCCTCACTTGTGTTCGATTTAGACCTGTTTAGTATGCTGCCGCCGAAGCTGTAATGGACCGACCATCCTAATACCCCTTTCTTTATCTGTTTAATCCGTCTTTCTAGTTTATTATTTACTCTTAGCTGTAGACCAATTCAACTCAACCCCCACACTTGTTACCTTAGACTGAATTTAGACAACTAGAATTTACATCTGCCTCTCTGTGGTTCGACCCGACTGCCGCTAGCTATAGTTGTAGTTGGAAATTATAAATCTTATTTTTGACACCTCACGACGGGTATCAAATTTTGGCGCCGTTGCCGGGGAGGCAATAGTTCTAATTTTAGTTGTTTTATTTTTAGTCTTTTTTAGTTTAAGGGACTTCTGTTCCTTAAACTTTTCTTATATTCTTTTTGTAGTTTCTTCTTATGCGCAGGTCACAGGGTGGTGAACTAGTACCATTTGATCCTGAGATAGAGAAATCTTTGCGCGAGTTGAGACGATCACAAAGGGTATTACCGACAGAGGAAGAGCTGAGTACTCTGTCAAGCTATTACGAGAACGACCTGTTCGAAGAAGACCCACATTCTTCACCCGTTTCCACTTCTTCAGCCGAGACAGTCACTTCTCCAGAAATTCCAGTCATGGCCGAGGAAGCGAGTATAGCTAGTCATTCGAAATGACAAATTGAAAATTTATATAAGGGGTTCGAATTACCGGGAGATGCGGGAAGTTCGAACCAAAGCCTTCATACATCAATATGGTTGAGAGAAACCGGTTGGGGAGTGCAAATGAAGATGCAGCTAAGCATATGGAGACCTTTATTGACTACTGCTGTTCCATACCCCCACCCGCCGGCGTGACCCAAGACCAGATCAAGGAGACCATGTTTATCTTCTCCCATCGTGATTCTGCAAGGGAGTGGTATAGAGATCTGGACCGAGCCGTTCATGGGATTACTGACTGGAATTCCTTGGCATTGGCATTCTACAAGAAGTACTTTTCTGCTTCTAAAACAATTGCTATTAGAGCCCAAATCACAAGTTTCAAACAAGGGCCGGATGAGAACTTCCACAAGGCATGGGTCTGATTTAAGAAGCTGGTGCGAACCATACCGCACCATGGTTTCGAAAAATGGAGCTTGTGCAATCATTTCTATAATGGACTGTATGACGATCAGAGGGCCATTTTGGATGCTGCAGCCAATGGCCGATTTACTGAAAATTTGGGAGCAACCAAGGGGTGGAAGATCATTGACGATCTAGCTACCCACAAGGCTGAGTATGGGAATTCCAGAGGGAACCAGAGGAGAGCTGCTGAATCTTCCTCTGTTGCTGCACTTGAAGCTCTCACTGCGAGATTTGACAAATATGAATTGGGAGGAGCTTCTAAAGGTGGGATGTACCAAGTAAATGTTGTGTCACACGGTCCTTTCGTCTGTGAAAGGTGTGGAGCTGAGGGACATGTTTCGAAGAATTGCCCTAGTCCTTTTGAGTCTTGTGTTGCCTTTCAACATTATAGGCAGACAAACACCTACTATGAGCCCAATGTTCATCCCAATCTGAGGTGGAGTAGCCAGAATGTCCTAAATCCAACTCCACCTCGCAAACGACAACCCTATGTGCCCCCTCATCAAAAGCAACAACAATATCGTAAAACTCCTTATGTGCCGCAAAGAAAGAACAACAATCTCACAGTTCGATTTTTCTTTGAGTTCAAAAACTTGTTGCTGAAGGAGTCCCAAGCACGAGAGGCCGGGATGAAGTTACTTGAGAGCCAAATTGCTCAATTGGCTAGTAAGAGTACCTCTCGAGCTCCGGGACACTTGCCGACTCAAACCGACCAAAAGGAGACCTTAAACGCCATCACATTAGGGAGTGGGTCCACCCTGGAGGGGCCTGCCATGGTCGAGGATGCTGTTGAAAAGAATGAGGCAGATCCGAGTCAAAAGAAAGCTGAAACGAATAATTCAAAGAAAAAGGCGTCTACCAGGTATATCAGTCGATCGACTGATACACCCGGTCGATCGACTGATACACGGGTTGCAGGAGCTTCTGGAACTGTTCACCTCAGTCGATCGACTGAGCAGAGTGGTCGATCGACCAAGATTACTGCTGATAGCGAGAGTGTTCATCCTCTGATGCCCGATAACTTGAGGGATTATTTGTTTCGGGGCACGACAGCTCCGAAAGTATTAGGGCCAGACCCGAGTGCTGATGGGTCCGTCCCAATTCCGAAGTTCGATCCGATGACGGTTAATGGTTTATATTTGAGACGGTCTGAGGAGGATTCGAGCTTTAACAAAGAGAAAGCAGTGGACTTCCAGCCTAAGTCCACGGATGCCGGTATGCGCAACTTAGAGGAGAGGGCTAAGGTACTTCTTACAGCCCCATATCCGGAGAGACTAGTGCCAACAAAAGAACAGGTATCTTTCAGTAAATTTGAAAAAGTTATTCGTAGCTTGAATGTACAAGTACCCTTCCTTGAGTTGGTCAATCAGGTGCCTGCCTACACTAAATTCATGAAACAACTCCTATCAAAGAAAAAGTCGCTTGAACATGTTCACACTGTCGCTTTAACTAAAGAGTCATGCTCTTACTTGTTTCACACTGCACCCCATAAGCTAGAGGACCCGGGTAGCTTTTCTGTTCCTTGCAATATAGGTACCTTCTCTATTGAGAAGGCATTATGTGACCTAGGAGCTAGTATAAGCGTCATGCCTTTGAGTCTAGCTAGGAAGCTTAAATTGACTAGGTTCGCGATGAGAGACATGATGGTTCGGATGGTCGACCGATCTGCGGTCCAGCCAATAGGGGTCTTAGAGGACATCCCTGTCCAAATAGGGAAGTTCTTTTTCCCCGTTGACTTTGTTGTACTTGACATGCCTGAGGATGCTCATATACCCATTATTTTGGGTAGGCCATTTCTGCACACTGCTGGTGCAGTCATAGATGTCGGTCTAGGAACCTTGACTTTCAAAGTGGGAAAGCATTCCATTGTTTTTGCCCAACCTGCTAAGAAAAAGGACCCCATGTGGCCGGTGACTTGTAACACGGTTTCTGAAAAGAAATCGTACTTTGTGCTTCCTGAATTGCCTGTCTCTATTACTACTTCTGTGTTAACCCCTCCGCCCCAGACTGGGAGCAAATTGGAGGAAGATTTGTCTATTTCTGATAATGCAGGAGCTGGTTTGGGGAAGGAAGAGCTGCAGGCCACTCTAGCTGCGAAGAAGCCGATCATTCAAAGAGGAGGTCTTGGTTGCCTGAGCTATGGAATCGATGAAGTTGTTGACGACGACCCGGTCAAAGCCAGAAAGTCTGATTTGGATTCTGACAAGCCCAAAGAGATCCTTGACTAGGGAGATGATGAGAGTGTTGATCCGTTGAGCCATACGGACATGGAAGCTAAGAAGGGTGCAGCTGCTCAGATAAGCACCATTGAGGCTACCTCTAGTAGCCAGAAGCCGATGAAGTAGGCCATACCGTGGTCTTTCTTGGTCAACTATTAGTTGATTGAGCTCTTCATAAACTTCATTTTATTTGCTTTTGTTAAGACAATTTTTATTGCTTTTGTGTGCGCGAAAACTTCGCATTTTATTTTTGCTTGCTTAGGATTTTATACGTTTGAGACTTTGTTTTGGGTTTTGCGCAATTTTGGGCGCGTATTATTGTGCACTTGCAGGTTTTTAGACCTCAGTTGCTCAAGTTATTGAGCGAATACGAAGAAATAAGGAGTACAACAGTACTTTCAGTCGATCGACTGACCACATTGGTCGATCGACTGAGTTGCACCTTCCAGGAGCTACTGTTCCTGACACATTGGTCGATCGACTGCCATCCTTGGTCGATCGACCAAGGACACTGCTGTACCTATTCACGACCTCTCCCCTGCTGTGTTTGGTCGAGATGCGGACTTAAGGGAGTTTTCTACTCCACTTTATTTTCTGTCCATTTCTTTATTTCTTCTATTGTCTCATTTGTGCACAGTTTTACCGCTTCAAAATTGTTTTCTCGGTTTTATGCGTGGTTTTACTTGTCTTTCAGGTACTTTTTAGTAGCACTGCTGGCTACTGAAATCTCCTAGCTCACGCTGGTTTGGGGAGGTTTCTTTTGCTGCGCTTAAAGTCTTGTAAGTTCCCGATTTTCACTTCATGTCATTTTTATTTATTTTCCCGCAAATTCCCGTTTCTCTTCTTTCATTATATGATTTTGCACAATGGGGACATTGTGCGATTTGGTTTGGGGAAGGGTTTTGCGTCGCATATCATTTGCTTGCATTCACGTTTACATTTTGTTTTGCATTGTTTATTTCATTTCTCATATATATACAAAAATTCCAAAAAACAATTGAAAAATTTCAAAAATTTCCATAAATTGCACGTCTATTTTAGCATATAGGTCGAGTCAAAACGGTAGTATTTCAAGGATGATATAGCATTTGCACCTGTTTTTACCTAAGCCTTGCTAGATTGACATGTTATTAGTAGAATCATATATGCATAGTCTACGAGTTTTCGTTAATTTCCTTGGTGAACTTGAAACTTGACTTTGAAAATTGGCAAACTACATCATATTTCTGAGATTTAGAGCCTATAACTGGTGACATCTATGATCGGTTTATTTAGGAATGTGAGTAGTACTCCTTATGAGACATGTCAAATCAATGTGCATAAATGTGAACTTAATCTTCTTAATACCTGTACGCATTCGGTTTGTGGTTAGTTGACACATGTGGTAGAGGTTTCCCCTTATTCGTTTTGCCCATAAGCTCCACACTGCCAAAAATATCCCTTTTTGTCCCATTTACTACATCCTACATTTAGCCTGTCCTTTGTCAAGCTAGTAGTCTGTGTTCTTGGGGTTGTTACTCATTTTTGGTGGCATATGCTCTGTTTGAGATAATATTGGGAAGATGAAAAGAAAGAAAGAAAGAAATAGAAAAGAAAAAAAAAGATGAAAATATGATTCGAAAAAGAAAAAAAAAGAGTTCTGTACTGTTTAAGCAGTCGATCGACTGCCCTTATAGGTCGATCGACCGAGGTTCGAGAAAGAGAAAGAATCAAATTCGCATAATTCAATCCTTATCTTTTGGCGATTTTTGCTCCCATGTGTTATTCATATTTTATGGGGAGTTAGTTGATTACTTTTATCTCTGGAAATTGTGAGATTTGTGCTTGCTATAGCACCGTTTCGTTTGATTATGAGCAAGAAGTTGGATGTTGCCATTTGGTTCCGTTTTGGTACTAGCTTGATCACCTGTACCTCCACTTTACCTTAAATGTTTTGCCTCTTCTTACCCATACCTCACATATCCACATATATACCTCGGCATGTGTCATGGTCTCTTGTTGGTTATTGGAATGCGTATGTACGGTTGTAGAGATTGCTTTCATGTTATATTGCAGGCATGTTCTTATAGGTCGTAGTTGGGTGAGCGTCATTACAATTACTTCTTTCTATCTTACATATATTCACCTGTACTTATTGAGTGATTTGAGCGACCCGTGAGAGTCCAATTTGATGAGTTTCTACAGTTGACGGTTCAGCATATTTTTAACGACTCCATAACTCGTTTGCATGATTCGCATTGCTAATTGATTGTTGGTTAAAGTATTAAAATGGTTTAGGCCTCACATGTTGCAATTCGCTCTGAGATTGAACTCGTTCCATTAGGGCATTAGATCGAGTCTAGTTCTTGCTTAAGGACAAGCAAGGGTTTGGTTTGGGGAAGTTTGATGCGTGTCTTTTATATGATGTTTTACATCCCATTTTACACGCATTTCAGAGTTCATTCATGTAGTTTATGCTACACTTCTCCCTATTTCCGTCTACTTCCGTATTTTTGTACATTATTGCAGAAATGTGAAGAATCCAGCGGAAATCAAGCTAAATCCGTCCCCGAGTATCCTGCATTGCATTTGGCGTGAAGTATTCACCCGAGGAACAAGCTTGGTGCGCAATTCAAAGCCCAAAAGGCAAGTCCACGAGTTTTCAGAAGTCAAGTAGTAGCTCAATCAGTCGATCGACCTCTGCCATCAGTCGATCGACCAATCATCGGTTTCCAGAAACTACTGTTTACTGAAGACCAGTCGATCGACCATTCCTAGCAGTCGATCGACCAATCTGCTATTCCAGACGACAATTAAAAGACTGAGGAAGCATAAGCCCACTATGTTTTAGGTTTTGGAAATAAAAGTTACGGATGTTTGCTATATAACGTAACATAAGCATTCAGTTTTGACATCTCGTTTTTTAGACTCAAGTTTTCATACAGTAATATTTAGTTTTGGAATTAGGGTTTGGATTATTGTTAAGCATTGGATCTTTGGTTCTTATCCCTAATCTTTCCTCTGCAATTCGGTATTCATCTGCCCTAATTTCAGTTTATTGTTTTATTTCATCATTAGTATAGAATTGCTAGTTAGACTCCCGCAACCAAATCATTGTTTATGTTAATTGTTTACTTTATCGTTTCAAGCATGAATTCAGTAGTTAGTTTCATCATCGTTATTATTGTTTTTACCCTTAGCATGAGTAGCTAGATTATTTGTGCTAGGATGTAAGCGAGTTATAGCATAGGCGGCAATAGATTGAACACGGCCTGATTCGCGTGTCAGTCGATCGACTGACATTCTTGGTCGATCGACTGACCTCGTGAGGTTACCCTTCGTTTTAATTGATTTTAATGTTGTATTTAACGAATCGAATGCATGCGACCAGTTAGATGCTTAATTTATGACTGACCCGTTAGATCGAAAGATAGGGAAAGTTATTTGACCACCAATTAAGATGACTAAACTGTGTTGAGATCGAAAGATAGGTATAGTTTAGACCGTTAGTCACTCTTCAGGACGAGAGTCAGTATTAGTGATATTAAAGACATATAGCGAGATCGAAAGATGCTATTTGTTAAGAGTGGACCGAGAGGACCTCTTGTTTCCCGCCTCACTTGTGTTCGATTTAGACCTGTTTAGTATGCTGCCGCCGAAGCTGTAATGGACCGACCATCCTAGTACCCCTTTCTTTATCTGTTTAATCCGTCTTTCTAGTTTATTATTTACTCTTAGCTGTAGACCAATTCAACTCAACCCCACACTTGTTACCTTAGACTGAATTTAGACAACTAGAATTTACATCTGCCTCACTGTGGTTCGACCCGACTGCCGCTAGCTATAGTTGTAGTTGGAAATTATAAATCTTATTTTTGACACCTCACGACGGGTATCAACCCCCATACTCTAAGTGCCTTACCAGGACCACTCAGGTATAAGGATGCTACCATCTCGGTTACCCGAGGCAATGATAATCATCAAACAATAACGAAACAACATTTAAATAGTATAACTTTAGTGAAAGGTTACAATTCAAAGCCAAATCCAAAATACGAATACAAGTTCTCAACCAACTGTCTAATCAGCTAATGAAATGTTTATTAAACTACTAATGCTACAGCGGAAGACTTCTATCATCAGACGGTGGCACATCCCAGCTATCCCATGTAACTCGACTCATACATGCTCAATAACTGCTCACCGTCCCCGAATGGATCACCACAGTTTTTAAAACATTAAACGGGGTCAGTACTAATCACACAATTTATATAAACCAACATCACAGTAAACAAGCAGCTCAACGATCACACACACAATCACACCCACTCCAATCAATCTCCGTCACCGATCGTCCACCTTTGGACCACCCGCCGCTGGGGGACCACAGCCGTACCCACCAAATCCCCGATCATCATACCGAGCGATAACCCTGTCCCATAAATGTGCACATCCCCTCCCGTGGCGGGTTCCACGGAGGGCGAAACTAGGGCGTGAAGCCACTCCCGCAAGTGACTCCACTCAGCCGAGAACGCATCTCGAGAACCAGAGACAAACAATCACAACCATTAAGCAGCAATCAAAACCAACAACCATCACAATACGAATACGATAATATTCAACAATCACACAACACCAACAATGCATTATGGGACTAATACTGAGTAGGGAAAACCCTACCTGGAAAGCAACACAATCAGACGGTCTCACAGCTGATATCAAAAGGCTTCTTCTACGAATCCTCCTCCTAACATACAAACATATAATCACTACCAATCACGAAATACAACAAAACCCCAAAATCCCAATATTAGGGTTTAACCAACTTTAACGAAATACTATAAAAACGGTACGTAGGTCTTACCCTCGACGCAAGGATCACAAAGTTATAAAGAAAGGTAAAATCCGACCTTCCGGGATTTGCCAACAATGCGATTGATGCGAAGAACGTAGTTTGTTTTCTCTTTTGAAAGCAATTAGGTTTTAAAAGTGTTTAAAGAAAAGTGACGGAAGTAATTATATACTTAATCGCAATATTAACAAAACCCGACAAATCATCCCCCGTAAACCGGCTACTCGATCGAGTATCTGAGGTACTCGATCGAGTGCCCCCTTACTCGATCGAGTATCAACGTTACTCGATCGAGTACCCAAGAGGCCCGAAACTATTTTTAAAACGCAACACACCCTTACTCGACAGAGTAAGGCCTACTCGATAGAGTACCCAGAGACTCATAAAACCGTAGTATTACAGTCTTCCCTCCTTAAAAAGAACTTCGTCCCCGAAGTTCAAACCACAACAAAACAAAGACACACACTATAACACTCCCAACACAACGACCAAAACAAAACTCAACATAAAACATGTTACTAACCCAAACTCAACCCGACTCAACCACAACAAACATACCGACACAACGTAAAAAGGTATAAAAAGCTCTTAAAACTCTTCGCGATCATCTCCTACCCCCCTAAAAGAAACAAGGTTACGTCCCCGTAACCATACATACTTGATCAAAAAGGAAAGGGTAACGCTCTCTCATGGCCTCCTCTGCCTCCCATGTAGCTTCCTCAGTCTCGTGGTTAGACCAAAGGATCTTAAGCAAAACTGTCTCACCACTCCTAGTCTTCCTAACCTTCCGGTCAAGAATCTGCTTAGGGACCTCAAGATATGATAAGGACTCATCTAGCTCTAAGCTCTCTGCCTCTAACACATGTGACGGGTCACTCACATACTTCCGCAGCTAAGATACATGAAACACATTATGCACTCTCTCTAACGCAACTGGTAACGCCAGACGATATACAAACTCTCCAACCCGCTCTAAGATCTCATAGGGCCCGATGAACTTCTGACTCAGCTTGTCTTTCTTCCCAAATCTCATAACCCCACGCATAGGAGATACTTTCAGAAGAACCTTATCCCCAACCTGAAACTCTATATCCCGGCGATGTAGATCTGCATAACTCTTTTGCCTATCCTGAGCTGCTCTCATCCGTTCCCTGATCATCTTAATCTGTTCAACCATCTCATGTACCATCTCTGGTCCTAGAACCATCAAGCCAAAGACGTGTCCCAACAAATCGGACTCCTACATCTCCTCCCATATAAAGTCTCAAACGGTGCCATGCCAATACTAGTGTGATAGCTGTTGTTGTAAGAAAACTCTATCAAATCCAACCTCTGTTCCCAGCTACCACCAAAGCCCATCACACAAGCTCGTAACATATCCTCAAGAGTCTTGATCGTTCTCTCAGTCTGACCGTCTGTCTCAGGATGAAATGATGTACTCATCTTCAAAGTTGTTCCCAAAGATTCCTGCAACTCTTTCCAAAACCTTGAGATAAATCTCGCATCTCTGTCAGATACTATGTCCTTAGGGACTCCATGTAACTTAAGCACATTCTTCTGATAAGCCATAGCTAATTGTGCCTTAGTCCATGTATCTTTCATTGGCACAAAGTGAGCTGACTTGGTCAGTCGATCCACTATTACCCATATCATGTTGTTACCCTGTTGACTCTTTGTCAAACCCACGATAAAATCCATAGAAATGGATTCCCACTTCCACTCAGGTACCTCCAAAGACTGAATCTTACCTTGTGGTCGTCGCTGTTCCCCTTTAACTCTCTGGCATGTCAAACAACGGGCCACAAACTCAGCTGTTTCTTTCTTCATCCCAGGCCACCAAAACGTGTTCTTTAGATCCTTGTACAGCTTGTCACCACCTGGATGTACTGAATACGGTGTACAATGTGCCTCTGTCATGATAGTCTTTTTCAGCTCCTCATCATTAGGGACACACCACCTCCCATCAAACCTCAAACTACCATCTGTATGAATAGAGAATCGAGACACTGTCCCTTTCTCTACTCCACTCAACCATCTTAGGATCCAACGCCTGTTTACCTCGAATATCATCATACAGATCAGCCTGTACTGTCAAATCTCCCACGGCATCCCCTCTCTGCATCATATGTATCCCAAACCTCCCCACCTCATCTCTCAACCTCATCAAAGATAAAGTTGTACACAAAGAATGTACACTCTTCCTACTCAAAGCATCTGCAACAACATTGGCTTTCCCTTCATGGTAGATAATATCCATGTCATAATCGCCAATCAGCTTCATCCACCTCCTCTGTCTCATGTTCAACTCCTTTTGAGTGAAGATGTACTTGAGACTCTTGTGATCCGAAAATACCTTAAAGGTCGTCCCATAAAGGTAATGTCTCCAAATCTTGAGAGCAAACACCACTGCACCCAACTCCAGATCATGTGTAGGATAGTTCTCCTCATAAGGCTTCAATTGCCTAGAAGCATAGGCAATCACTTTTCCGTTCTGCATCAACACACATCCCAAACCATTCTTTGAGGCATCTGTATAAACCTCAAAGTTCTCGATCCCTTCAGGCAATGCTAAGATAGGAGCTGTGGTCAAACGCTCCTTTAATGTTTGGAACGCTGTCTCACAACTCTCATCCCAACGAAACATGTTCTCTTTCCTCATCAAAGCTGTCATAGGTCTAGCTATCTTGGAGAAATCTTTCATGAACCGTCTGTAGTATCCAGCTACACCCAAGAATCTCCTGATCTCAGCAACATTCTTTGGTGCTTCCCACTTTGTCACTGCCTCAATCTTTGCTGGATCCACAGCTACTCCCTCCTTAGAGATCACATGCCCCAGAAAAGCAACTTTCTCTAACCAGAACTCACACTTGGACAGCTTAGCATATAGCTCATGCTCCCTCAAAGTCTGCAACACAGTCCTCAGATGCTCCTCATGCTCCTCCTTAGTCTTGGAGTAGACTAAGATGTCATCGATAAACACCACCACAAACTTGTCCAAAAACTGTCTCAAGATTCTGTTCATCAAATCCATAAACACAGCTGGTGCATTAGATAACCCTAACGGCATCACCACATACTCATAATGGCCATACCTTGATGTGAAAGCTATCTTTGGTATGTCCACCTCTCTAATCTTCACCTGATGGTACCCCGACCTCAAATCAATCTTGGAAAAGACTGATGCACCACTCAACTGATCAAACAGGTCATCTATCCTTGGCAAAGGATACTTGTTCTTCACCGTCACTCGGTTCAGCTCTCTGTAGTCTATGCACAACCTCAAACTCCCATATTTCTTCTTCACAAAAAGAACTGGTGCTCCCCACGGCGATACACTAGGTCTAATGTATCCCTTCTCTATCAGATCATCTAACTGTTTCCTGAGCTCCTCCATCTCTTTAGGACCCATCCGGTATGGTGCCTTAGAGATTGGCCCCGTCCCCGGTTTCAACTCAACCGTGAAATCTATCTCCCTCTTCGGTGGCAACCCCGGAATCTCCTCTGGAAAAACATATGCAAACTCTCCCACCACTGGTATCTGATCAACTGTTGGACTCTCTATCCGGTCATCTCTCACATGGCACAAGATCAAAGGGCATCCCTTCCTCAGATAAGACTTCAAAGTGACAGCTGCAATCAACTTAACTTTGGGTTTGACCACAAACTCACGATAAGACACACTAACACCCTTAGGACCTCTCAAAGACACTTTCTTTTGATGACAGTCTATCTTAGCTTTATACTTTCCCAACCAATCCATCCCGACTATCATCTCAAAACCGTCAAAAGGAAACTCTAGCAAGTCTACAGGTATATCAACCTGCCCAACTATCATAGACACATCTCTATACAACCTCCCACATGATACAGACTCACCCGAA
Organism: Silene latifolia; assembly: GCF_048544455.1. Taxonomy (NCBI): domain Eukaryota; kingdom Viridiplantae; phylum Streptophyta; class Magnoliopsida; order Caryophyllales; family Caryophyllaceae; genus Silene; species Silene latifolia. The sequence continues at coordinate 171,140,421 of NC_133526.1, forward strand.
GGTATAAAAACTTTCTCACTTACAGACTCATATACCCTCAAACCAAACCGTTTAACATGACTCGAAGATACAAACGATTGAGATGCCCCCGAATCAAACAAAACAAAGGTATGAATACCGTTAACAAGAAAAGTACCAGTGATAACATGTGCATCATCCTCAGCTGCTTTCTTGTCCATCATGAACAGCTTTCCACTGGTCTTCTGTCCACCTCCCGGACAAGATCTTGGCGGATGTGGTCGGCTTAGCACCGACCCCCGATTGTTGTTGTTGTTCGTAGCTGGTTTCTGATAAGAATTACCGCCGTTGCGGTTACCTCCACCCTGATAGCTCTGACTTCCCCGGTTAGACCATGACCCAGACGGTCTATTGCTCGCATAACTCTGTGCAGGACCCTGAGAATAGCTCCCCCGAGCCGATCCCTAAAAAGCTCCAGGCATACTCGTGCACTCATGTCTCTTGTGTCCTACATCGCCACAGCCATAGCAGGTCATTCCCCAACTACCACTACTACTCATACGGCCACGCCCAAAGGAAGCCCCGGCACTGAACCCTGACCCAGAAGAAAACCCTCTAGCTTGATTGTGGTTGCCTTTCTTGTGACAAGATTGGCCACCACCTTCACTCTCAGCCTTTCTTTTCTCACCCACTCTCTCCTAAGCCATCTCCACCAACCTCTCAGCTCTCCCAGCTCTCTCATAAGCTTCCTTAACATCAATAAGGACTCCCACGGGTATCTTATCCATGATCTTAGGGGTCAACCCCCTCTCAAACCTCAGCGCCAGGTTCTCCTCACTCAAACCCATATCCTCAGCATACCTAGACTTCTCATTAAACTTCTTGTAGTATTCAGCCATAGACATATCAGATGTCATCTTAAACCCATCAAACTCCTCTCTCAGCTTACTCCTCACATGTTCCGGTACAAACTCTTTCCTCATAGCCCTCCGAAACTCTTCCCAAGGTATAGCAGGTAAGCCCTGGTTCGCATACATCTCCCTAGCACTCACCTTCATCTTATCCCACCACTCGTCAGCTGCTTCCCTCAGGTAGAACGCAGCTTGTTCTACTCTCATGTCATCAGGACAGTGAACCATGTCTAGTATGTTCTCCATCTCACGATGCCAGTTGTCAAGAAGGTTTGGTTCCCCGGTCCCCTTGTACTCTTTTGGGTTAAACCTCGCTATATAAAGGCTGATCTTAGAGTGATCAACCTCCTTGTCCTTTCCCACTTTCTTTAAGGCCTCCGTAAGAGCATCCTGATGCTCCAACGTCTTAACGATATCATCTATGTTCATGGTCTCAGCTCTCGCATATAAAGCATTTCTCTTGGGCGGCATCTTGAAACTATATAAGAAAGGGTAGATATAAACATACGCACTAAAACCTCAAAACACGAAAGCAGGCTGCCCAGAACACACTCGATCGAGTACCTAAACCTACTCGATCGAGTAGAAGCTACTCGATCGAGTGCCCACCATACTCGATCGAGTGCCACTACTACAAATAAAGGCAACCACAACGGCCCTTTAACAACGCTTATTCACGAAAATCATCAAAACACGTTGTAGAATTGATTCCGCGAATTTTACCAAACTTAATTACAACGGTTCTGTGTTGTTAACCGTTGTTATTGGTTTTAACAACGGGTCATACTTGAACAACCGTTGTTAATGAAATAACTAATAACAACGGTTAAATTTTAACCGTTGTTAATGGTTTGGCGCCAAATTAGTGAAAAGTAATCACAACGGTTATATTAGAACCCGTTTTTAATACTTTTTAACAACGGTTGTAGACTCAATAACCGTTGTTATTAATGTTATGAAAATCTTAAGAACAACAGATTGCTTTATTCTGCTATACGCTACAAAACACAAACACAAGCTAATACTGCTACTATATCATCCTCCATTCCTCCCTGATCGTCTCTCTGTCTTCATCTCCGTCACTGTTGTCACCGTCTTCTCTCCCTCATCGTGTTTATCAATCAGGTATATATATGTTTCTTAGCAACGCTTATAGATATAGGATTTTCTGGGTTATTATCTAATTTGTTGATAATTTAGCTTAATTGTTTTCCTGAATTTCGTTTATTTGTTTGCCTATTATTATATTTTCTGAATTAGTTGCCTATTATTACGAATGTAGAATAATGACTCGAACTTGGATGATTGATGCAAATATGAGTGATCGCACCTACAAGGATGGTTTAGCTGAATTTTATGAATTCGTTTCGAACAATTTGAAAGGTTCTTCTAGTATTACATGTCCTTATGAAAAATGTGGTAATATTAGCTATATGGCTTTTCCGGACGTTAAAATACACCTAGAAAAGTGGAGATTTAGTCGATCCTATACACGTTGGATTTTTCATGGGGAATCATTAGAGGAAGAGAATAACTCTGAAAAAGATGATGTTGAGGTACACGAAAGGCTAACTGATGATCCTGAGTTTGCCGAGTTTTTTGAGTTGGAAGAGTTGGAAGAGTTGGAAGTAGAGAAGTTGAATGTTGGGTCTATAGATAATGAAGAGAATGATGATGAGTCCATTGCTTTTGAAGATGTAGGTGATGACACTAGTAATTGGGATGACCTTAACAACATGTATGAGAAGTTGTGTGAGTCGAAGCACCTCTCGTATCCTGGTTGTAAGTTCACAAAAATGTCACTTTGTGGTGAAGTTGTATAATATCAAGGGGGCAAATGGGGTGAGTGACACGTGTTTCACTAGTTTTTTAGCCTTGATAAAGGAGTTGCTTCCTGATGGTAATGTTCTACCTGTTAAGACATATGAGGCGAAAAAACTAATAAGAGGAGTGGGTATGAAATATGAGAAAATACATGCATGTCCAAATGATTGCATATTGTATCGGAAATTATATCAAAACTTAAGCAATTGCCCTAAATGTTTGGAGTGGCGTTATAATGATAAGGAAGGGATCCCGGCTAAGGTGTTGTGGTATTTTCCATTGATACCAAGAGTCATAAGGATTTATGCGAATCCCGAAGATGCAAAAATGTTAACTTGGCATGAAACAGGAAGAATAAATGATGGAAAGCTAAGACACCCGGCAGATGGTAAGCAATGGAAATCGTTCGACGCTAAGTATCCCGAGTTCGGCAATGAACCTAAAAACTTACGTCTAGCGCTGTCCACTGATGGAATAAACCCACACAGAAACATGAGTAGCCAACATAGTACTTGGCCAGTAGTGTTGGCTATTTATAACTTACCTCCATATGTGTGCATGAAAAGAAAGTATTTGATGTTGTCGTTGTTAATTTTCGGCCCTAAACAACCTGGAAATGATATAGATGTATATTTGGAACCTCTTCTAGATGATTTGCGATTGTTGTGGGATAGTGGGATAGAAGTATTTGATGCATATAAGAACGAAACTTTCAATTTGAGACCGATGTTATTGTGTACAATAATCGACTATCCAACTTATGGCGACCTTTTCCGGGCACACAGTTCATGGGAAAGAGGCTTGTCCATTGTGTGGGGAGGATATCGAGTCTGAATACTTGAAGTCTTCTCGTAGGTATGTGTATATGGGAAATAGGAGGTTCTTGTATCATGACCATTGTTATCGCAAGATGCAGAAAGCATTCAATGGAAGACAAGAACTTCGTCAACCTCCTAGAATTTTGAGTGGGCATGAAGTTTATCAGAAAGTAAAGCATATTGAGATAGATTATGGGAAGAAGAGCGGCTCTAAATTGTCTACTCGTGGGTATAAGAAAAGATCCATATTTTTTGATAAACTTCCATATTGGCCGACTGGAGGTCGAGGCATTGCCTCGATTTCATGCACATTGAGAAAAATGTCTGTGATAATATTATTAATACCCTTCTGAATGTTCCTAGTAAAACAAAGGATAACGCCGCAGCTAGGGAAGATATGAAAATGATGGGTATTAGGCTAGAGTTGGCACCACAGAAGAGAGGTAATCGTACATTTTTTACCAGACTTATACCCTTTCACGGAATGAGAAAAAGAGTTATGTGCATGCTTGAATGGAATTAAAGTGCCACGTGGTTATTCGTCGAACATCAAAAGCCTAGTGTCGATGCAAGACCTAAAACTCACCGGGTTAAAGTCACATGATTGTCACACTTTGATGCAACAATTACTACATGTGGCTATTCGTTCCATTTTACCTGAAAAGGTAAGATATGCTATAACTAGATTCCGTCTCTTCTTCCAGTCCATATGCGAGAAAGTCATCGATCCCGATGACGCGGATTCATTGCAGGACCTCGTTGTAACCTCTCTTTGTCAGTTGGAAATGTATTTTCCACCCTCTTTCTTCACTATCATGATTCATCTGACCATTCACTTGGTTAGGGAGATTTTGTACCTTGGGCCCGTGTACTTGAGATACCAGTATCCTTTCGAAAGATTGATGAAAGTCTACAAGGACTATACATCTAATCGGTATCGTCCGGAAGGTTGTATTGCTGAACGCGCTATTTTAGACGAAGCTCTTTCATATTGTTACGCTCATCTCTCCCCTGAGGAGTTGATTGGCGTTCCTAAGAATCGTCATAGTGACTGGATGACTGGAAAAGGTATTAGGGGCCGGGTTAAAAAAATTGTGACACGTGAAATGTTGCATTTAGCACACAAGTATGTGCTAAACAACGAAGATGAGGTGCAACCTTATATTCAACAACACAAAGATGAGCTCAAATACGATCACCCAAACAAGACCGAGAAGTGGATTGCGAACGAGCATACGAAGACGTTTGCAGAGTGGTTTAGGAATATTGTCTTAGAGTGTACTGATCAAACTAGTGATGACATCTCTCCTAGGTTACTACGTCTTGGTTTAGGTCCAAATGCCAGGGTCACCTTTTACAACAGTTTTTCCATTAATGGATATACTTTTTACACCCGCAAGCAAGATGAGTTGAGCACAATGCAAAATAGTGGTGTGAGTTCTGAATTTGAGGCAATGCACTTTGCTACTTCAAAAGATAAAAAGCCTATTTGGGGAAAATGCCTTTATTATGGTGTTATTCAAGAAATATTGGTACTAGATTACATTGATTTCACAATGCCTTTGTTTCGATGTAACTGGGTTGATAACAACATCCATTGTGTCCGAAAGGATAAGATGGGATTTACGTTGGTCAATCTGGGTAAGGTTGGCAATAATAAGGATGATCCTTTCATAATGGCATCCCAAGCTAAACAAGACAGTTGGAAATAAGGATGATCCTTTCATAATGGCATCGAGATGGATCGGCATGTAACTTATAAAGAAGGGCACACGCCTAAAGGATCCCGGTCGTCGCGTGACAAATATGATGAGGAAGTTTTGGCCAACATAGTAAGCATTATTTTATTAAGACGAGTTCATTACTAACTTTATTATTTTAGTCACAAATATAATTTGAAATTTATTTAATATATTATAGGACAACGTATTGAAAGAGGTAGAAGAAGGGAAATTCACTCCCAGTGGTCGTAATGACGTTCTTGCTAGAGCGATCGGCCAGCCCGAACATCCAGGTCATTTGAGGGGCATCCCGTTACAGGTTGGAGTAACGAAATATTATGGGACAACTGCCCCGATAAAGAAGAAAAGGAAGACTAAGTCTGAGAAGGCTGACATGGTAACATTTATTCTATTATTTTCATTTAAGTTCAATTCACATGTTATTGTTGGGATAAAAATTGCTGACACATTACATTCTTGGCACGCACTTGATTAATGGCATTCGTACTACTAAAGCTGAATCTGGAGGCAAGCTTTCCGAAGAAGACGTGAAGATCTTTGGAGGATGTCATTTCTAAAGGGGGTAATAATAAGGTACAACAGATTGGTCAAGAGGCCGCTACTACCTTGGCAATACATGAGAAGGAAGTATCGGTCAACGAGATTCAGAAAGATCAGGTACCTAATAATGCTTCTGAAGTTGTAACAACTAAAGCCGATCAGGTACCTAATACTTCCTTATTTTTCTTTTCTTTTTTTTGGGTAAGATCAGGGGGTGTGTTCCCCGGCTCTAATGCTATAACCCGACATGGTGTCATTGGTTAATTTTGTTAGGTAAATAATGGGTCTGAAAAGGAGATGCAACTTGAGAAGACGGTGATGGAAAAAAGATACATCCCCTTCAAGTCGGTTCCTGTTTTGATGTAAGGTATGCATGAAGTGTTTAATTAGTTAAATTTATATGAATTCTATTAAATTTTGGGATATAATAATGTATGTGTATATTCTTCAGGCCGTAAACAAGAGGCCAGTTATTCTTGCTGACCCTAAAACCGAAAAGCCACATGTGCGTGTTGGCCGGGGTCTCGTAGAAATGCACACCAAATCTGCAGCAGCGGAAACTGTAGTTCATGGCGAAAAACTTTTGCCGAATCATACCAAAGTAGAGATAACTACAGTCTTTCCAGGCCATGAAAACTTTCAACTGCCTGTCCTAGTTCGAGACGACATTACCATTCTGGGAGATGCGGTTGGAAGTTTCATCCAATGGCCTGAAACTCACATCTACTTGGCTCGGCCGTCTCCGCCTCAGAAGCGGAAAGCAGTTGGGGTTAGAAGAAATACCTTTATATATATGTTAAATTTTTAATTGTTGAATGTTTTTATATGTTAAATTTATATGTTATTTTTTTTTTGTAGGGAACAAAAAAGCCGGCTTTGGCGGATAAGCCTAAGTCCACAGACATGCCAACGACCTCGTCGAGACAACAACTTGATGAGGTATTTAATTAACTTCTCCATTTTTTTAAAAACCTCGCTCCCTTTATTTATATTTTGTCTGTATTTATAAAAAGCATGGTAATTTTGTGTAGGGGACAAAAAAGACTGATAAGCCTAAGTCCCCAGTCTTACCTGCTACTACTACCTCATTATTGAAAGAGCAGGTTGACGAGGTATTTAATTAAGTACGCTTTTATTTTTATTACTCCAACTAGGATATGTTACCTTTGGATTTTTTATTATTTTAATTATCTACTACATGTGTAGGCTGGTGGTAGTAGCACAAAATCAAAGACTCATTCTTTCCCGGACCTGAAAGAAGTTAGGAGTTTAAACGACTCACAATATTCTGGGAAGGATTACATGCAAAAAGTAAGAACGGCGACGATGAGGAAACTGCATGAGGAGGCTGGTCATCGCATAGCCACTGAGCAATTGATAGTTATTCCGCTCGAGGAGGATATTCTAAGGGTTGAGCGCCAAGCACTTATATCATGGGATATGCTAGCCGTTTGGGCTGACCTAGACCAGATTGATGTGGCACATCTATTTGTTTGGATGAAGTAAGTTTCTTAATAAATAATTTCATATTCTAATATTCTGACTACTAGATAGTGTTTTAAATACCGGAATTAATACCGTAATAATGTAGGATATTGAAATTGAGAGTGATCCCCGAGAAGAATATTCCATCTGATCAATACGGATTCCTGTGCCCCTATGTTTTATCTTTATTTATTCCGGATTTCTCTTTCGAAGAACGGGTAGATTATATTGCTCAGCAATTGGCGACAACCAAGAAGCTGATTTTTGGCGTTTATAATGAAAAAGGGTAATAAAGTTTTCTGGTTGGACTCTTTACATAATCAACCAAGCGAGACTTTTAAGCACTTGATTAATAAGTAAGTTTATAATACTGATTTATTTATAATAATAACATTAAGTTTCAATTTTTATTTATAGCAAAAAGCTCATTTTTGCCCCTAAAAAAATGAGTGTCTGCCTCCTTTTGTTTTTTTTTAAATAAGGGCTTTTGAGAAGAGAAGAGCTAACGAGCAAAATCAACCCACGAAAGATTCTGATGATGGCCCTAATTTTATTACGATAACAGGGGTACGTGCTCAAATACAATCCATTAAGTGCAAAAATCTGTGTTTAATACTAATACAATACCTAAAGTTCAAGATTCTGATGTGAGCCTTCTCTCGTCTGTTTGTTTTTATGTAATAATAGGCCCCTCGCCAGCCAGATAGCATACAATGTGGATACTACGTTTGTCGGTTCATGTTGGAGATTATTAGGCGAAGATATATCATTATTCCAGAAAAGGTTAGTAATTTAATAATGTGTTTATTACTTTTTTTAAATTAGAGCTAATGTTGTCTTGCTTACTGCTATATATACCATGATGTTGCTATGCAGTAATTGATGTTGTTAAAATAATGTCTTCTCTTTGTTTTTTCCGCAGTATGTAATCAACCCGTCACAACAGATTGAGCAGTACTCAAGTATAGATATAGACGAGGTAAGGGACATGTTGGGCAAATACGTCTTAGAAAATAGAAATGCATGATACTCAGAGTTTAGATCAACTTATTAGTAAAATTTTTGTTGAAGTTAGGGAATGATTAGTTCATGTAAATTCAACTCCTTGTAAGTATATATATATATATATATGATGCTGCTGTTGTGGTTGAATTGAATCTATTGAGTTCTGATGAACCCAGCTGTGATTTATGCTGGTGTTGGTATATGGTGCTGCTGATATATGCAGGTTTTTGAATGGCATGAAACAAATTTAATTTTTCAAAACATTAGGAGTTCGTAATAAAAACGGTTACTAAAAAAAACCGTTGTGAAGACCTTTCACAACGGTTAATAAAAAAAACACCGTTGTGAATGACTTTCACAAATAGCGCGCATAATATTCAACAACAGGTTTTAAACGAAGAACCGTTGTTAAAAGTCTTCACAATTTTGGAGGTAAAGTTACAACAACGGGTTTTAAACTAAGAACCATTGTTACTAACAATTTCAACAACGGGTATGTAGCATAAACCCGTTGTCAAAAGACTTCACAATTTTGGAGGGAAAGTTACAACAACGGTTATACATATGACAACCGTTGTTATATTATTCCCTCCAAATTTTTGAAACACTTTCCACAACGGAGAACACCCAACAACAACGGCTTTTAACCGTGGTGAATACTTTCGACAACGGTTTCATTAAATAACCAAACCGTTGTAAATACCTTCTACAACGGCCTCTTTAACAACGTCCGCTTTTTGTTTTTACAACGGTTTTTACCCGTTGTTATAGCCTATATCTGTAGTAGTGTGCCCCGACATCAGACCCAAAACAGACCTTCTGATCTCTAACATACTCGACCGAGTAGCCCAGCTACTCGATCGAGTAACCCCCAACTCGATCGAGTGCCCTATGTACTCGATCGAGTACCCAAAAACTCGATTCTGGTCGTAAAAACGTCAAATACCCACTCGATCGAGTCAGACCCACTCGACCGAGTACCTCACCTAATCGATCGAGTACCCCCTTACTCGATCGAGTCATGCTGACTCGTATATACTACCCGCATGTTATCTCACATATCCAAACACACTATGCAACATTATAAACTCAACATTATAATATAGTTAAGCATGCAATTCTACCAAGCTTTTCATATGATCAACAAAACAACTATATCATATTATCAAACGCCACATAGTAAACATCCAACATGCTTCTTATTCAAACAACAGTTCAATATACTTCACCAACTTTTCATTCACAATCTCAACCTTCTACTCCAAACATCCAACAATTACAACATACCTCATCACATCCACATACAAGCTAACAAGCATCACATACGACCTTGACATATACCCCCCATGTGACCGGTTCAAAATTGTAGGGCGAGTTCGCGACTTTAAGACGTCTCCCAAGCCTTTGCATTAACTCCTACAACCTTTACCCCGAGTTCATTTTAATTGACTCCCTATGTTCATTATATTCATTGGTTACAGGTTTCAGGATCGTCGCTCTGATACCATTTTGTAACACCCTCATACTCCAAGTGGCTTACTAGGACCACTCAGGTATAAGGATGCTACTATCTCGGTTACCCGAGGCAATGATAATCATCAGACAATAACGAAACAGCATTTTAATAGTATAACTTTAGTGAAAGGTTACAATCCAAAGCCAAATCCAAAATACGAATACAAGTTCTCAAACCAACTGTCTAATCAGCTAATGAAATGTTTATTAAACTACTAATGCTACAGCGGAAGACTTCTATCATCAGACGGTGGCACATCCCAGCTATCCCATGTAACTCGACTCATACCTGCTCAACAACTGCTCACCATCCCCGAATGGATCACCACAGTTTTTAAAACATTAAACGGGGTCAGTGCTAATCACACAATTTATATAAACCAACAACACAGTAAACAAGCAGCTCAACGATCACACACACACAATCACACCCACTCCAATCAATCTCCGTCACCGACTGTCCACTGGACCAGCCCTGCCAGTGGGGGACCGCAGCCGTACCCACCAAATTCCCGCTCATCATACCGAGCGATAACCCTGTCCCATTAATGTGCACATCCCCTCCCGTGGCGGGTTCCACGGAGGGCGAAACTAAGGCATGAAGCCACTCCCGCAAGTGAGTCCACTTAGCCGAGAACGCATCTCGAGAACCAGAGACAAACAATCACAACCATTAAGCAGCAATCAAAACCAACAACCGTCACAATACGAATACGATAATATTCAACAATCACACAACACCAACAATGCATTATGGGACTAATACTGAGTAGGGAAAACCCTACCTAGAAAGCAACACAATCAGACGGTCTCACAGCTGATATCAAAAGGCTTCTTCTACGAATCCTCCTCCTAACATACAAACATATAATCACTACCAATCACGAAATACAACAAAACCCCCAAATCCCAATATTAGGGTTTAACCAACTTTAACGAAATACTATAAAAACGGTACGTAGGTCTTACTCTCGACGCAAGGATCACAAAGTTATAAAGAAAGGTAAAATCCGACCTTCCGGGATTTGCCAACAATGCGATTGATGCGAAGAACGTAGTTTGTTTTCTCTTTTGAAAGCAATTAGGTTTTAAAAGTGTTTAAAGAAAAGTGACGGAAGTAATTATATACTTAATCGCATTATTAAAAAAACCCGACAAATCATCCCCCGTAAACCGGCTACTCGATCGAGTATCTGAGGTACTCGATCAAGTGCCCCCTTACTCGATCGAGTATCAACGTTACTCGATCGAGTACCCAAGAGGCCAGAAACTATTTTTAAAACGCAACACACCCTTACTCGACAGAGTAAGGCCTACTCGATAGAGTACCCAGAGACTCATAAAACCGTAGTATTACAGTACTGATCAAATTAGCAATCGGCAATTTGACATCACGCACACTAGTGTGATTTTGTCAAAGAAATTGCAATCCGTATGAACTCCATCCATACTTTTTAATTTCTGATTTGCGCTAGCCATAAACCCTAATTGATAAACAATTATATATATTAATTTCATTAATTGATAAATTCTAGTAATTTCAACAAAACATCTTAATAGTTGTTAAACGACTAAATTATTTCACTAATTAAAGAATTATAATCCATTGTTTAAGTTTTAGGAGCAACTAGTTTTGATACCCGTGCAACGCACGGATTATTTCTTATTTAATTATCAAAATTTCTTTAAAATAATCTCTTTGAATTGTTAACCGTAAGATAAAAAACGATTTGATCCCCTTAGCTCCCAATTTACATAAGCCATTTAAAAAGTTTATCTATATCGTCGTAATATATCATATAGTCTTACGTGTTGCAAGAGTAAGTAAATCTCTTGAGAGAGATGGTCTCACAATATATTTAGTGGTAGACTTCTAAAATTTGTAGTTCAAAAAGTATCAAAAATAATAAAGTATTTACGAATAATATAAATTGGTTAACTAATAAAAATAGTTATAAGGTCATAATATTATGGTAAGTTTATTATAAAGATATATTACATATATAAAAGAAAGTCATGCTGCGCCACGATCTCATATAAAAGGACTAAAAATACAATAAAGGAGTAATATACATGCCACCGCGATATTATCGTTGTACTCTTCTAAATTTCTATGGATTAGCGACTAAAACTAATTAAATATTTCTAAATAAAATGTGTTATTCACTATTATATATCCACCACAAAATTAGACCACTTGCAAACACTTCCCCTTAATCAAATTATATACTTCGCTCTTTGTAATATCTAAAGCGCTAAAGACACGTATTTCAAGCAACAAAAGCTATAATTTCATCAATTATATGAGGTATGCAATACTATGTATGAAAAAATGCGTTGAAACTTTGTTTTCTTATGATAGGTTTATCGTTATTCGCGAACTTGAAGAATCGGGCTTAAGGATTATCAACTTTGAACTTTGGAAGTGTGTTGCAGCCTAAATAGAAAAGTGCACACAAAAAACTCGTTACTACCCCATAACTATTATGACGCAGAAATATAAAAAATATACATGTTTGTGGAAGAAGATAAGCAAGGTCTTCAATTATGTTGCACATGTAATACTTTTTATATACTCAATACTATATATATACGCTCTGAGGGATGTGAGAAATTGAATCTATAAGAAAAGTGTACAAATTCACTCCTCATCTCTTGTTGGATTTTAGAGAGTAATATTATTTGTTTTGTGATTATCTGGTCAATCTTATTCGATTAGCATGAGTATTTATACAAAGATAAATTAATATTTGTACATCTTAAAGGTCATCATTTATCCAAAAGTAATGGGACATAAGTAATGCTCCATAATAACTTTTATACATAGTCAGATATCATAACTCCCCTTAATTTATAATATCCTTAATATCTCTTAATGTTCAAGAAGTTTATGAGTCATAAATTATTGGTTATAAGAATTAGTTAGGATGTTAGTTAGAAGTTTGTTAGAAACTAACTAGAGTCAAGACAACTAACTACATCCTAGAGTTAGTTAAAGACGCATAGAAGTTGTTATAAATACCAACAACTTCATTCATTGTAAGATAACTGATTATTATTCAGAAATATTATACATCAAAATTTTCTCAATATTGTTACGTCTATCAATCTATTCTTCATATTCTACAATCTAATCTTTCTGTTCTTCATCATCATCATTCATATCTACATCATCAATGGACTTCATGGTTTCTACATGGTATCAGTAAATCAGTAAACAACTTTTCTGGGTTTTTAAACTTCGTTTTCTTGTTTCCATTACATCAAGAAGTCGAGGTATATCAATTCGCTTCCGCACCTTATTTCTGTTCAATCTGTTCTATTGTTTTCTTGAGTGTGTTCACTATGCCTGAGGTTAATTCAGTTGATACTTCTTCCAATTTCGATTATTATGATGATCCCCTTTACTTGTCCACATCTGATCAAACCAATGTTGTCCTTACTTCTTTTCTTTTTGATGGTCATGACTTCGTTGGGTGGAAGAGGGAAGTATTAATGGCTTTGACTGCTAAAAATAAAGACGGGTTTATTGATGGCACTTGTGTTCTTCCACCTTCAACTGATAAAAGGCATAAACAATGGAAACGCTGTGATTTCATGGTTATGCGTTGGGTTTCTAACTCTTTAGATAATAGTCTAAAGGAAAATTTTAAGTATATTACCTCATCAAAACAATTCTGGACTGAGTTACTTGAGCGTTTTGGTGTTTCTAATGCATTGGAAGTTTATCAATTGACCAAAGATTTGGGTGATATTGTTCAAGATAACTTGTCTTTGGTCGAGTATTGCAGTAAAATGAAGAATATGTGGGAAACTTTGGATTCTCTTGATCCATTGCCTGTTTGTTCTTGTGGCAAAATTGAGTTGTGTTCTTGTAGTTTGTTGAAAAAGATGATAGAGAGGGAGAATACAGCAAAAGTAATTCAATTCCTCATGAACTTGAATAGCAGTTATGATGGAATAAGGACACAAATCTTGTCTTTAGAACCTCTTCCATCTATCAACAAGGTACTAGTACTGTTACAGAAAATTGAGAGGCAAAAACAGATAACTGATGTTGTTTCCTCTCTTACTGAAGTCAATGCTTGTGCAAGCTACAGGTCATCTGATCAGAAGAAGAGTGTTTTCTCTGGTTCAGCTCCTACTGAATCTGGTTCTACTAAACATTGTGACAATTGCAACAGGGATGGCCATACCAGGGAGACTTGTTTTGGATTAAACAAGTGTCCTCATTGTGGTAAGAAAGGCCATAATCCAGCCAATTGCTTTGTGATAAGGGGTTTTCCTGGTGACAAATCTAAGGGTAAGGAAAAAGTTCAACAATCCAAACCCAATTTTCCAAAGAAAGGAGTTCATTCTGCTGATGTTATTCAAGATTCTCCTCTAGATGATTCAAGTATGAATGCAGCTGGTGCTAGTATGGTCAACACAGTTGCAGATTCTGCTATTTCTATTAACTCAGACATGCTTGATGGATTGGTTAATTCTGTTGTTGATCAGGTTCTGAAAAGAATTTCTGATCAACAACATGCTTTATCCACTGCTAATTTCGCAGGTATGATCACAAACACATCCCATGCTTACACTACTAATACTTCTACTTTAATGCTTGATTGGCTGATTGATACTGGTGCCTCTGATCACATGACATATGATAGTTCTATTTTAGCTAATGTTCATGTTTTCAGAAGCCTATTAAAGTTGGATTGCCTGATTGGACTGTTAAATTAGTCCATAAAAAGGGTACTGTTTGTTTAACTGATAACATTATATTAACAAATGTGTTTTTAATTCCAAATTTTACACAAAATTTGTTATCTGTCAGCAAGCTTCTTGACTGTAATAAACTGTCTTTTGTGTTCACTTCACATGATTGCCTCTTTCAGGACCTTTCAAGTAAGCTTGTTGTGGCTAGGGGCAGGAGTATTGGTGATTTGTATAAATTTCACAGGCAGCATGATCACTCTTGTTCCACATCTTTAGTTAACTATATAAGGCAGTTAGTGTTAAATAAATTTCAATTTTTAGATAATGTTCCACTTAATAGTCAGTCTTTGGCTTCTACTGTTAATAATAGGTCTGTATCTTTGTTCCATGAAAGACTTGGTCACATGTCTGTTAATAAGCTGAAGTTTGTAACTGGTTTCTCTCATGCCATTAATAATGATAAGTTTCATTGCAAATCATGTACTCTTGCTAAGCACCATAGATTACCTTTTCCTGTTAGTTCAAATAGAGCATCTTCTTTTTTTGCTTTATTGCATATGGATGTTTGGGGTCCATAAAAGATCCCTTCTATGACTGGTGCCAAGTATTTCTTGACTATTTTGGATGATTTCTCAAGGAATACTTGGACCATTCTTTTCCAAACAAAAGATCAAGTTGTTTCTTTGATCAAGAATTTTTTAGCATATGTTGAAACACAGTTTAAAGGGGTCATTAAGACCATTAGATCAGATAATGGTTCTGAGTTTCTCCAGGATGTTTGTGGGTCTCTTTTTAAGGGAAAAAGGATAATTCATCAGACTAGTGTGGTTGACACACCCCAACAAAATGGTAGGGTCGAACATAAGCACATGCATTTGTTGGAGACTACAAGGGCTTTAAAAATACATGCTAATTTGCCCATTAAATTTTGGGGTGATTGCTTACTAACAGCTACACATTTGATCAATCTTATGCCCACACATATCATTGATAATAAGACACCCTATGTTGTTTATGCTATGTAACAATGCCACCAACCTATAATGATAAGTTTGGGAGCAATGCAAGAGAGTGTGTCTTTGTTGGCTATCCTCATAACCAAAAAGGTTACAAGTTATATGATTTAAAATTGCATAAGACCTTTGTTAGAAGAGATGTAGTCTTTAAAGAGCAGGTATTTCCATTTCACCAACACCTGCTGTTTCTATTGAAGAGCCTGCATCTACATTAGAGACTGTTGTCCCTAATACAAGGACAATGGCTCCAGATTCTGATGATGTTCAAGTCAGGAGATCTACCAGACCTAGGCAGTTGAGTACTTGGTTGCAGGGGTATCAGTGTAAGATACCTGGTCAGCAAGCCACTGCTGGTATGGTTCAAGCTTCTGCATTCCAAGCTGAAGTACTTCAGAAAGTTGAAGATTGTCCACCAGAGTATATTGCTTCCTTGTTTAATGTCTTCCAAGAGCATGAGCCTTACTCTTAAAAGCAAGCTCAGACTGATCAAAGGTGGGTTGCTGCAATGCAAAAGGAGGTTCAAGCTTTAGAAGAAAATCAGACTTGGGAAGTGGTGCCATTACCTGATGGACACAAGGCTATTGGATCTAAATGGGTATACAAGATCAAATATAAGCCAGATGGATCAGTAGAGAGATTCAAATCTAGATTAGTAGCCAAGGGGTTTAATCAGGTTAAAGACAAAGATTATAAGCACACATTCTCCCCTATGGCTAAATTCACTACAGTAAGGACTCTCTTGGCAATAGCAGCAGCTAAGAAGTGGCCCTTGTTTCAGTTGGATATAAACAATGCCTTCTTGCATGGTTTTTTGGACGAGGAGGTTTATATGAAACCACCAGATGGATATGACATTGGCAAGGGTATGGTTTGTAAGTTAAAGAGATCCTTGTATGGCTTGAAATAAGCCTCAAGGCAATGGAACAAAGAATTAACAAGATTTCTTCAAAGTCTGGGTTATGCACAGTCCAAGAATGACTATTCCCTATTTACTAAGAGGAATGATTGTGACAGTTCTTTTACTGTTGTGTTGGTCTATGTGGATGATGTTCTTCTCACTGGCACATCCATTTCTGAAATTGATAAAGTTAAAGCATCTCTGCACACAGCTTTTTCTATCAAAGATTTAGGGGAGATGAGATACTTCCTTGGTTTAGAAATCTCAAGAAATGATGATGGCATGATGATCAATCAAAAGAAGTACATCATGTACATCTTACAAGACTTACAAATGGAAAATTGTTCCCCTGCTAAGTTTCCAATGCAGCAAGGGTTGAAGTTATCCATTGATCAGGGAGATTTATTGGATAATCCTGAGCAATACAGAAGACTTATTGGGAGGCTCTTTTATCTGAATATGTCAAGACCTGACATTTCTTATAGCATTCAACATCTCAATCAGTTTGTGAGTCAGCCAAGATTGCCTCATATGCAAGCTGCCATACATGTTGTCAAGTATTTGCGAGGGACCATTAATGCAGGGTTATTTTATGCTACTCAACAAGACTATCAGCTAACAGCATACAGTGATGCTGACTGGGGGCAGTGTGCTTTCTCCTGTAGGTCTTTAAGTGGATATTGTGTCTTGTTGGGAAAGTCTTTAGTTTCTTGGAAGACTAAGAAACAGGCTACTGTTAGTAAAAGTTCAGCTGAGTCAGAGTATAGGAGTTTATCATACACAGCATCTGAATTAGTCTGGTTACAGGCTTTATTACAGGATCTGGGTGTTGCAGTACCTCAGCCAGTCAGTCTTTACTGTGACAACAAAGCTGCAATGCACATTACTGAGAATCCAGTGTTTCACGAAAGGACAAAGCTTCTCAGCATAAACTGTCATTTTGTAAGGGATAAACAAGAACAGGGCTTCCTACTTACTAAGCATGTTAGGACTGGCCTGCAATTAGCTGACATTATGACTAAGCCATTAGGAGCTGCTCAACATATGTTTCTCTCACTAAGCTTGGACCGTTGTTCCCTGCCAGTCCAGCTTAAGGAGGGGATATTGGTTATAAGAATTAGTTAGGATGTTAGTTAGAAGTTTTTTAGAAACTAACTAGAGTCAAGACAACTAACTACATCCTAGAGTTAGTTAAAGACGCATAGAAGTTGTTATAAATACCAACAGCTTCATTCATTGTAAGATAACTGATTATTATTCAGAAATATTATACATCAAAATTCTCTCGATATTGTTACGTCTATCAATCTATTCTTCATCTTCTACAATCTAATCTTTCTGTTCATCATCATCATTCATATCTACATCATCAATGGACTTCATGGTTTCTACATAAATAATAAAGAATTTTATCATAAAAATAATCCTAAAAATAATAGTCATTTATCTCTTTAAGTTCAAGAAGTTTATGAGTCATAAATAATAAAGAATTTTATCATAAAAATATTAGTCATTTCACTTAAGAAGAATGTAAAAATTAAAGTGTGGCACATGAAAAGCTATGATTATTCATTTAAAATTGAAGAATGTTAACCATTCACATATTAATTTAGACATACTATCATTAACTATCTTTAATTCTTGTCTAATCGAGACTTGGAGACTCGAAAAATAGTAAACGAAGCAGCATCATATAGATGACACATGACCTAATAAGATTGATTAGTTTGCCTTTTAATAATATTGTATAAATATAGATAGATATAGATATAAATATAGATTGTTGTTTAATTTTCTTAACAAATAAAAAGCAAAAGTTTAATAATCATTATTGTGCCTTAAATTGTGCTTAATAATACAATTTTACGATATTTAGGTCTCCCGAGAGACGGTTTCTCAATAAATTTATTGAGAGACAAAGTGGTACTAAACGTAGTAAAATAGGTACAAATCATGATTAAATATAAAATGGGTACATTATTATGTAAATAGGTACGAAATTACTTTGTCACGATCAACAACAAAGGGTCATGAGATACAAATAAAAAGGGTACAGAAGACTGGTCTCTCAATAACTTATTGAAAGACTGACTCTCCCAAGTTTGATACCCCGTTAATTTCAATTTATTGGAAATATAAAGAGGACTTAAAAAAAATAATGTCTTTACCATATGTTTTCCATATAATGTGTTCAAATATTATAATAGCGTAAGAAAATTAGAATATAATTTTACAAGGATAACTTAGAGTACTCCATGTAAACTCTTCTAAAACCACGTTATTCAACAATGTATATAAAATGTATAGTGATGTGAGAAAAAAAAAAATTAAGCCCAAAAATAATTATGTGAAACAAACAAAAGTAACAAAAAGTCAACACATTATCAAGTATTATTTTTAAAAAAAAAATAATTATATCGTTAATTTTATGTTCATTTTAGGAAGCCGCATTATCAAGTATTATTTTTAAAAAAAAAAGTTTTAAAAAATTATATCGTTAATTAAAACACAATAAATTATATGAAAAACATATGGTGTAAACATTATTTATTTAAGTCCTCTTTATCTTTCCAATTAATTGAATTGACGGGGAATATAGCAAAAGAAAGATAAAATTTATAAATATCGTAAAATTAAAGTGATGCAATATAATTTTGATTTGTCATATAACTTGTTTTAACAATAAAACCCCATCATTTAAAATGTAGTATTTACTTTAATCTTTAATTGTTATTTAATTTTCTTTAAAGGGAAAAAAAAAAGCAAAGTTTAATATTTATTGTGCTTTAATTAATGATATATTTTTTTTCAACTTTTTCCTTTTTAAATAATGCATGATGATGTGGATTTTTAAAATGAACATAGAAGGGGGAATGGTGAAAGGTAATGCTTTGTTGTTGCCTTTTAATTATATTTATAGATTAGATTCGATTTTAGGGAAAAACGTACATAGAAAATTTAATTTGTTAAGTTAGAAGAAAATTGTATAATATGGAAAGTTAATGAAAAAGTGTATGTGAAAGTGTAAATATCGTATGTGAAAAAGTAATTCTATTGAGAATAAGGTGTTGAATGTTGGGTTTATTCTGGGTTAAAATGTAGTTGGGATTATTTTAAGCAGATAGATAATAGTTTGGATTATTCCTATCAATTTAATTGGGTACTACTAAATATCTGGCATGTTAACAAAAGAGGCTCTATTGATTGTGTACTAGAGAGTCATGGGCCGTTTAATTTAGAAATTAAAGCCCATCAATTTTGCTGATCAAATAATGGACCTCATCACCTCAATATGTATTTCGTTTTCAATTTGAAAAGGGCCGGCTACACCGTACGAGCAGTATTTTCACTTCGCCAAAACAGAACATAATAAAGTTCAACAAAATTATTTAATTAACACATATTTTCACAAATTGTTGTGTAAGATTACTTTACACATAAAATTAGCCTAATAATAAAATACTCATAAAATATTTAATAAACTTGTAAAAAAAATATTTGATTTTAAAAATTTTATATTGATAACTTGCACATTTAAATATTTTTGTATTTATCATATAATATCTGATTGTTAAAAGAAAAATAAAATTTTAATTAAAATAAACGTTATCTTTGAGTTATTTTCCCTTTAGGCCAGTTTTATGTTATACACAGTCTTATATAAGAGTTGTACTTCCTCCAATTTTCTTTTATCTTCCCCTTTCTTTTGGGCACAAAAATTAAGAAAGGGAAAGAAAAAGGAATAAAGTATGGTAAGTTGTGAAATTTATAGGGGAGAGAAAATAATAAAAAAACGAATAATGAATAAAGAATAGATAAAGTAATGAGAGTTGTTGATTTTTTAGGAGAGAGAAATTAATAAAAAAAAGGAATGAAATTTACTAAAAAAGGAAAGAGGAAAGATAATCAAACTTGTGTGAAAAAGGAAAGAGGGGAGATAATAGGAAATTGGAGGGAGTATATTTTTAGTTCACAAAAGTGCATGTTAAATGCGTCAATGATGAACTTCTAGTGCAAAATTTATGCCCAGAAGGTAACACAAATTATTCTATAAAATAACGTTTGTTTACATGAGAATAATGGCAGTGTCAGGATTTGAACTAAAATTGTGGCTAAGTAAAAAAATGGGTCGTGTTTTTTCACATACAAATTTTACTCTTTCACTGTTCACATACGCTTTTTACACTTTTACCCTTCTCATTTTTTCCTTTTCCTTACCTAATTGATTTTTATTTTCCCTTCCCCCAATCTCCTTTCACCGCCAACACCACCTCCGTTCACATTAGTCCAATCACCGGTTAACCTCACTCCGGCCGACCTCGGCTTCCGTTCTCACGGCAGATCAGTTTATTTTGTTGCCGAAAAAGAAAAACCCTAAAAACTACAACATTCATGACTCAATATGTAATTCATGTACGTATAACATTAGCTTTGACATTAAACTAATTTACTCCACTTATGTCACGCTAATGTTTCCTGAAGTACCGTGAAACCCTTGCTGAGCACTTGATGAATACTATAATTTGTACTCCCTCCCATTCAAAATAAACCTCCCTATTTCCTTTTTCGGTTATTCACAATAACCTCCCTATTTCCTTTTTTGGTAAGTGTTTGTGTGGTCCAAATTTAATTGTATGGTGGGGTAGTGTATTTGTGTGGTCCAAATTTAATTATATGGTGGGGTAGTGTATTTCCTTAATTTTTGTGCCAAAATGAAATGGGGGGTTTATTGTGAATGAGAGGGAGTAGTATATTTTAATACAGCACAACTCGGCTGTAAAAACGATTATTTTTCTACTGCTGCTCTTGGATTTAAGTGATCTGAGAGTATACTTGCAGTAGTTGCAGGATTCTAAGCGTATAAGAATCAAAGATTTTTACAGTAACTATTGTTGAATTATTAAAACATGTCACAAAATTCCGCACACCCCCTAGAACCCTAATAATTTCAACAAAATATATTAATAATTGCTAAACAAAAAAATTATTCACTAATTGGATAATTATAATCTACTGTGCAAGTTTTTAGAACAATTAGATTCGATTGTAGGAGAAAAAAAAGTAATGCATAGGACATAATTTGATTAGGTTTACGAAAAGGGTATGATAGGGAAAGTTAATAAAAAAGTGCATGTGAAAGAGTAAAGTTCGTATGTGAAAAAATAATTCCGAAAAAAATACGTGAAATAAATCAATAAAACTAACAAAATATTTTAACATGCACATTTGAACACACTAGTTCACTGTCTAATACTTACCCAAACCCCCCAAATAGATAACAAATGAATAATTCAGATTTTCTAACATATGCAATACATGAATACTAGGTTTTAAACCTAAGTCTACCGTTTAAAATCTTCGTACTAATCAAAGAGACACTATTTTTTCATTAAGCTTCAGGGCCTGCCCAGAGACCTGTTTACTGGGTTTTTTGACAAGGGCTCAAGTCTAATAAAGGCCCAATTGCGAAACTATAAGTTAGGGGTTTGATCCTGCCTATGGGAATGGAGCAAACTCTTTGGCCAACCGTTTACCTCTTCGTGAGAGCATCCGCGGCGAGGGGATTATAAACTGTTGTCGACGGTGGACACCCCGGTTTACACCAACAAAAAAAAAAAAAAAACTATGTAGCCTATAATTATAGAGTGAGGCCTTCTTCAATCCCCTTATACTAAAAAATAAGAGATCTCCAAATTTTCCCGCCTAAATGAAAATTACTCTATAATTGAGCTTCATTATGTAATTATCTACAATTGGGTCATGTTGTTTAATTTCATTTACTCCCCTTCATTCAAACTTCCAAACCAAAGCTTACATTCTCTTTTAGGAGTCCAACTTCACAAATTTTGACTGTGAATACAATCAAAAATATAAAATTTTGATAGCCAAAATTTAAATATATATATATATAGATTTGTTATGAAAACAAATTACATAAAATGTTATTTTTTTGATAAAAAGCGACAAGTATTAAAAGTGTTGAACCTTCTTTTTTCTACCTCTTAATACTAAACATTATTAATAGTAAATTTTATAATTAAATTTTAATTGAAGTTAATACTATTACTAATTATTAGATTCTCTAATATATCTATCTAGAAAACCGCGCACATGCGCGAGATCTATACTAGTTAGAATTATTTCATGTAGAACTCACAATTAGGAAAATAATCTTTTTGTAACCATCTTACCAAATTGTAGGTGGTCATGTGCTCTATCTTTCATAGCTACTTTTCATCATTCTTTTTTTTTTTTTAATACAAGTGATACATTCAATTGACTCATCTAATAGAGGAAATATCTATATATTTGAAATAATTCTGATCTTTTGCAATTTTTTGACGCTAAAAGAATTAAATTATAAGAACTTTACTGAATAACTAAAATGAAGTAATAATATATAGTTGAATTTTCCTATGGTACACGCATTTAGATTTTAAGTTTTAAGCGTCTAGTAAGGGTCACCACTGGAATATAAAAAAAAAAGTATTAGTGTGACAAACACGTTTTTTAATCAATGTCACTAAAGATTGAATTGTATTGAAAAATGACACATGAATTACTTAAATAAAATTTTTAAAGGAGTCCTATTTTACAATTTTGCATAGGGCCTCAAAATGTACAGGATCGACCTTATTAAGCTTATACTGTACTAATTTTATTTATCCTCGCTTTATTTTGGTTTTATTCCCAAAATTTGGAAACCATGTGCATCTGCACGCTAACATAGGCCCTAAAACATACCTGTAATCAATACACCTCAAAATGATATATATCAAACAACTCACTCAAATGGAGAAAGTACTAAATTAATCCTTTAAAGGATTTTATAAAAACATTGGCCACTCATATTTGTAATCAGTCTTCTTAGAACACACACATGAAATCCCTAATAACTAGCAGTAAGCAAGAAGAAAAACAAAGATACGCGGGTACATGCATCATGCATGTGTTCTAAATGAGGTTCTCTAAGCGCAAACACATCAAAGTGCAACTCATTGTTAACGTAATATAACATCAATAATTGGTATTGAGGGACCTAATTCACATGTGGTATAACCCATCGTGACATAAATTAAACAACCTCAAATAATACTGACGCCTGCAAGTTGTAATAACCAAATTAATTAACCAACTATATATATATGAATGACCAAATAATAATGATGAATTTGTATTATTAGATGCATTTTTTTTGTACACTTTACGGTTATTGTACAGCTTATAGTTAGGCTTACTAGGGAACAAGAATATCGATCATATCATTTGGTTTGCATAACTTGCATCCTAAATTATTAATCTTGATCAGACAAAACATTATATTATTGCCTCACATTTGCATTATCTATTTAGTTAATCTCTCTTAAGACAAATGTATCAGTCTTAATATTAAAATTGGTCAAATTTTAACTCATATGTACATATAAGACAAATCTGTTGCTTTTCTCTATATATTCTGGATTTCTGCCTTTATCTTATACATATTACTTGAACTGTCTTAAACAAGATAAATATGTACTCCCTCCGTCCTGGTCATTTGTTGTCCTTTTCCATTTTGGGGTGTCTCAATCAATTGTTGTCCTTTCTATTTTAAGATTGCATTTGATGAGCAATTTGATTCTTTACCCCCAATTTGGTCCACTTGTCATCTTATAATTGGCCTCTTCCTCTTTCCTTGGTCTTTGTGCCAAAACCAAAGGACAACAATTGACCGGGACGGAGGGAGTACGTTTTAATTATTATTATTATTATTATTATTTTCTAGTAAGCTGCGATAATTTCCTCATTTTCAATTTGTTTCTCTTTCCTTAGCTGATTCAGATAGAGGGTGGAATAATGATTGTTGGTTGTTTTTCTTTTTGTCTCTAAGGACATACGATGATTATTCTTCGTGATCCTACTCATCTTTAGGAGATGGGTTATTTAATGAAGTTATTACCTGAGTATCCAACCGATTTATTCATGATCCAATGATGAAGATCAAATAATCTGAAGGGCAAATTGGTAAGATAACCATTTTATTGGAGCTGAATAGTTATTAGTTATTACTCTCTTCATCGTAATTATTTGGGATTTAGATGAAAGAGTAATTAATTAAATAACCTTTTTACGAAAGTAAAATCGTAAACTGTTCGCTGCATTAAATATAAAAAAAAAAAATCAATGTACCAGTCGTAAGTTAATTAGCCACTAATCAACTATCGTGTGAAATAGGTGTAGGTGTTTACATATACGCTAGATAATCCGTGATAGTTTCTAATAATTAAACAACATAATATATGGTTATTTGTAAAATGCGCTACATATTACTCCATAGTTGATAAGCCGGTAAAAAATATAAGGACACGAAATAATTATTACTAGAACAAAAATACTACGCATGTCCAATTTAAATTATTTTGTACGTCCCTTTCATTGATCTCATGCTCGTGAAATGTTTACATATCTAACGAATATATATACTCCGTATATGAATAAAATAAAAAGAATTTAAATACTAGAATCTAACGTCGTTATTCCACATCATCATGATCATGAAAAACACAAGATTATAATGATGATAATTATGCATGAGTTAAAATGTTTAGTAACGAAACCCTGTTACTAATCAAACTTCTAAACACCTTTTCACTTTCCCTCTCCATTTCCCCTACACATTCCTCCATTTCTTGCATTCCCTTCAACACTCCCATTTTCACCTCTTCTCTATTACTATCGTTATTGTTATTATTATTACTTTTTCGCTTCCGAAATTCGAGCAAACTCTCAACACCCTTTACCACCTTTCCAAACTCCCCAACCCCTTCTTCCTCCTTCCTCGCCTTTCGGATCCCGAGCCCGAGTCCAGCCCAAATGGGCCGACGACCGGGCCCAAACGAGCCCGACATGCCTCCGAAAACTGCCTCGGAGATTGAAGCGGTTAGGCGGCATGCGTCTCGGACGACAATGTAAATCTCATCGTCGGGCTTGACGACCTCGTTGGAACGCTCAGTGAGTGTTCCGACGAGCTTGGCGACGTCATTGGCGAATTTCTTATGGGCCTTGACGTAAAGCCCGAGTTTCGAATTGTCCTTCCTTCGGATCGCTACTTGGGCCGACGACACCTCCTGCCTCAGGCCCAACAATACCCCATGAAAAACTTCATACGCGTCGACGAATCGTAGAAAGTCTTCTAGAAGCTTTTCTACGACATCATTTTGCAGTGAGTCCTGCGTCTGAGGCAGCTGGAGGACATCATCTAACGAGTCCAATACCGACTTTAACCGGGCCAGCCCGGTTACCATCTGGGCCGACCCGGCCCATGTGCATCCCCGGAGCTCATTGATCTCGTCTCTTAACTGAGGTATCAAAGGATGGGTTCGGCCACAAGGGAGGGAGACTGAGCGGACATGATAGGATTTCGAGTTTCGGTTCGGGTTGGAGTTTGGGGTAAAAGATGGGATGGGATTAGGGAAGGAGACAGTACGACGGTATCTTCCCATAATATAGGGGAATAACTTTTAATTTAGGGAAAGGTTGATTGAGAAGTAGTAGTAAATTGGTTTGTTTGGGAGAATGAAGTGAGTGGGAGAGTTGTTTATATAGGAGGAGTGAGTTAGGAAGGAAGGAATTAAAAAGTAGGCGCACACGAGGGGATGGGGAGAGAGTGCAGATAGGGACAGGCCAGACTGTGTATGGCATGTGGTGTGTGGTTAGTCGGATAGTTATGAGGAGATTGTTGTTACGGATACACTTTTAATTTTCACCCTTCATAGTTCATAGGGTGAGTTCAACCGTCATTACAAGAAAAATGTCGTTTGCAACCAATGCTAGCAACGAACAATAATGAGCTGTATTAGTTTTTAGTTAGCTACCAATTATTTAATAGTTGCTAAATAACGACTATTAATTTAATTGTTGCTAAAATTAGATGTAAATCAATTAATTATTTATGGGTTTTTCTAATAAACTAAATATAGAAAGATTTATAGGATATTTTCACTAATGGTAAAACTAAGTTTATAATTGCATTTATCATGAGAATATGTTGAGAATCTTTACATATTTGGTTTCTTAATGTGTGCACTTAGGACATATGTTAGAAAACCCTTTTATTAGTAGCGAATTAGCGTTTAAATTTTTCCATAGTCTCTAAATTGGTTGCAAAATAGCAACCCAAAGTGGGATATAAGAGTCGAAGTAAAGATTACCTTGTCTAATCTTTTATCTTTAACTCTCCTTGTCTCCCTCTGAAGTCTTAATCTAACCCTCCACCTCTTTAACTTTTGAATTGTTGCTTTAATCTTCAAGATCTAGTCTTCAAAATTAGTACCCTAATATTGAAGATCTAACAATTCTAACACGCCCCTTCACATGTGAGGTTCCATCGAAACCTATGGCAAAATCATGGGAGCGCAAGAAAGAGAGATTGGACTAGTTTATAGGGGTTATTCCTCCCATCGCCAATTGGTTTTAAGATGGAACATCCCTTGTGTTATCGAATGGTTCGTTTCTCCTCCGTTTGGGTATGACCTGACCCGACCCGACCCGTTTGAATGTTCTAACAATGCAAAAACATACTCCCTCCTATTTTCTTATATCTTCCCCTTTCTTTTGGGCACAAAAATTAAGAAAGGGGAAGAAAGAAAGAATAAAGTAGAATAAAGTATTGTAAGTTGTGAAATTTATAGGTGAGAGAAAATAATAAAGAATGAATGATGAATAAAGAATAGATAAAGTAATGAGAGTTGTTGATTTTTTAGGAGAGAGAAATTAATAAAAAAATGAATGAAACTTACCAAAAAAGGAAAGAGGGAAGATAATCAAACTTGTGTAAAAAAGGAAAGAGGGAAGATATAAGGAAATAGGAGGGAGTATTACCTATATAGAAGTAACGCCATAAATTTATAGATCTGAAATTGATACAGTAGTATTTCAACCGTGTTCCTAAAATAATTGTTTATTCAAGTCTTTGTATTGATATTTACGAGTTTACTATTGAACATAAAGAAACAAAAAAGCATAAACAAGATTTATTAGACAAGTTGACCCTCTACAACTTGAAATAAATACTACACCATACATGGTTAAGTTGTGTGTCTACCGTTGAAAACAATATTGAGTAATTCTTTCTTTACCATCGATGAACATTAAAAAGGTAAGCGATTCATCAAGAAATTTGCTCCATTTTCAGGACAATGAGTCAATAATCGAACCTCTAATCTCTTTATTAGAGAACCATTATTAAAGACTACTCCGAATTTATACCAAGAGCTCCGAGCCTGTACACCTGAAAAGTGAAATCCAACATGATAAAAATCAAAAACTAACAATTTGAAATTGACCAGCCCGACCTGTTTGTGACTTGACACCTAAGACAACTTGATGATCAATAACCCAAACCGCGACCGGCCCCATCTAATATGAACCCTATTCGATAGTGTTACGTTTAGATTGATGATCCGACAATTACTAAGTATAATATTGACCGGCTAGTGTTTATTTTGGTATATTTGACTTAATAATAAAGTAACTAAAGTAAATAACGGTCCACCAACTATTGGTAAAAACTAAAAATTGAAGTAATGCGATAATGTAACTAGATTTGACAATTACCAGCACCAACTAGGGGCGTCAAATAGACCTGGCAAAAGTAACCCGACCCGATTGATCCGACCCGAAAAAACTGACCCGAGACCCAAAGTGACCCGAACTACATCACCCGAATGTGACCCTAAAACCCGAATTGACCCGACCCGACCCGAACATGACCTGAGTTTTCTTGACCCTAAAATGACCCAAGCCGAAAATGACCCGATTTGAAACTAGCAAACCCAAAAATTACCCGACAAAATATAACTCTAATTGAACCGAAAAGACTTGAAATGACTATTTCTCTATTATTCATTGACCCAAAAATGACCCGACCTGAAACAAAACGACCCGCTTGACCCGAAACAGACCCGACAACAAACCTAAAACAGACCTGAAACCCGAAAAGACCCGACTCGACCCGAATTAACCCGAACTCAATGAGAGACCCGAATTGACCCAACTCGTTGACCCGTTTTGCCAGGTCTAGCGTCAAAGGCCATGTTCAGTCATAAGCATGAAAACTAGGCTTTTAGTTTTGGACATTAAATTTACAAGCTTTATTTATAGAATTTAATCGAGAGCTTGAAAAACTGTACATTTGGGCATTACATTTGGGGCCTCATTTATATGTGGAGCACATGGCCTTCATTTGTTTTAAGATGCCCTTAGAGCATCCGCAAAGGTGAGACTTCCCATATTTTCTCTTTCTTTTTCTTATTCGTCCACCTTATTTTCCACTAACTTTTCTATTTAACATCCTCCTTTCATAACTATATCTATGCAACAATGGGGTTCCCCAATTCACACACAAAAATTTGGGAACCTTCCCAAAAGTAACACAAATTGCTTTACTTTTTTTTTTTTGGAACCTCTCCTAAAAACAGTGGAGCCCCATTTTAAGGGGTGGTTGGTGCAACAATGGGGTTGTTCATTTGAAGAAAGAGAAGGCAAATAGGGAGGTGATTTCTCTCCTTTGCAGATGCTCTTAACACCAACCCTACCATATACCCGAGTTGACATGAACCCAACTCGACCCCAAAAAGTAGACTAGCCCGACCCAAACTCAACCCAAATGAGTCGACCACCACCACTACGTACTTGTACCTTCCTAAAACCTAAATTTAAAGTAATTACGCCATAGTACTTTTTCAACTCAACTCAAGCATTAACTTTAGGTTACCAAAAGACAGGAATAGAACGCGTAACAAGAGATGGGGTAGCTAGCAGTAGCAGGTATTCAGGTGGGAAGAGAGTGACATGCTGGCATTTGTGTTCATTCGTTGGGAAGTGGTCCTTAATTCAAAGACTTGTTACAATCTTAGACATACCACGTGCTTCGACTTCATATTACAGGTATTATTGTTCGTTACTAATCTATCTACCTCCCGCTTCATTCCCACTTCTACACTTTCCAAAAGCCAAATCAATTTAATTCGTTAGATCATCAATTAACATAATCAAGATTCTTCTTCAGTCAAAAAATTATTAATCTAGAGTCAAGATCTGTCCATGTTAAGAAATTGATTTGTAAAATCCCACTCACTATTAAGAGTATTTGAATTGAGGTCGATAAATCTCGTGAATTTAGTGGGGTTAAAATTGATCTAATCGGACTTTACAACATATTCAAAAGACGAAAATTAATTCTATCATGTTTATCGGATGCAAACCCTATTTTAATCAGAGGTGGATTCTTGCATAAGCATAACCCATTAAAACTTAAACGATGACATAATTATAATCGAAAATCAGGTTCTTCTAGCTATTTCGGAATTGACAATAATGTGTTCAATTATAATTCAGTATCTGGCAGTGTCATACATTTCTAACGTCTCTAAAATAAATAATACCACAATGCCATTATTTTTGTACAAGAAAATATTGTATGTTTGTTTTTTTCTCTCTTAAAAAAATTATGTAGTCCGTACGTATATTCATTGAATCTTCTCGTCCACAAGATTTAACATGATCTTTATGGGTCCTTCACTCATTTATATCACCTATTCGAATTGTTAGGACGTTGAACGAGATATCTCCATCACCATTACTAAAATTTGGCGTATGTAATTAGATTATATACGGAGTACATTATTATTCTTTTGGGGCCATATAACATGTTATCTATATTGTACAACATTAATATTAATACGTATAGATGTCGGTGAGAATAAGAGTGAACTCAACTGGTAAGACCTCTTTTACTCTAATTATGAAGTAGGGGTTCAATTCTCACTTGTGACATAAGTGCGCTCATTTGAATAAAAAAACGTATAGATGTGATAAGCTTAGATGATAAAGCTCTGAGACTGGTACATATAATTTGGGTTTGATTCTCGTTAGCATTATGTTTGTCCTATTATGATAATGATTATTATTATTGTTATTAATTGTGATTATCATTAAGTTCCTTGATAGACAAGCAAATTCAAGCATATGAACTCGAATTCTCGATCATATGTTTATGTGGGGATGCATTATTCGTTAATTGGTTCATAGCATCACCTAAATTTTCAAAATGAACCTATTCATTGAATAATCTCATCAACATGTTATGATATTATTTTAGGTATGGTTTAGGTTTCTTCAAGATCAAATCAATGTGTGGCCACTGCACTATGTATTAATTTGGAGACCACACACCAACCACGGTAGTCTGGTATTAGTGTAGTCTATTCACCATTGTCATGGAGTCATAGACTTGTTTTCTTCTACTCGGTTTCGTTTCTGAATATGCAAAAATTCGATAAAAATATCCCTAAAATCGATTTTTCCTTTGATTAAAGTATTTTAGTATTTCAATACTCAATACTAAAACCATAATGTATGTCATAAGTCATAACCTAGATCACTAGATGTTGTTAATCATAACCACTTAGAATGTTTTTTTATGGCCCTTTTAAAACTTTAAACCCAACAGCCAATATTACAATTTATATACGTTACATTTCAATGTCTCATAACATAAATTATCGCGTCATCTTTTAATTTAACATGACAATAAGTTCTATGTTCTTGTATGTGTTATAATATTAGTCTCTTTTAAGACGCATATATCTGTTTTAAAGTTAAAATAATTAAGTAGTATCTCACTGTTCAATTTATGGTAACCTGTCTTAAGATTTAGACGAATATTTCCGTCTTAATTAAACAAGAATTTATGTTGTCATATGTATTAGTCTCTCTTAAAACGGATATGCCCGTATATTACTGACATAGGTAAAATTGTAAAAAAGACTAGAAGAGTAGATGGTACGATGTGAAATGCGATTTACTCAAAAGTCAAAAGTCAAATCCTAACATGAGCATGCACGTATAAGACTGACTGATGTTTATATTGCATGCACATCGTAGAAAGGTCAAACGCTCTTAATAATATGTTTACATGCGAACTCAAAGGGATTTGGTATCCCTTAAATCGCGGGGTTACCATAAATTGAACAACTAATCAGTAATCACAGATGATTAAAATTGAATAATAAGCTACGCGGAGGAATATGATAATGGCGTACAATTATCAGTCTACCACACTAATTGCGACTTATATTAACCCTTTGCATTAAACCTCGAAATATACGAACTACTTGTTGTCAAAGTTCTTTTCATTTAATTCTTGCAAAAAAAAAAAAAAAGTTCTTTTCATTTAATTGTCAAATGATCCGATAATCTGGTCTAAATCTGTCCATGATGATGAACTGGTGGACTATCATCCCAATTTCCAAGAGAGATACTGCCGCTACTGAGAGTCTGAGACATTTGTGCATTAGTACTGATAGATCGTATTAGTTGGATGTGTGTAATTGAGGTCGTATTTAAATAAGGGTTTTGATATATACAACCCATTGGGTTGTATGTAAGGAACTAAATATGGAAAGAATTTGTAAATATATGCATTAATTACATTGGATTGTGCATAATTTGGTCTTGAATTCCTAACTTAATACCAAATATAGAAGATATTAAATACTTAAATACAACCCAATGGGTTGTATATATCAAAACCCTTTAAATAAATACAAGTCGAATTAGTGGAGGATCTAAGTTGTGTCGGGAGGGAGTCAGATTAGACCCCTAACAATTAAGGTTATGTACATTTCAAATTTCAATGAATAAATTATTACTCCGCGCCCTTAGCCCGCTAGTTGAATAATATTATTACTCCCCTATGAGATTTAGTGTTCAATCTCTTGCCCCCTTACTATTTATTTCAACAATCTGCCACTGAGTCGGATAGATATGCCCACCGCTTTTATTACACAGTGTCTTTAATTAGTTGCTATTCAAGTTAAGTTTTTATCTTCAACTCGTCATGAAAAGAATTTAATAGACGTACTAGAAAGTTTTTCATGATATCCTTACATTCTCTTTAATTCCTTCAGATTAACCAGTACCTGATTATGTGATTAAAAGAGCTCACATCAATTTAACAACTAGGTACAAAATAATCGACACCTTATCATTGGCTTTTGGCCTTTTGGGTATTTTATTTGAATTATTAGGAATTGGGTAAATTATAATACTCCGTATTTTCCAACAAAAACGATCATGTTTATGGATAATAATTAGCTAAAGGCCTAAAAGAGATATCAACCGCAACAAGTTGCTCACCTTTTTAACTTACGACAGTTTTAAAGCTTATAGGATAATGTCTACAATATGATAATTAAACACTTTTTATTGCAATGAGGAAAAAAACAAATTTAGGAGGAAAATTGACCTGAAGAAAAGACAATTGAAGATGATGGAACTTTTCAAATATAGTCAATTAAAAAAAAAATTAAGGTCACAAACAGTCATATCGAGAACAGCCAAGCAAAGCTGGAAATGTGGAGAAACTTGAGCTCATTAATGAATTAATCTAATAAATGCTCAATTATTTCCTAAATCTCTACTTTGTTGTTTTGAGTTAATTCACGAACTAATTAAAAAAAATTATAGATTTCTTTTTATATACGGTGTATTGTTTTACATTGTGAATAATGGGAAAATATAGCAAATCACCCCCATAAGTTTGATACTATGTGCAATTAAACTCCTTAACTTATAAATATAGCAAATATGCCACATAAGTTTCTCTTAATGTGAAATTCACCACATATCTTATTTTTAATAATGAAATTAATGAAATTTACTAAATTAAATATATTTACTATTATTAAAAGTCAAAATTATTGATCAAATATTAATCCTAAAATTCTTAATTATTAGATGGCATAATCAAATATTTGTTTTTATTTATTTTGGTGAAAAAATATTCATAATATGAGAATTTTTATTTTTTAGTGAAATTACAATGAAAAGTTACATGCCCAAATTTTTTTTGATCTTAAATTTGGTTCACATTTTTTGGTGAATATGTAAATATTCCATTTAATTTTTAATAGATATATTTAAAATGATTTTTAGAATAGAAAATAATACGGAGTAAGTTTTAGTGAAAAACAATGGTAGAAAAATTGATTGGAGCTTAATTGCACATTTTTGAAAACTTATGGGGGTAATTTGCTACAAGTAAAACTTAGGGGGTTAAATTACACATAGTACATAAGTTATGGAGGTAATTTGCTACATCCCCATTGTTTAATGTATTACATGTTTTCTACAAATTCTAAAATACTACGGATCGGAGTAATAACTAGGAAAAAGATGTACTCTTAGGTATTAGATTAATGGAAAACTAGTTTAGATCCCGCGCAATGAATACGCGGTATTTATAAAGTTTTTATTTTTGTATTACTTAGTCATGCTAACTTAATGCCTTATTAATTTTTCATATTTCACGTTATTATATTCTTGATATGAGGAAAAAAAATTGAATTGTAAAATTATTCAAAAAAACTGAGTAAAATTGAACTGTAAAATAATAGTGGTATCTCATTAGTTATTCATTTTTCTCGTTATTGTATTTTGTTTGGAGCAAAAAAAAAAAAAAAAAAACTACTGAAAATTAATCGAAGATAAGTAAGTAATGTGCTGAAATGTATTTTTTTTAAAAAGTATTTTTTATAGCACTACACTAACGTAAAATTTTTGCAATGTGAGGATTTTATCTACGTTTTTTGGCAATCAAATTTTACATTGATATGATCTACATTTTCTGATATTTTATAATGATTTCAGCAACTATAATTTGCAGAATAATATATGTAATCAAATAATCATCTTTGGGCAAGATAATAAGTTATATTTTGCTGAAATCATTATCCGGACAATCAAATAATATAATATATGATCTACATTTTCTGACAATCAAATAATATAATATGTGATCTACATTTTTTGGCAATATTTTTTACGTTATTTAGCACTTAGTAGAATAGAAGTTATACATAATATTTTTTGGCAATCATTTTTTTTACATTATACTTAGCCCATAGTAGAATGCAAAAAATAAAAGCCCAAATAGAAGATAAAATTTTAGGCGGGAAAAAACGTAGATTGGCCTATTTATTTAGTAAATAGGAGATGATATTTTTCCATTCTCAAAAACATTTGTATTATACATTTTATTTTGAACGAAATTTGTTATACATACATTTATACATAACTACTTCGTAATTTTCTAAGTCCATGTGAATTATTCTAAAATGACATATAATTAAAAGGAAATAGGGAATATATTGTAAATCGTAAAATTCAACGTATTAAAATAAATTCATGAAAATCTCAAAAATGAAAATAGAATTTGCTCAAATCAATGTATTATACACAAATTCTCATTCCAACCATTGTAGATGAGAATAATTGAGAATGAGAATGTACATCTAAACTTATATTTCTTTCTTTTTTCTAAATTGATGGTACATATCACTCCTTCATTCATTGTAACTTACAGCTTAAAACGAGAATGTACATCTAAACTTTTATTTCTTTCTTTTTTCTAAATTGATGGTACATATCACTCCTTCATTCATTGTATCTTACAGCTTAAAACAAAGACTTACTACTATTATTGTAACATACGAGTAACAATTTACGTCATTTGCACACAGAACCCCTTGCTATCAGAGTTATTCGCTTATTTTTGGCTTAAATATAGTATCAAATAGGTTTTAATCCAGTGGTTGAGATTGAGGTAACCTGACGATAGGTCACAGGTTCGAATCCTTCTCCCGTAAAAGTATAAAATATTACTCATTTCGTTTTAATCATCTTTTTATCATTGACCGAAACAAATGGGGTAACCCATCCGTGTTTTACTGAGGATGAGATTTGATGGACGATAGGTTAATCGGGTGATGTTGTGTGTTAGTACGGTGTCCTACATCGTGTCCCTTAATGGTTTGATGTCCGAGGAGTTCGTCCCTGAGAGAGGTCTGCGCCAAGGTGATCCTATTTCTCCATACTTATTTATTCTTTGCGCTGAAGTCTTGCCGGGTCTTATTCGACGGTCGATTGAGAATGGTTCCCTCCATAGGGTGCGAGTGGCTCCTATGGCACCTAGGGTTTTACACCTTTTCTTTGCAGATGATAGCATTATATTCGCCCGAGCTTGTGAAGTGGAAGCTATTGGAGTTCGTGATATTCTTCGGAGTTATGAGGCTGCGTCGGGGCAGGTGATTAGTGTGGAGAAAACCACGGTCTCGTTTAGCAAGGGGACTTCTGAGGCACGGAGAGTTGCGGTGGTTGGGGCCTTGAATGTGACGGAGGTTGAGGTGCAGGAGCGATATTTAGGCCTTCTAATTGTGGTGGGACGGTCTAAGACGGTCATTACTAAGGTGATACGGGATAAACTTGGTAAAAAAAATACAAGGATGGCGGGGAGCTTTTCTCAGTAAGGCAGGGAAGGAAACTTTGATAAAGGCGGTTGCCCAATCGATTCTTACCCACGCAATGAGTGTTTTTAAACTTCCTGCTAATTTCTGTGATGACCTCCGATCGCTTGTTTCATGCTTCTGATGGGGTT
Organism: Silene latifolia; assembly: GCF_048544455.1. Lineage (NCBI taxonomy): Eukaryota > Viridiplantae > Streptophyta > Magnoliopsida > Caryophyllales > Caryophyllaceae > Silene > Silene latifolia. Next base: position 171,176,317 of record NC_133526.1, read on the forward strand.
CTGATAACGGGAAGAGGAAGATACCATGGGTGGCTTGGCATAAAATGTGTCATCCTAAGTGTGCCGGGGGCCTCGGCTTTCGAGATTTCGGCTAGTTCAATAAAGCTCTCCTTGGAAAACAAGCGTGGCGACTAGTTACGAACCCGCCGGATTGCTTGATGGTGCGTGTCTTGAAAGATAAGTATTTTCCCAATAATGATTTTATGGACGCGTTGCTAGGAAACTGTCCGAGTTATACATGGAAGGGGATTTGGGAGGCTAGAGATGTGTTGTGGTTGGGAGCACGGAAACGTATTGGGCGCTCCCTTTGTTACCCCGTATCAAACTTTTCTTGTGGCAGCTATGTAATGATGCATTGACGACAAAAGATAATATAGCAGCCCGTATGGAATTGACGGTTGATCTTTGTCTATGATGCCAATGTTGTAAGGAGACTTGTCTCCACATGGTTATGGGTTTTGGGGGGGGGGGATGGTTTGGGATTTCCTATAAAGCATTTTAGCGACCGACTTCAGTCGCTAAATCTGAAAGTCGGTCGCCAAAAAAGATTCGTTTTTTAAAAAAATCAATCGCCAAATTAGCGACCACTAATTTGGAAATTAGTCGCCAATTTGGCGACTACCAGGATCAGTCGCTAAAAATCTGTCGCCTGTTTTAGTTTTTCTTATAGTGTGGGGGGAGTGTGTCGAATTCATAACGGGGTGTTGGGCGACATGGGGAGCGACATAATAAAGCTGTGTTTGAAGATGGGGAGTGGCGGGCTGATTGGGTTGTGAGGCGAGTGAGGGAGATTATCATGGAGACGAGGGCGTCCGATGCACGGGTTTGTAAGGGTCGTGAAGCTATGTCGGGAACGGTTGATGGTTCTAGAGGTGGGTGTAGTGTGGGTGCGGCTATAGCGAGGGAGGGATTACAGGATCCGACTGGTAGTACGATGAAAGTGAACGTTGATGCATGGATTTTGAAAGACGTTGGTATCGGATGCGGGGAAGTATGTCGTGATGCGAGGGGAAGGATGTGTAATACCCAGGATATTTAAGGACTCTGTTGACCAACCCTGTTGACCGACACTGTTGACCAAGGAGGACCTTAGGGAGGAATAGGTGAGAGGCTATGATTGGAATAGGTACCATATAAGAGTGGGTACTCGACCTAGCAGAGGCTACTCGGCCGAGTATTACCTATAATCGACTGAGTAGATCCTACTCGGCCGAGTATGCCAGTACTCGACCGAGTATGACTGTTGTTGACGCGTTAATATAAAATGCAAGTTCGCGAGACTCATTTCATTTTTCTCATTTTCGCGACAGTTCCTCTTTCTCAAACCCTAACCTACCACTCTCTCCTATCACCCCTAACTCCATACACTCTCATGTTTATAGCCACACTTCAACCATGGGAAGGTCGGTTTTTGCTTAGGAAGGATGCGTGTGTGGTCATCGTCCGTATCACCGTCGATTCGCGTTATTAGGTATGTCTCGGCCTTGTGTCTCCGTTAGTGGGTTATTGAGGATGGTTGTATAATAGGGGATGGTTATCGTTGTAGGATGCATGTCGGAGTCTTGCTTGGCTATATGTGGATGCTTTTCATGATTGACAATGAGGTAGGGTTTTCCCTACTCAGTTACTGTTAATTGATTTAAGATTTGTGTTGTTTTGTAATTGTTGTTATCTGATGATCATCGGAGTATTGGTGATGTGGTGACAGTGGTGATGTGGTTGTGTTATGACGGTTGTGGTGTTGTGACAGCTGTGATGCTGTGGTGTGGTGATGATTGTGCTGATTGTGGTGGAGTCACTTGCGGGAGTGGCTTCACACCCTAGTTCGCCCTCCGTGGAACCCGTCACGGGAGGGGATGTGCACATTAAGGGACAGGGATTGTCGCTCGTTGATGAGCTGGACTTGGTGGGGATGGGCTGCGGTCCCCAACAGGCGGAGTGGATTACCTGTTGCGATGGGTAATCCGGCAGGGCTACACACTTCGGTGTGTAGTCAGTTACTATGGAGGATGATCAGCCGATTACATTGTTTGTTTGTCTTATTTTGATTAGACAGTACTGACCCCGTTTTTGTTGGTTTGTGGTATCTGCAGTGATCCATTTGGGGATGGTGAGCAGTGGGCTTAACAGGTACTATTGGTTTGTGGCTGTTGGGCTTGGAGGGATCGAGTCATCACGCTACCGGTTTAGAAGTGCAGAATCACGAGCTATTGTAGTCTCTACCATCATATGTAATTAGATTTGTACCGAGTTGTAAAGAGTTCGGTAATGTATTATAAATGTTCTTTCATTGTCACTTTGATCTACTACCTCGGGTAACCGAGATGGTAACACCTTCATATACTGGGACGGTCTTTGGTAAGGCATTCTGGTATACGGGGGTGTTACAAAGTGGTATCAGAGCCGACGATTTTGGAACCTGAACCAATGAACTAAATTAAATATAGGGTGTCAAACTAAAATGAACCTGGTGTATGTGCATTGGGAGCCCAGCCGATGCTAGATTTTGGGTGAGTAGGATCTCTCATTTCAAAATCACGGTCCCATCGTGCTTAAGCCAGTCACTGGGAAAGGGTAGTTGATAGGAGTTGTTACGTGAGGATTGTTCTCGTGTGTAATTGTGATTTAAGATATGTGCATCAGTGTGAGTTGCTGCATGTAGTGATTATGGTGTCGGAAAAGTCTTGAATTGGTAAATATGATTGCTGAGATGTGACCAGAAATTGTGGGTGATATGATGTGAAATTCTGTTGCGTATGGCGGAGTTAAGTCGAATGATTTGTTTAATATAGGTTACAACACGTCAAGGTTAATGCTTCGTGAATGACTTGTTGATGTGAGTATAAAGTGCATTGTGGAGTGTGTAGAGTTGTAGAGGTATAGATTAATCTTTGCAGGTGAAGTAACTAATTGATCTATGTGTGCGGTTATGTTGTAATTGTCATAATAATGAAGTAGGGAATATAGGTGGAAATGTTGATTGAATTGGTAATATATATACATAACTCGTGTTGATGCATGTTTATGTGGTAGAAGCGAGCTCTAACAGTGACGAGCCGATTGCACGGAACTCCAAACTATGCTACTTGTTTTGCAGGTGCATTGAAATTCGAAATTTCATTTCTGCTCTTTGACACTCGACCGAGTAGAAAAGCATACCCGACCGAGTAGGCCACACTCGGCCGAGTATGATTGTGCTCGACCGAGCGTTCATCCTGTCAGGATTAAAATCGCTACTGTTCTTGAAAAATCGACCGAGTATTCATAATACTCGACCGAGTAGTCGACACTCGGCCGAGTAAACCCAATACTCGACCGAGTACTGCTTTATCGGGACTCATCCGGGTTGTACAAAAAACCCTACTTTGGGTCATTCTTTTCTTATTTCCGCCTCCCACTTCTTCTCCTTCTTCCCTCTAAAACTCCATACTTCTTAACTCTCAAGCTTTTGGGTAATTTCTTGGTGATTAATTGTTCTTGCTTTCCAAAAATCCATTCAAGGTAAGATTTTAACTCAATTACTCCCTTTATTATCAAAATTATGGTATGATTTTGCTTATATTTCAAAATCCCATTATGAGAAACTGAAATCATGCCTCTTTCTTATGATTCTTTGGATTTAATTGCATATAAACATCGTTTACACCGACTACTAGAGCAATTTTATGTTTTAATTGGAATATTAATTTTAGGGTTAGCTAAAATGGAAAAAAAAAAAAAATTCATTCTTTGTTTGATTACTATACTGTTTCAAGTTTCTTGATGTTGGTAATGATGTTTTGGGTAAAATACTTGGTGTTTAATGAGAAAATTTGTCTTAAAAGTCCGTCTCAAAATTGTATACAATCGAGAGATAGTCCATCCTTTTGCAAAATTTTGGTGTGTCAAGTACCCTTGTTAAACTTTTCTTTTTGCAGTATGGTGAAAACCAGAGGTTTAACAAACAAGAGGACCCGTCCTAATGCTCAATTTGAGACGAGTCAGTCTAGTCAAGATCCGGTGGTTCCACCGATGGAGGCATATCCATCGGCAATCTTCTCTGATTTTAAGCAGCGTAAGGCCTTTGTAGCCTTAATGAGTCGCAATTTTCGCCCCACCCGCTGTGTTAATCCCGATATTCTAGAGACCTTGGGGATTAAGGAGGACATATCTCATATCTTCGAAATTTTGGGAATGGAGGGGTTATACCATTTGAGGAAGAAGTCCTACCCCCACCTGACTTTGGAGTTCTTGAGCTCTTACGAGTACGATGCGAAGGGGAAAACTGTCTCCTTCCGCCTCATGAATAAGGATCACGAGCTGACTTTGGATGAGTTTGCAGGTCATTTGGGTTTAGAGGCTGAGGGTACGGGATACCTTAGTGATATGGCTAAGAACAGTGGAGCACCTAGCTATCTTCCTTACTTGACTGGTCGACCTGCCCCTAGTGCCAGTGTTATGCATATAAATGATGTGCAACATGTTTCCCTTCGTATGTTTCTGAGGATGATGACTTGTTTGTTGTATGCGAGAGATGACGTGAGCAAGCTTAATTCTCACGAGGTCATGTTGCTTGTGTCTTACCTTAACCTGCACCGTAGGAAGCCGTTCTATTATAGTGCTCCGGGGGTAGTGTGCTCCAGTCTTGAGCGTATGGCACAGTCCCCGAACCGGCACATTGCTTGAGGAGCCATAGTGACTCGCCTAGCTCAGCGTCTGACTGATTTTGAGGCCCCACCTCCCTCGGGGAATGAGTATGTTGAGACTGTGTCTACTATGAACGCCAAGTATTGGTGTCAGAACAGATGGTTGAGGAAGATGGCTGATGGGTCTTATGCCTGGTGAGTGAGAGGATCTATGTGGATGGTACTTCCCGACCCTGCCCATCTCCCTGTCGTTGACCACTTAACTGAGTGAGAGCCTTGTGATGTACCTAGGCCTGAGCCCTAGACCTATCTGATTGATCCTACCATTCTCTTGGATCTACCTGAGCCTGTCACGGTACCTGAGGGACAGCCGGCACCTCCCCCACCTCGTGAGCGCCGTCGGGTTAGGCGATCAGGGCGGACTTGGTCGAGCTCGAGCCCTCTTACTATGCCCCTGACTTCTACCCTCACCAGTACTCGCCCTACCCCACGGTGCATGACCCTAGGATGCAGCCGAGTGACTTGATTGAGCGGATCTCCACCACTTTGGTGCTCTGTAATATGCATGAGATGACCCTTAATCAGGGCATAAGGACTCAGTTGGCACAACCTGTTTGGTGGAGGGGACCTGGAGTGGACACGAGAGTCTTCCACAGCTACGGAGTTGATCCCGGTTTCTGGAGACCACATAAGGAGACCGAGTTTGGCTGCCTCGCGGGACCGTAGGGAGCCAACTACAGCAGCCAGCTAGGAGGATGAAGAGTCTATCACACCCGAAATACTCGAGGAGGGGGGGGGGGGGGGTTAATTGAGTATTTTAAAACTTATGCCTACTTTTTATTTTATATCAATGATTAATTACTTAAAGTTTATTGATTAAACTTTAACTAATTAACTAAGTGATTATGAACGTAATGAAATGAACAAAAACGAAAATGCAAAGACACGCGGTTTTGAAGTGGTTCAGCTTCACACGTCGAAGCCTACGTCCTCTATTCTCGATTAATAATTTTAGTACCTTTCTCCGGATTACAAAATTATCAACCAGACTCGTATAGCTAACTCTAGTTATAACTCAATTTGAATATCACTAGATATTCGGTTTTGAATATCTTAAGTTACTAAGAAAGTGCTTGATTGTTCTTCTAGTGTTCACAATATAAATGAGTAAGAAACAATATTTAAGCTCTATTATCTTATGACGATAATTAGAAATAATTGCAATATAAGATAACACACGACTTTTCAAAAACAATTTTAACTTGCAAAAAGAATAATAAATTAAAAACGTTTGCAAAGGATGTTTTGTTCGAATATTGAAAAGTGCTTTAAATGAATTATCATGTGTAGTATTTATAGTAGAAAGGAGATCTAGGTTTTCATCTAAGAAACCCTAGATGCCGTGTGGATTGATGCACACGGAAGAAATAAAAATATTATTTTGATTTACCATGAATCTTATCCAAGCAAGAAAAAGATCTTAATCCATTTATTTATTCTAATAATATCTTAGTAAAAGATATGGAATAAATATAAGGAGATAAAATATCTTTAACAAATATTTTATCTAGGATCTTTACCTAAACCCTATATGGCCGTGGATCTCGTGTGGATTAAAGAATAAATAAGATATATCTTTTTCCTATTTTAATCCAACAATATTTTAGGCAAAAGATATAAAATAAATATAAGGAGATAGAATATCACTAACAAATATTTATTTAAGATCTTTACCATAAAACCCAAGATACTATATAGATCACGTGTGAAGTATATAGTAAGTCAGAGATCCAATCTTATTATTTAACCTAGTAATATCTTAATAGAAGATATGGAATAAATTTAAATAACCATAAAGATATAAAATATCTTTAATAATAATCTAATTTAGATTTACCCTAATCTTTAATTGCACAAGGAGTTTTACACGTGTAGGAGACGGCCCATAAGCCTACTACATCCAATGTGAAACCCTAGTAAGATATTAGGTTAAACAAATTAGGGTTTAGATATGAGTTAGTACAAAACCCTAGTTAGCCACCAAGTAACAACTCATAAGTTGTCACACAAAGTCGGCCTAACTAAAGGGTGATTATCTATTCATAACCCAATTCAAGTGCAAACTTCAATCTACTATAAAATAGGTTTTTCATTTAAAGAATATAAAGATAAGATTTGAAAAACTATTTTCAAAACAATTTGAAACTCAAGTCGTGCGTTTTCATTATTGCAGCTCAATGTTATAGCTAAATCACCTATAACATTGAGTCTGGTTTGTAATGTTATAACCATAACAGTTATAACTTTACTTACCAAAATCATTTCTTTAAATACCGTTATAAGACGATGACCTACGCTATCTAATCTTCCTGGAGATCTTCAATGTAGGATCATCTCTTCATCTTGATCATAAGCTCTTCAGAGGAGACTACTCAGCAGCAGTAGGTAGCTCGGGAGCAGGTACTTCTGGTGCAGGTGGTGATGAGAACATGGAGGAGGGTCCTGGCTTTTGATCCTTTTGTTGTATTTCCTGGATTTGTTTCATTTGTGTTGGATACTTGATACGTGCATTTTATATAGTCCTTTTAGGCCTTTTTATGCACGTATTTCTATGCTATTATCGTAGTTTTATGCTACGAAATGCCCCGAATATGTTACTTTGGTTTGTTTTGTCTTATTTACAGGAATGAACCAGAAAGTAGTGAAATCAAGCCTTTTACCGTACTTTTAGCATGAATTTGTAGGAAGAGTGAATTTGGAGCGGGAATGTAGCTATTTTGAGATGCGCAAAGAAGAAAGATAGCTAGGCGAGCAAAGAAAGAACTTCAAATTGCTAGTGCTTACTTTGAAGAGCCATATATCGAGTTCTACAACTGATATTCAGGTGATTCAAATTTTAGATGAAAGCTTGTCCTCTTAGCTTTCCAACGCCACCGGAATCGCCCTGTTTGCCCAAGTAACGAAGAAATGGAAACCGTTTGAAGTTCAGTGCGCAAAGCAGGAAATTGTGCGCTGGAAAGTACTCGATCGAGTACAATTATGTTCGATCGAGTCCTTTTTCTACTAGATCGAGTAGTTGCATTTTAGGATTTACTCGATCGAGTGGTTTCTCTTATGGGCTCGGGCTTTTTAGCTTTAATTCGTCATTAGGTTATATAAAATCCTATTTTTCTTATAAATAGGAAGGAAGGACGTCATTTGTAACTCTCCACTCTTCTCTCTCTTGTCAACTGTTTTACTACTGGATATTATTTTCTCTCTATTTTCTGGATCTCTTCCACTGTAACCTTCTCTTTTCCCCTTTCTCTCATTTTATTTAATGTTTATTTCTTTCCCCTTTGCTTTTGTTCTTACTTTTTATACGGATAATTCACGCGGTACCCCTAAGGTTGGCCACTTTGCACGAAATACCCAAATTTTTGATCCGGAAATCTTAAAGAGGTAATAATTCGTGTTTACGAGTTCCAACATGTAGACACCTCGTTTCTGCACCTCCCGCAAACCACCCGGTGATGATTGGGCCGCATGTTTGATTCGCGGAACGATTTGTGACAGTTCGTAAGATTATCGTCAAGTGATTGCTCAAATATTAATATCGACCTCTTAGTTGTCATCTACGTCCTGATACGGTCGTTTTGGCAGTAATTAGAGTACATTCGGAGTCCGGGTCAAAAACCGTCTCCATTTTTCGATAATTGTTAAATCCCGAGTCGAATGTTCGGAATGTTCCGGATATTTCTATTCCATATTTCATAAATTTTATCTTTTGGCAAATAATATCCCGTAATATTCATAAGATAATCGAATTATTTCCGTCCTACCATAACTCAAACGCGGAAATCTTTCTTGAGCGGGAGGAAACCTCACGGGAATAGACGCGGCAGTCTTTGCGCCTCTTCCAAGGGACGCAGTGGCTGCTGCGCCTCTTCCAGTGCCCTTCTTTGCATGATTTACGTATCTTTTTATATCTTTCCGAGATTCACTTCCAAAGAGTCTCTGAAACCCTATTCCTTCACGTGATTAGTATAAATAGGAGCTTTCGTTCCTCATATTTCTCACGCGAGTGTCCGCCCTTCTCTTCTCCCTTTGCATTCTAGACTTCGTTCTTACTAATTGGCGCCTACGTGCTTGGACTTCCGACCACGTAAGCTCGGATCTTTCCGGGTACCAGCCTTTCCGTTGCATGACCGACCAATTTGACCAACTACACTCAATCAACTTTAATTAATCAATCGTTTTCCTCTTACGAGGGCACTCTCTTTGCATTCGCGTCGAGCATTCACTAATCGATATCTTAGTTCATCTCGTTCCGTCAACATGTAAGTCTGAGGGTGTATAATTCTCTTTATTTATTGTATTTTATTTATCGTATCATCATTGTAAGGTTTATGTCGAATACACCGTTAAAATCGATTTCTAAAACCCTTTGTTAAAACCTGTTTTTGCGGATTTCCAGTGATGCGTCGAGAAAAGACGCGGCAAGAATCGCCGCGCCTATTCGAAGGAGCGCGATTCTGCTGCGCCTCTTCGTGAGGCTGCCGCAGTTCCTGCTTCTTTTCTTCTTCCTCGTCCTCTGTAATTCGTCGTTGTTTATTTGTTTTTCACTTGTTTTCTTAAATTCTTCGTTCATCATCATTAATATTCACATGTATATTGTATCACATAATTCCTTCATCATTAACATGTCTTAATTATTTAAATCCGACTTAAATCCCTTATAATCCAATATTCGCGGGTTTTCGTCATTAAATTCAATTCCGAGTTGTAGAGATTCAATTTGTTCATATTGAGTTTCTGGAATTCATCGTTGATATATTTTCATCTGTTTATTCATTAATTCGTCATCGTTCATTATGTTTAGTCTAATTAATTTGTTTAGTTAGTTTGTTAATTCGTTAATTAATCTTGTATCATGTAATTAATGCATTAAATCACTTTCATCCGAGTCAATAATCTAATCAATCTTTAAATTCACCAATCGACATTAACGATTCGCAGTTCCGGCTTCACAGCCAGAACTCACCCTTGGAACAGACGCAAAGAATCGCTGCTGCGCCTCTTCAGGGGCTAGATCTGCTTTGCGCTGTTCGAGATGAGTTCGCCTCGAACTCCTTTTCTGCCTTGACCTAGTTTAATTAGGCTACGTATTAACTAACTAATATCCGTATTATCACGCTAATTCCTGTTCGTTAATTTGTTATATTTATTCTTTTGTTCCTTTTTCTCAAATCATCCGTTTTAAAGGTATTTTCGACATAAATCGCCTATTCCATTGTAATTATTGTAAATTTCATTATTGTAATTTATTGTATTTCTTTTACCATTTGTATGTTTCTCACATGTAAATGAGCATTAAATCCAACTTCGACCCAATTATATGCTAATTAATTGTCAACCGACTTAGTCTGAATCTCACATGCTAGGATTAATCTATTGGATGTTGCATTGCATGCATATAGCCGACGATATATCAAGTACGAATAACTTCCCTAATCATTAGTAGAGGCCGCTATCGAGGCGGGCGGGATTAGGTGTTCGATCAAAAGAGCTTCCTGTCGTACCCTCACCCCTTACTCCGGATCTCCGTGAGCACCCGTGTTCATTGGTATCCACGAGAGTCATTCTAGACATAGAATGCTAAGGGTAACGATTGCTTAGTGTTCATGTCACTACTTTGTGTCTTGACATGACACGAGGTATTCGAACGGTTCCAATTTCCCATAAAAATTGGTGGCGACTCCTTACAAAATGCAAACGCTTGTTCCCGTTTCTCACCAAGCGCCCCCGTGGGCGGCCCGCTGTCCACAGTTTGGCGACTCATTGGGACAAGTACACTTACGTGTAGCAAGGGTGAAACTTGAACAAGGTTAGGGAATAAGTTTGTACAAGACAATTGTCGGTTTTCATAACTCGGTCTTCCTAGACCGTTTATTCGGCCTTCCTAGGCCCAACCCAACCCATTCGACCAATCGTCCCGTCTAAACGGTCCTAATTCTTATTTGGGCCTAAGGATGGATAGCGATTGACGTCATCCATACCATGGTGCTTACTCTTGTTTGTATCAAGGGCCTTCACTACTTGAGGAAATGGACTAGGAATCGGCCTTACTCTTGTTTGGCACGAGCCTCTCCACAGACTTCGGGTTTGATGGTTCGGTATGGCAACCCACCCTTTAAACCAAAACCCTTCTAAATGCACTCAGCATCCCGTTATAATGCTTGTATAAATGTGTAAACCTTACGTGATCACCACTTCTAAACAAAACTATGACGAATTTTCAAAAAATCAAAATCCTCATTTTCAAACAAGAATTTCGAAAAAATAGGCCTTTAATTAGCGCAAAATCCGGTCAAAACTCTGTCCGTTTGTCAAGTCAAAATTCGGGCCGCAAGCCCATTTCAAAACCTCACTTCGAGTCCACTCCTACAACTACACTACAGTTGGCTAGGACACACATTTCCAAAGACCTTGTCTTTCTTCAAAACTCACTCAACACAAGTGGCACACACCCACTTCACGAGTCAAAAATTTTCCTCTTTTAGCAAGTGTGATAGAATGGTCGATCGTGTTTTGATTCGTCGCCGATCTCTTATCCAGTTTCCAAGATGCCTGGGTCAAGTGATGAAACAAACCTCCAGCAAATTCAAGAAAGTAATGATCGAATCCTAGCCGCGATAACCCAAATGCAAATCACTCAAGAACAAACCTATGACTGCCTTGAACTTATCGAAGGTCGTATCTTTGATGTAGAGGGAAGGTTGCCTCCCCTTAAAGGTGAAGTACTGCAATTTTCCGATGACGAGTCTAAAGATGAGAATCCTGTCCTAGGGACAACCGCGGCTGAGAAAAGACTCCAATACCTAGAGGAGCAATTGATGTACCTTAAGGGGGATGACATCTATAGGGAAAACAATCGCAAGTATGAAGCCGTCAATTCCAAATTGCCCACTAACTTTAGCATGACGGATATCCCTAAGTTTAAAGGACATGAGAACCCTTTGAACCATATCCGTGCCTTCAAGGACTACATGTCTATCAAAGGCATCAAACCCGAGATGTTCTTAAGGATCTTTCCTTCATCTCTTGACACCATTCCGAAGCAATGGTTCTACACTTTAGATCACAAAAAGGTCGCTACTTGGGAAGACGCCGCGATCGAGTTCTCGAAACAATACGCGGATAATGCCGAGATCCAAGTCAACATGCGTACTCTGGAGGTTCTTACCCAAAATGACAAAGAAGGATTCACCGACTTCCTAAGTAGGTGGAGGAAGACTAGTACTCAACTAGTTGAACGCCCGGATGAGGCTACCCTCGTGGAAAAGTTCGTGGATAATCTCAAACCCATATATGCCAGTCACTTGAGATATCAAAACATCAAGACTTTCAAGGACTTAACCATACTAGGGACACGAATTGAAGATGACATCCGTAAAGGACTCTTGTCCAAAACGGTAGGTCGAGGATATCAAGGGTCCACAAGTCGTTCATACGGCTCTACTAGCAAGAAGACCGAAGTTAACCTTCTCGAGCCATCCAAGAAAACTAGCCCACCAAGGAAGTTCACAAACCTTGGGGACACATACTCCAACGCTCTAAAAAGGCTAATGAAGCAAGGTAAACTCCAACCCATTGGACCTACTCCCGAACCCGAAAAGAAGTCCAAGTCCTGGGATGAAAACTCCTACTGTGAATACCATAGGGGCAAAGGGCACGACACGGAAAAATGCTACAAGTTGAAACACGTGCTTCAAGATATGATCGAAGATGGTCGACTTCCAATTCCACCAGGAGGTAAGCCCAACAACACTCAGAATCCTCTTGGAGTTCTAGTGATTACAAGTGACGAATCTACCTTAGATTGCTCACACCTCATTTCTCCCACCGAAAATGAAATTCATGCAATTGAGAAAGAAAGTCTCTACTCTACCATCTCCCCTACCATTTCCGACTTCATCGCATGGGCAAGGAGTGTAGATAGACAAGTGTGGGAACTAGAAAACATGGTAACAGCCTTGAGCCATCCCAATGCAATGCCTAAAGAACGTGTACCATTGATCTTCTCTCAAAACGCCACTATGCAAGAAGTAGTCGCCGTGGTTGATAAACTAGTCGATCAAATCATACAACTAGAAAGTGATATCATGAGAATGAAGGAACTAGCTGCAATCAATGGGGTTTGGGCCGATGATGATGAAGACGAATACCTCATTGAAAACTCCTTAGTCAAGGAAATAGTCCAAAATGGAGAAGACCAAGATGTGGATCACCTAACTCGTTCGGGTCGCCCATATCAAAGCACTACTCAAAACGGTCCAACCAACGTCATCGCACCAAATGACAACGAAGATGACCCCACGGATCATTTGCTCAAGCAATTACAAAAAACCAAGGCTGATCTTTCAGTCTGGCAACTAGTGGCAAGCTCATTCCCCCATCGCCAAGCTTTACTGCAAGCTTTGGCCAAATTGAATGTAGCACATAACTCCACTCCTGAAGATGTAGTCAACTTGGTCTTCCAAGAATCACCGAGGCTAAGTAATCCTATTACTTTCTCAGATGAAGACTTGCCACCTTTTGGCGCTAGTCACAACCTTGCTCTATACATCACTGTCATTTGTCTAAAGAAGAACGTGCCAATGACTTTGGTAGATGATGGCTCCGCTGTCAACGTCATACCCCTCAAAACGGCATACAAACTAGGCATGAAGGAGTCGGATTGGACTCCTACAAATCAAGGTGTACGTGCATATGACGGTACACGACGAAAAGTGGTTGGACTTGCTAGCCTAACCATAGCCACGGGACCAATCGAACGAAAAGTTAACTTCCAAATAGTGGACATCGAAGCTTCATTCAACATACTTCTGGGAAGGCCTTGGATTCACGCTTCTAAAGCGGTAACATCCACCCTTCATCAAAAGATCAAGATCCCACTAAATGGCAAAGTTGTGACGATCACTTCGTCACCCATCAAGGCAATAATCGAGAAGCAATCAAACAATCAAGTCCTTGCGGATCCCATATACGAACTTGGGGGCTTCCAAAGTGTGAATGTCATAGAAAGTGAGTTGGCACCCTTATACTATAATCCCTACTCCAACTTGGTGGTCAACCACATACTCAAATCTCAGGGATACTTCCCTGGAATGCCTTTGAACCCAATTCGGAAGAACACCTTCGCACCATACAAGAATGGCAACTCGACAAGGATACCACTTGGACTAGGATACAAACCCACAACTGAAGAAGTTCTCGAAATGCTCGCTCAAGTCCAAAATAGCAAGCACGTGGGAGTCCAAATGAGACCGTATCTCCCCACTTTAAATGGATACTTCGTTCAAGAAGGAAGTTCAGAACTCTTCCATGGATTTCCCGAACCTTGGCATTATCTTGAGAGGAAGTTGGCCGGAATCGAGATCTTTCACGATTGCTACTTCATTCCTCCCGAAACGGTTCCTACCGTCAAAACCCGTCAAGCACCTTGCTTCGACGAACAAGCTGTTAGCCTATTGTTTGGAGAAGACCGATTCATTAGGGCGCGCGAGATGAGATCATTACCATGATACTTCAAGACGATCGCTTCAACCCCACCGCATTGATCACAGAAATCGACACAAAGCAACAGAAAGGATGGAGAAAATCTATCAAATGGACCAACAACCAAGGAAGGCTCTTCAAGCTCACTACTGGAGAAGGAGAGATGTTCAAAGGAGAACCAGAAGATGACGAGTTCGAGTCGGAGTCAGAGTCGGAGTCTAGAGAAGTCATTAGAGAGTCTACTCCTGTTGTCATCCCCACTCCCTTCGTTTCTCCTAGCCTAGCCTCGAGTAGTCACGGTAGTTCGGGAATGCCCCATTCATTGTTCCTTTGCCGCCACCATGACCATGGATCGGTTGGCTTCTTTGTTTCAACTTTACTCAAATCTTAATATGAATAAATCGGGTTCTGCTTACTCTCTGTGTTCTTTTGAGTGCAATTACATTTACGATGATCATCGAGGATGACCAAGACCCGGACTTGACCGAAATACCACCCTACGTAGCCAAAGAAATATTACAAGAAGGGGAAGGGGGACCAGTAATAGAAGATACCGAACCCATCAACGTAGGAACCGAATTAGAACCCAAAGAACTTAGGATAGGGACTACCTTGAGCTCTACCGAAAGGGCCGATTTCATAGACCTCCTAAATGAATTCAAAGACGTTTTCGCTTGGTCCTACAAAGACATGCCAGGGATCGACAGGGATATCGCCGAACATAGGATTCCGATTAAGCTAGGGTTTCAAAACCTGTGAAAAGAAGCTTGACGAATGAGAACAGAATGGGCTCTAAAGATTAAGGAAGAAGTTGATAAGCAATTCAAAGCCGGGTTCATCAAAGTTTCCGAGTACTCTGACGGGGTAGCTAACATAGTACCTGTGCCCAAAAAGGACGGGAGAATCCGTGTTTGTGTTGACTTTAGGGACTTAAACAAAGCGAGTCCAAAAGATGACTTCCCTCTACCTCACATTGACATATTGGTGGACAATACTGCAGACCACGCATTACTATCCTTCATGGATGGATATGCGGGTTATAACCAAATCAAGATGGCCATGGAAGATATGCACAAAACCGCTTTCGTCACCCAATGGGGAACATATTGCTATCAAGAATGCCATTCGGATTGATTAACGCCGGAGCTACATACCAACGCACCACAACTACACTCCTACATGACATGATGCACAAAGAAGTTGAGGTATATGTAGATGACATGATCGTCAAATCCAAGGAAAGAGAAGGACATATTGCAAACCTTCGCAAATTCTTCGCAAGGCTAGGAAAGTACAACATGAGACTCAATCCTCAGAAATGCACATTCGGGGTAACATCCGAAAAACTCCTGGGATATGTCGTTAGCCAACGCGGTATAGAAATAGATCCCTCAAAAATCAAAGCTCTGATCGAAATGCCACAACCCCAAACAGAAAAAGAAGTCAGAGGATTCCTGGGAAAGGTACAATATATAAGTCGATTCATATCAAAACTTACCATGATTTGCGAGCCTATCTTCAAGAAACTCAAGAAAATAGACCACACCATGTGGGATGATGATTGTCAAAAGGCGTTTGACCGAATCAAGGAGATATTGGCTAAACCACCAGTGCTCATGCCGCCACAACGAGATCAACCTCTTGGTTTATATCTCACGAAGAATCGAAAGCGCCATGGGTGCTATCTTTGGCTCAAACCGTAGGAAGTGAACAAAGAGCTATTTACTATCTAAGTAAGAAATTCTTGGAATATGAGTGCAAATACTCGCAACTCGAAAAGACATGCCTCGCTCTTGTGTGGGCAACGAAGAAGCTACGTCACTACATGCTTAGCTACTCCGTCAAGATATATTCCAAAATGGATCCAGTCAAATACCTCTTCGAGAAACCCGTCCTCAACGGACGTCTTACAAGGTGGACTCGATGCTCTTAATTCGACCTCAAATATGTGCCACTGAAAGTTATAAAAGGTCGCGCCGTCGCCGAATTCTTCGCAGAAAATCCTATCAACGACGCACAAACCATAGACACTTGGTCATTTCCCGACGAGGATATACTTCAAACAGACGTAGACTCTTGGGATCTATACTTTGATGGAGCATCAAATTTAAGAGGATTCGGAATATGAGTGTTGCTCATTTCTCCTGAAGGTGAGCATACACCGATTCTTTGTCAAACTCGACTTCGAGGTGACAAACAACGCGCAGAGTATGAAGCTTGTCTCATCGGACTACAAGCGCGCAGAAGCTTAGGCATCAAAAACCTCCGAGTACATGGGGATTCATCATTGATCATCAACCAAGTTACAGGATCCTGGAAAATCGGCGAAAGCCTCGCACCCTATCAAGCTAGGATAGACCAAGTGGCTCAATTCTTTGATCACGTAACCTACTTACACCTACCTCGAGAGGAAAATCAATTTGCAGACGCTCTTGCGAAACTCGCATATTTGATAAATATGCCAGACCACATGGTGGAAATGCCTTTGTGTATCGAACGACGGTCAGAGCCGGCTTATGTCCATCAAATCACCGATGAAGAAGAAATCGCACAGGAACCCTGGTTCCAAGCGATCCTGAATTTCAAGCTTAATGGTACCTATCCACCAGATATGGACAAGAGGGGACAACGTGCTATACGCCTATTAGCTTCCCAATATATTCTGATGCAAGGAGAATTATACAAAAGAACACCTCTTGGTGTAGTCCTACGTTGCCTTGATCATTCACAGGCACGAAAGGTGATGGAAGAAGTCCACGACGGAGAATGCGGTCCCCACATGAGTGGGCCCATGATGGCAAAGAAAATCACACGCTTAGGGTATTATTGGACCACCATGGAATCCGATTGCATCAAATACGTGAGACATTGCCACAATTGCCAAATCTTCGGGAATGTACAACATGTCCCTCCTTCGTTGCTATACACGATGACATCTCCTTGGCCATTCTCCGCATGGGGAATTGACATAATCGGGAAGATAACCCCAGCCGGAACAGGAGGTCACTGTTTCATTCTAGTAGCAATTGACTATTTCACCAAGTGGGTAGAAGCGGCTTCCTACACTAGTCTTACGGCTAAAAATGTGGCAAAATTCATACAAAACAACATCATCTGTCGATATGGTTGCCCACATGAGATCATCAGCGATAATGGGTCACACTTCCAAGCCGAAACCGAGCAATTGCTGGCCAAATATAAGATTAAACATCACCACTCTTCGCCCTATAGACCACAGACTAACGGCGCGGTAGAAGCGGCAAACAAGAACGTTGTCACAATTCTCAAGAAAATGACTGACAACTATAGAGATTGGCCAAGCAAGATACCCTTTGCTTTATGGGGATATCGTACATCGTTAGACGCCCACTGGGGCTACTCCTTTCTATTTAACCTACGGCATGGAGGCCGTACAACCAGTCGAGCTAGAAATACCATCCTTGCGTATTCTACTAGAAAGCCAAATCCCTGAAGCCGATTGGAAGAGGGATAGATATGAAGAACTCATCCTCCTGGATGAACGTAGGCTACGCGCCTTACATAATGTCCAAACATATCAAGCACGTATCAAACGAGCTTTCAACAAAAGAGTTAGGCCAAGAAACATCAAAGAAGGAGACTTAGTACTCAAATCGGTTAGAGCTCTTTTACCTGTCGACCCAAGGGGAAAATTCAAACCTAATTGGGCCGGACCATATCTAGTCAAATCCATACTCCCAGGGGGTGCGGTTAGAATCACAGACCTAGATGGGAATGAGTTTTCAAACCCCACAAACCTTGACCAACTGAAACGATACTATGCCTAGATTAGGACAAACACGCGCCTCGCGTAAATCCATGTGTCGCTCTTGTGGCACTAAATAAACGGCCCCTGGCCAAGCTGAAATAAGCTAAGTGTCACTATGCTCTTGCATTTTGACAAGATTGTCATCCTCATATCATCAAATAAACTAAATTCGCACCTTGAGAACAAGCAAAAGCTCATGCTTATTTTCTATGTTCATTACAAGCTCTTGCTTCGAACAATTATTCTTTTACATTTACTCGAACTACGCGCAAGGGTTTGATTTCGCTTTTTTTAAGTGAATACGTAGGCAATCCTTCACCGGATTCAACCCATTATACCTAAAATGTAAATAGAAGGACATTTGCGTTGCATTTGAAATTCGACAAGAATAATAAAAGAAAATCACAGCGGTTTCATAACCATTTAATCTTTTTTATTCCATTCGCTTTCTAATAATAATAATACGCTACATAATAAAAATAGAATAGGCTAGGATTCTAAAAATCCCTCCTTCTTATTACAACAATACTAATAATAATCAAATAATAAATAAAGACTCGGGCTATTCCTCCATCTTTCCCTTGCCCTTGTCATTCTTGTCATATTTCTTGTCACGACCTCGAGCCGGGCGCTCTTGCACCACTTCAGACCTAATCACCAACGGTCTTTCTCGAGGCCTGACTCTTCCATTCTTGCCAACCACCATTTCTGCAACAGGAGTAGTCTTTGATTTCTTCGAAGGATGAATGACCTGAAATCCAGCTTCTTCTTCTCCTTCTGTCAGATGCTTCTCCTTCTCTTTCTCTCCCTCGCGCACCTTGTAGTCAACAGGCTCGCGTTTCCTCAGTCTCTCGCGTTCTTCCGAAGTTGCAGCCTTTCTCCACCTCAGATAGGAATCCGACACCCACAAAGCATTGGCGGAGAAGCTCAAGAACCACATGTTCCTTTGGGCCCATTTGATAGCCCACTCTCTTCGGCTCTCGGTGGTAAGCGCTACAGCAATCTGCGGAACGGTATCAAGCCTCGGGATAGTCTGCTTCAGCCCAACTTGCCTCATCAATCTTTCCGGAAAGATGCATACCATGAACTCCAACCCCGGAATGCGCACGGACCTAGTGGGATCCAAAGAAGACACTCCAGTGACAGACTTGAGGTGCCACCACGGTACGACCCACCTAATCAACGGGCCATCATCATTCTTAAGCTTGTTCTTCCAATAGTCGGAGACCCGAGTGAAGTCCACCATGTACAACCGCGTCCTCATCGCAATCATACGAGAATGATAGGAAAGTGCATGAACTGGGGGCTCGAGCAGTCGGAGCCGTTCCATAAGCCAAACCTACCAAAAGCAGGTATTAGACACCAAACAAAAAAAAAAAACAAAACAAAAAAAAAACGAAAGAAAAAAAAAAAACGAAAACGAAAAAAAAAGGGTGTCTTTTACCTGTAGGATAACGGGACTCCCCAAAAATGGAAGATCGCGGTTGGATTTCCTATTATCCAAACCGAAGATAATCTCCCCTAAGCACAAGCAAGCTGGGCTCCTGCGCAGCTCCATTTGTTCGATAAGACCCAAAAGACGGGGATCACCTCGCAAATCTTCATCAACGTGTCCATGGAAGACATACACGTGCAGCAAACAAAAGCCAAATGCTCTCCTCCTAGCAACATAAGAGACAGTGGGGTCAGCCCTGTTAATGAATCGGTCTACAAAGTCCAGCATTCTTACGCCTTTCGGGGTAACTAAGCGATCCACCTCAAGTCTAGTCAATCCGAGCAGGTCTCTGAATTTTGTCTTATACCCTTGTGAAGTGGAAGGAATGGCAGGTAGATGCTCGGGGTCCCACCCACCAATAGCAGCAATTTCTTCCGGAAAAGGACAAATATCACCACCTGGGAACGCGAAAACATGACAATTTGGGTCCCAGTAGTCAAGGCAAGCATCCAAGAACGGTTTTACAACCTTAATGAGTTTCAAACTCAATAGAGACCCAAGGTTATGAGCACCCATGTCGTGCTTCTCAACATTCGAGAATTCATTAGTCCATTCCTTCAAGCGGATCTCCAAAGTATTCATGATGACAATTTTCTCTTGAAAATTTATTTTGGGAGTTTTTTATATGGATTAACGGAGAAGAGACGGAAGAATTATATGATTTAAAGCTTCGTCGACGCTTCTATTTATACTAATTGCTGTTTCCAAAAATCCGCCAGAAGAGACAAGCTTGGGAACAGCGCAGCTCTGCTGCGCCTATTCAAAGCGACGCACTCATGCTGCGCCTCTTCCCCGCACTAACTTTCGTGATTTCGCGTTTGGATCTTTCCTAATTCTATAACGAATAATTTCCTATTCCTACGGGATTTTATTTTGGTAAATACGAGCAATTTACCATGTTTCAAGTTTTCTAAATTCGCGGGCACGCATTTCGAGGCGACGTCGACACATTCGCCATTTTCATCGCACTTAATTCTTCTTTTTATTATTATTTTAATTCATTTAGGAAATAAATTTCATTTTAATTAAATTTCATATATTTCATTTTAATCTCTTTTTTTTAGGAAATAATTTTCTTTTGTTTTCATTTCAACATTTTCATTTCTACACTTACAGATTTCTATTTTTTCTTTTTTTTAGGGGGTAACCCTCCCTACCGTCCGGTCATTTCCGGCAAATTTTTTGCATTTCTTTTGAGTCTCATTTTTGCGCTAATTAAGGCCATATGTGTATAAAATGTATGTTTTGGTGAGATTTCCATGTAAATTTTTGACAGATGACGGCGTAAACCGTTGTCTACCGAACTGTTCAAGAACTAACCGCAGTACAAGCAACACAACCCAGCAAAGCAAAGGCACTCGAGGCCATCATATATACAAATGTACAAGCAATCGGGGCTTGCGCCCGAATCAAGTCCAAAGTCCAGTAAACCGGGACTTGCGCCCAAACAAGTCCAAAAATGTTCAAAATCGGATGTACAAGCCTACAAAACTACGCAAAACTATCTGGGCACCCTCCAACTCAAAGAACCCTCGCCGTAAGAGCAGTAATCTCGGCGTCCCGAAACTCGAGCTCCTCGACAAAGCGAGCCGTCTCCTCCCGAGACAGGTCGCTCTCGCTCCACTCACGACCACCAGACGAGAAATAAATTGGCTCATGTCAATCAACTCAAACAAAACTGAAAATCAAAAATCAAAAGAAATCAAATGAGGTTCATACCTGACGATCTCGACCACCGACGAGCGCCTCGATGGCGGTAGCTCGTAGCCGGTTGGCCACCCTCCATAGTGCCACGAACCGAGATGGCGCGACCTACATGTCAAGAGAAATTCTCAGTAAAGTGAACAAATTCAATCAAATGTTTTCTTACACGAAAGGTATATAAGCTGGAGGCTCACCCTCCGAATCAGATGCTGCCAGTCGTCTAGGCCAGCATCCGTCACAGCTACGTCGAAGTCACGCAACTCGGAGATCGTCGTCCTCCCAATCGCGTCGGTGTACTCAAGGGTCTCGGGGTACTCTGGGGCTCGATGCCCGCCGCCTCAACCTCCCGCAAAGACAAATAGCTCTCATTAATCGACGATCTTTCGTCGTAATTCCCGAAATCAAATCAAGAAAATAAAGGATACTCACCACCTCGGCCGACGCTAACCTCCGTAAAGGAACGCCGAGTAGTCCTCGCCGCAAAAGAAAAGAAGGTCGTCGCCACCGGCACCCGCCCAAGTCCGCCTCCCTCTCGGCCCGCAGGCTCCCCGAACATCGTCCTCGGAGGGTCAATGGGAACCGTCAACGCGCCCGAGAGTACCGACGAGCCAAACGCTCGCCGGATACCACACAGACCTATCGACGTCCTCAACAGCAGGCCGACTCGGGCTCCTAGGTCGAAGGACCTCGGCGACAAAAGGAGGCGCTCCAGCGTACTCCGCCAAGGTCCGGTCACCCATCTGCGACAAGATAAGGCAAAGATCATTCCTATGATCAATTAAAAGCAAAAGTACAAGAAATATAAATACGAGTGGGATACTCACGCCGCTCGGTGAAGGGCGTTCACATCCCGCGGTAGACATTGTGAGAAGAGCGCTTGCTCTTCGTCAAGCACATCACCCAATCCCTCACCACGGGATAGGCCTTCTCAGTGCTCTGTCCTCTTGGCGCAAGACTCGGGAAGTAAGAGTACACCCATGCCTATAAAACAGAATAATCAATGACGATCTTTCGTGATTCAATAAAGAAAGGAATTTACTAAGAAAGGTTCATACCTCCAACAAGTAGTCCAGTCCGAGCGGCG
This sequence comes from Silene latifolia, assembly GCF_048544455.1. Lineage (NCBI taxonomy): Eukaryota > Viridiplantae > Streptophyta > Magnoliopsida > Caryophyllales > Caryophyllaceae > Silene > Silene latifolia. The sequence continues at coordinate 171,198,552 of NC_133526.1, forward strand.
CGTGGAGAAGTCCCCTTCTCCATCAACTCCGGACGAACCATGGCCCTCATGAAGCGGATGAGGACCGCAAAACCAGCAGTGACCCAGTTCCAGCGCCCCAGGGAGCTCAGGTCAGAAAAGAAAGGGAAGAAGCTTCGTCGATAGCCTCTCGCCCTTGTCTCCGAGGTAAATCGAAGACAAGAACCACCAAAGCCACGACGAGCTCTCGCTTTCACCTGTGCAGGAGGAGGAGCGATCTCCCTCCCATCGATCGTCACCGACCCGGGGTCTTCCCCGCAAAGTAGTCTCGGACGTAGGTACTGGGTACCAAACCCGGCACTGCAACAGCCTTCGGCGATAAGTTCCAGCCGATCAACCTCCTCGCCTCGGCCGAATCCGCCCTCATAGCAGTCTCCGGCCACACCATCTCCTCGGTCCCGCACGGCGGACGTAAATCATGCCGTAATCCTCCGAGTAACTCCCACCTCACCGAAAGGCGGGTGAAACGTGGAAGTCGTATCCCGAACCGATCCAAGAAAGCGCGGACCAGACTAAGGTTAGCCCGCAACTTCCTCTTCACGATATCCCTCCAGACCTGAACCAGAGGACCAAACGCTCCACGCTCGATCATGGCCCTCTCCTCCACCGACAGCCGCTCGTAGTGCTCCATCGCTGTCGTGTAACCCGAGAACGACCTGATGTTCCCGGCCTCCTATTATGATTTGAAACAAAGCTATCTTTAGTTTTGAATGAAATTTGCAAGAAGTTTGGACAAAAAGAATGAAAGAGAATAGGTAATGAGTAGTGAATTCTTATTTACCAAGCTCTTCACCATCCCAGTAGGACAGGTGACCCTCTGCACCCCCCACACGGGGTGCCTACTCTCCTGTGTCTCGGCCCACGCAGGAGCTCCCCTCAGCTGACGACCTCCTCGCCTGACGTTGGCCCGTCTCGGGGCCTCCTCCTCCTCCTCGACGGCCTCCTCCTCGTGAGCCTCGTCTCCAATAGCCATCGCCGCATCGGTGAAGGCCTGCTCCAAAGCCTCCTCAACCGTAACGACGTCTATCTCCATGGGAGTCCTCCCAGAAGTAGAAGCCTCATCACCTGCAACATTAAAGTAAATTTAGGCCGCGTCACATGACGACAAGCCTTTGTTAAGGAGTTTTCGAGCCTCCGAGCCCGAAAGCGCCCTTTCCAGGCCATCTTTGGCCATATTCCCACCAACCCAATCACTCATGTGACAAATTGGGTCAAGTCAAGCCCAAGTCAAAGCCTAGTTCCGGGTTCAAGCCAAAAATTCGGCAGCATTTCGTTATAACGGCGATTATGCCCTAGAAAGGTGCCCCGAAAAAGTTGTCACAAACCAAAATTTCGAGATGGCAGGAAGTTTAACCATCATCCAAGGATCCCAAATATCAAATTTCATCGCCAATGGGCATTCCTAAGGCTATTTTCGAAGCAATTTACGGTTCAGCTGTGAAACCGTCTCAAAATTCGCTCAAGGGCTCAAAACTCGATGAAAATTCAAAGCGAATACATGGTTATGTTCCTAACATTGCCTACTAACCATTTCTAGCATCAATTTGGCAAAGCAAATCCATTTGGGGGAAAAGCCCCAAATTTTCGATCAAAAGGGTCGGAAACCCTAATTCTCGCGGCTCAAAATTCAACAAATGCAGATGATTAATGCAAGATTAAGACACATACCTCGATTAGTCATGTTTAATGCAAGCTTTTGAATCCAACCTCGACGGAAATGGTGAAGATTTGAGAGAGAAATTGAAGGAATTGAGTTTCGAAATAATGAATTAAAATCCTTCTGATTTCGCGTTTTTACGCGGAAATAGCCAAATTGGGGAAAAGACGCAGCAGGCGCTGCGCCTCTTCCAAGAGACGCAGCTCTTGCTGCGCCTCTTCCTTGTGTTCCCTCCATACGAATTTTCAAAAATTCGTTATGAGTTCGTTATTTGTGGGCCCATCTTTGGTGCGCCTCTTCTTCAACGCTATTATATTCTTTTGGTCCGTTTCGACGATTTTCTTTCGTTCCGGCCCGCGTTTTATCCAGCGCGACAGTATTTTGCAGTATTGTCCAAATTCATTTTATCCCGCGCAACAGTATTTTGCAGTATTGCTCAAGTCATTTTATCCGGCGCGGTAGTATTTTGCAGTACTGCTCACTCAAGATTTCTTTCACGACGATCAAGATGTTCCTAGTTGTCTGTCCCCAATGTGAGAGTATTTTGCAAGATCTTGCTCACTCAAGATTTTTCTCGACGATCAAGATGTTCCTAGTCGTCAAAATATTCCCCAACAAGAGTTTGTTTGAGACCGACGCAAGCAGATTCAACCTCAAGTTTCGCGCAGTTCGCTGAGACCGACGCAAGCGGATTCCCGGCCAGATTTCTACCGACGTCCCGCCGCTTTCAATATTTCTTGTTTCCCGCCGAAGTTCGATTAAGTCTCAGGTATGATCCCTTCTTATGGCTGGCGAGCTTCCTTACGTAGTCTAATGGACTTTAAACGACCCTCCCCGATAGTCGACAGACTTTAAAATGTTCCCGACGATAGGTCCTTGGTTCAGACCCCTTGAGCCGCCTCGCGTCGCCATAGTCGTTAGGTTGTAATCTTCGATTGACCTGATGGCTATACTTTGACTTTCGCCTTGTCCAAGCCTCGGTCAAAGTGGGGGCTCAGAGACACCTCGTTTCGCACCTCCCGCAAACCACCGGTGATGATTGGGCCGCATGTTTGATTCGCGGAACGATTTGTGACAGTTCGTAAGATTATCGTCAAGTGATTGCTCAAATATTAATATCGACCTCTTAGTTGTCATCTACGTCCTGATACGGTCGTTTTGGCAGTAATTAGAGTACATTCGGAGTCCGGGTCAAAAACCGTCTCCATTTTTCGATAATGTTAAATCCCGAGTCGAATGTTTGGAATGTTAGGATATTTCTATTCCATATTTCATAAATTTTATCTTTTGGCAAATAATATCCCGTAATATTCATAAGATAATCGAATTATTTCCGTCCTACCATAACTCAAACGCGAAATCTTTCTTCAAACAGAGGAAACCTCCTCGGGGAATAGACGCAGCAGGCTGCGCCTCTTCCAAGGGACGCGAGTCGCCGCGCCTCTTCCCGTGCCCTTCTTTGCATGATTTACGTATCTTTTTTATATCTTTCCGAGATTCACTTCCAAAGAGTCTCCGAAACCCTATTCCTTCACGTGATTAGTATAAATAGGAGCTTTCGTTCCTCATATTTCTCACGCGAGTGTCCGCCCTTCTCTTCTCCCTTTGCATTCTAGACTTCGTTCTTACTAATTGGCGCCTACGTGCTTGGACTTCCGACCACGTAAGCTCGGATCTTTCCGGGTACCAGCCTTTCCGTTGCATGACCGACCAATTTGACCAACTACACTCAATCAACTTTAATTAATCAATCGTTTTCCTCTTACGAGGGCACTCTCTTTGCATTCGCGTCGAGCATTCACTAATCGATATCTTAGTTCATCTCGTTCCGTCAACATGTAAGTCTGAGGGTGTATAATTCTCTTTATTTATTGTATTTTATTTATCGTATCATCATTGTAAGGTTTATGTCGAATACACCGTTAAAATCGATTTCTAAAACCCTTTGTTAAAACCTGTTTTTGCGGATTTCCAGTAGACAGACGTCGAGAAAAGACGCAGCAACTGCTGCGCCTATTCGAAGGAGCGCAGTTCCTGCTGCGCCTCTTCGTGAGGCTGCCGCAGTTCCTGCTTCTTTTCTTCTTCCTCGTCCTCTGTAATTCGTCGTTGTTTATTTGTTTTTCACTTGTTTTCTTAAATTCTTCGTTCATCATCATTAATATTCACATGTATATTGTATCACATAATTCCTTCATCATTAACATGTCTTAATTATTTAAATCCGACTTAAATCCCTTATAATCCAATATTCGCGGGTTTTCGTCATTAAATTCAATTCCGGATTGTAGAGATTCAATTTGTTCATATTGAGTTTCTGGAATTCATCGTTGATATATTTCCATCTGTTTATTCATTAATTCGTCATCGTTCATTATGTTTAGTCTAATTAATTTGTTTAGTTAGTTTGTTAATTCGTTAATTAATCTTGTATCATGTAATTAATGCATTAAATCACTTTCATCCAAGTCAATAATCTAATCAATCTTTAAATTCACCAATCGACATTAACGATTCGCGATTTAGCTCTGCCAGAACTCACCCCTTGGAAAGACGCAAAGAATGTGCGCCTCTTCCCAGGGCGCGATCTATTGCTACTGTTCCAGGATGAGTTCTGCCTCTGAACTCCTTTTCTGCCTTGACCTAGTTTAATTAGGCTACGTATTAACTAACTAATATCCGTATTATCACGCTAATTCCTGTTCGTTAATTTGTTATATTTATTCTTTTGTTCCTTTTTCTCAAATCATCCGTTTTAAAGGTATTTTCGACATAAATCGCCTATTCCATTGTAATTATTGTAAATTTCATTATTGTAATTTATTGTATTTCTTTTACCATTTGTATGTTTCTCACATGTAAATGAGCATTAAATCCAACTTCGACCCAATTGTATGCTAATTAATTGTCAACCGACTTAGTCTGAATCTCACATGCTAGGATTAATCTATTGGATGTTGCATTGCATGCATATAGCCGACGATATATCAAGTACGAATAACTTCCCTAATCATTAGTAGAGGCCGCTATCGAGGCGGGCGGGATTAGGTGTTCGATCAAAAGAGCTTCCTAATACGTACCCTCACCCCTTACTCCAGATCTCCGTGAGCACCCGTGTTCATTGGTATCCACGAGAGTCATTCTAGACATAGAATGCTAAGGGTAACGATTGCTTAGTGTTCATGTCACTACTTTGTGTCTTGACATGACACGAGGTATTCGAACGGTTCCAATTTCCCATAAAAATTGGTGGCGACTCCTTACAAAATGCAAACGCTTGTTCCCCGTTTCTCACCAAGCGCCCCCGTGGGCGGCCCGCTGTCCACACAACAGTGACGAAATTTTTTTCCAAATCGCTCATCTTTCCGAGAACTACAATTTGAAAAAAAAAATTGTCGCATTTGGATTCCGCTACTAGGAGTTATTGCGCGTAAAAAGTTTTTTCAACCGAACAAACTTTGAGGGAGCATATCTCCTGGTCACGAGTTCCAAACTCGTCAAACTTTTTTTTCAAATCATAGTACTTAGAAAGATGATCGATTTGAAAAAAAAAATCTTCACTTTCTGAGTTCGTAAACACTTGTTATGATCTCTTTAAGTTTTCCGCATCAAAAATTTTGGTATTTTCTGCAAAGTGGCCAACTTCAGGGGTACCGCGTGAATTATCCACTTTTATTATGTCTAGCTAATTTCTCTGCTAGGATTAGGTGATTCAATGGATGAATGTTAATTGCTAATTAGTTCATAGATTGGTCGTTGTTGTTTTAGTCTTTGTTGTTAATCGCTGCTATAATTGTATCCTGCTAGTTGAATCGATGCAATTAGCCTTTTAATTTTGGTAAGCCTTGACCTAGACCGAAAGGTTGGAAGGGGTGAGACCCGCAGTGAACAATAGAATGTTTTAGTGAGGGCGAAAGTTAAGCTAATAGCATTTTAGGGAGAATTGAGATCGAAAGGAGATATTCGTTGCCCCTTAGACCGACACATCGACTGATCTGTGACCTTAACTGCGATTGACTGACGTTCATTGATGACCCGAAATCTTAGTCCTCTCTCCCTTGCTTGTTAATTCCTCTCATTTCTATTTCTCTTGCTTTATCTTATTTAGTTTAGTCAAACAACTCAAAACCCCCAACTTGTGACTTAGACAGACCGAATAGACAAGTAGATAGTGACCGCCTCCCTGTGGAGATCGACCCTACTTACCGCTGACTTCTGTTAGTAGTAGCTAGGTATTTATTTTTGGTACCTGACGACGGTATCAAATTTTGGCGCCGTTGCCGGGGAGGCAACTATTTATTTACTTGTTTTATTTTGTCTGTTTTTAACCTCGAGGGATTTTTCCCTTGAGGCCGTTCTAATTTTTTTCTTTACTGCTGTTTTGATAGGTCCTACAGGTCCTACCAAGACAGTTCTAGGAAAAAGATCGTCAAAGGGAAGGCTTGCGTATCTTTGCCCCGTCACCTATGTTCCGTTATATGGCGCAGCAGGTGATTTATTGCGGGAGATGTGGTGCTGCTGAGCACAATGCAGCCTTTTGCATGGCAGAGAACGACGAGGTCTACGCGTTCAAGCACCGTAGACAAGCTAGCCATTCCGATGTAGTTGTGCCGCCACATCTACCTTATCAACGAGGCTATCACAAGCCTCCTTTTATCTGGACACCGCAACAACAAACCCTTCCTCCCGTTGAAGAGAATGAAGGGGCTGCCGAATTGAAGTCTATATTAAAAGCACTTATGCTTCGAATGCAAGAAAGCGATAAATCTAAGGAAGCTCACCTCAAGCTACTTGAATCTCAAGTAGCTCAATTAGTTGCCGAGTTGGATTATAGCGACTCAGAGACCGAATATGCTGTTTTTCCTGTCAGTAGTCTTTCCCATGAAAGGCCCGAGTTGTCTAGTGATGATGAAGACATTTATGACTCGGAAATTGAAGGTAATAATGAAGATGAAGCTTTTCTCAAGCACTTCACCACGGTCCACCCTAACCCACTCGATCGAACAGTCCACACTGCTCGATCGAGTAAATTCTATGATAAGGAAGTCGATCGAGTAGATTTAACCACTCGATCGAATGGTTTGTGTGAAGAAAGCTCTCGATCGAGTAACAATTCTACTCGATCGACTGATTTGGCCAGCGAGAGCATTGATTTGTCATGTGGGTTTGTTTTATATGACGATTTTGATGATAATAATGGATACGGTGAATCTCCCCTATTCAAAGCCGAGTTGGATGCACTTGAGGCTGCGATTTACGGGACGGAATCCACAGAGGAGGGTGACGAGAAGACAGCTGAGTCGGTAATTGCTCCTAGCACGGGTGAGGTAATATATTGTTTGGTCAATGATTCCGACATTGAGAGCAACCCACCTGAGGTAGTTAGCGAAAATTTTATTGTTGTTAATATTAATAGTACGCTACCTCGTATGACTCGTGTTTTTTCTTTTAATGTTATACCCCCTCCCAGTTGGTCAAATGATTTAACAGTTTTCCACCGTTCTTGTCATCATAAATTTGTTAATATGAAATGGAGCCCTAAATCATTATTAATTGCTCCTGAGCTCCTTTATTTTATGGACAAATTTAGGAGCTGTCATAGGAAATTTGTTAGACTTAAACGGTCGTACATTTTTATTTCCTATTTCTTTATTCCACTGTGGTGCTACTTACATTTTTGTGTAGCACATGCGCAGCTGTTTGATCGGTTGCTGCACGCTTTGAGCTGTTTTGACCAGGCTAACTAAATAGCGGCTCGAAGAAAAGAAGGTCGAGCTGGGACCTGTCTGAAACTAGCGCTACCCGGGAGGCAACCCGGAAATTTTATTTTTAGTTGTTTTTCAAACATTTCAGTTTTTATTTTGTTTAATAATCGGTTCTCTCGATCGAGTTTTCTTGCTTTGATTCGCTTCCTATGATGCCACTATGAAGCTGTTTGTGACCTCCCATGTTGCTGGCTGGTTTGGGGAGGTCTCTTCTTCGCGTTATCTTGTAAGTTTTCCGCATCTTCACTCTCCTTTTTTAGTTTGCATTTCCTTTCCCTATTTTTGGGTACAATGAGGGCATTGTACGGTTTGGTTTGGGGAGGTTATGCATCCATATCTGTGTCTGCATGTTGTTCTTACTACATTCCTGTTATCACGTTTAATTTTCGTATGCATTGTTCTTCTTTCTTTTCAAAAAAAAAAAGAAATTAAAAAAAAACGAAAATTAATAAAATATTCACGTTTATTTTTGCATATAGGTTGAGTCGGAACGGTAGATTTCCGTGATGAAATTGCACTTTAACTTGTCATTTTTTACTTGAGCCTTGCACTTTATTGACAGTTATTAGCTGAGTCTTGCGCATATCTACGAGTTTTTGTTCGAATTTAGCTGACTGTTTAGACTTGACCTGATAAATTGGCAACCTACTCTATAAATTCTGAGTTTTAGAGCCTTATAACTGGTGACATTCATGACCGGTTTACATAGGAATTGAGAGTAGTATTCCTTGCATAACATGTTCATCATTATTGCACATTCATGAAATTCGGTTCCTTGTCAAATGCATACATTCGGGTTTGTGGTCGGTGTCACATGCAGGGAGGCACTTGCGAATTTCCCTTTCTTACATTTTTCACCCTTTTAGCTCCACTTAAGCCAAATTTAGCTTTTTAACCCACTAGCTACATCCCAAACTGAGCCTGCCTTGTCAAGCTAGTATAATGTAACTTTTGCGGTATTTTGATCCATATCGTGATTTGGCTCATATGTTCATTTGTTTGGAGTTGGTAGAAGAATGAGAAAGGGAGAAAGAAAAGAAAATGAAAAAAAAAGTATACGTGTGAATAAAAAGAAAAAGAAAAAAAAATTTGAAAAAGAGGAATCACACGTGAGGCAGAGAAGAAAAAGAAACAAAAAAAAAAGTTGATTGAGTTGGTTTGATTCATGAGACCGTATGCGCTACTTTTTTCTTGTGACGGTCTCCCTCCTCCGTTTTATTCATATATTTTTGAGGAGATAATGTATTTGGACAGTGAGTTGTGTGCCAATGAAGGGCACTTGTACTTTATTTTACAGTCAGTTGAGATTCGGACGGTCTTATATGGTCCTATTTTGGAACTAGCTTGGCGCTTTTACCTCCACATTTCCATAATCTGTTTTGCCTTTTCTCACCTGAACCTCACTTTTCCATATCCTTTGTAAGCCCTCGGCTGTGACGGACATTGTTGGTTGGAATGTATGTGTAGTACTTGAATCGTCTATCATTTTTGTTGCATGCATGTTATGTAGGTCGCAGTCTAGGTGAGTGACTGTTTTCTCTTTCTCTCTTATACATATACTTTCACCCTTTGCTTCATGAGAGAAGAGTGACCACGTGAGAGTCCGATTTTGTTGGTCTTGCAAGGTCGATAGGTCAGCTTTATTTATGGACATCTTATAATTCGTTTGCGTAATGACCATTGTAGTCAGAATCGTTGATTTTAGTTTGCATTAAACTGGTTTAAGTAGACAAGTTATAGCTAGCTCTGAGTTATCTTTTCCGTTCCATTAGTTTGCATTTAGTTTACTCGAGGACGAGTAAAGGTTTGGTTTGGGGAGATTTGATACGTGCATTTTATATAGTCCTTTTAGGCCTTTTTATGCACGTATTTCTATGCTATTATCGTAGTTTAATGCTACGAAATGCCCCGAATATGTTACTTTGGCTTGTTTTGTCTTATTTACAAGAATGAACCAGAAAGTAGTGAAATCAAGCCTTTTACCATCCGTTTAGCATGCATTTGGAGGTAGAGTGAATTTGGAGCGGGAATGTAACTATTTTGAGATGCGCAAAGAAGAAAGATAGCTAGGCGAGCAAAGGAAGAACTTCAAATTGCTAGTGCCTACTTTGAAGAGCCATATCTCGAGTTCTACAACTGATATTCAGGTGATTTGAATTGTAGATGAAAGCTTGTCCTCTTACCTTTCCAACGCCACCGGAATCGTCCTGTTTGCCCAAGTAACGAAGAAATGGCAGCCGTTTGAACTTCAGTGTGCAAAGCAGGAAATTGTGCGCTGGAAAGTACTCGATCGAGTACAATTATGTTCGATCGAGTCCTTTTTCTACTCATTCGAGTAGTTGCATTTTAAGATTCACTCGATCGAGTAGATTAAAAGTACTCGATCGAGTGGTTTCTCTTATGGGCTCGGGCTTTTTAGCTTTAATCCGTCATTAGGTTAAATAAAATCCTATTTTTCTTATAAATAGGAAGGAGGGACGTCATTTGTAACTCTCCACTCTTCTCTCTCTTGTCAACTGTTTTACTATTGGATATTATTTTTTCTCTATTTTCTGGATCTCTTCCACTGTAACCTTCTCTTTTCCCCTTTCTCTCATTTTATTTAATGTTTATTTCTTTCCCCTTTGCTTTTGTTCTTACTTTTATTATATCTAGCTAATTTCTCTGCTAGAATTAGGTGATTCAATGGATGAATGTTAATTGCTAATTAGTTTATAGATTGGTCGTTGTTGTTTTAGTCTTTGTTGTTAATCGCTGCTATAATTGTATCCTGCTAGTTGAATCGATGCAATTAGCCTTTTAATTTTGGTAAGCCTTGACCTAGACCGAAAGGTTGGAAGGGGTGAGACCCGCAGTGAACAATATAATGCTTTAGTAAGGGCGAAAGTTAAGCTAATGGCATTTTAGGGCGAATTGAGACCGAAAGGAGATATTTGTTGCCCCTTAGACCGACACATCGACTGATCTGTGACCTTAACTGCGATTGACTGACGTTCATTGATGACCCGAAATCCTAGTCCTCTCTCCCTTGCTTGTTAATTCCTCTCATTTCTATTTCTCTTGCTTTATCTTATTTAGTTTAGTCAAACAACTCAAAACCCCCAACTTGTGACTTAGACAGACCGAATAGACAAGTAGATAGTGACCGCCTCCCTGTGGAGATCGACCCTACTTACCGCTGACTTCTGTTAGTAGTAGCTAGGTATTTATTTTTGGTACCTGACGACGGTATCAATACTTATCTTCCGGATTTATCTTTTACTTTTGGATGATTGTACTCGGCCATAAGACCATTACTTATTTAGCGTACTATGTGGTGACTTATTTGACTTGGTTATGCTTGGTAGTGTGATAGTTGAATTTGGTTGCAGGTGAATTCGTGAATGGATTGTGTGGAATTGCCAGGAAAAGCTCTCTGCCTGTAAAAACTCGACCGAGTATAGGTACTACTCGACCGAGTAGAGCTTACTCGGCCGAGTATGCTATTATACTCGACCGAGTAGAGCTTACTCGACCGAGTAGCCACTAACACTCGGCCGATTATTACTGTTACAGGAACTTCTTGTGTTTCATATTTTAGATCATCACTTCTTTTGGATATTTATATATCAAAGCTTGTGGTGCCTCATAGTGTCGCTTAGCGTAACCGATTGTCCCCGTATGAAGTGCGATCATGTTATATGTATGTATGTGCTTGGATAACACGTTAAAATATGAATGTTTTGTCACCTTGCCATGGCTAACATGAATGCTTTTAGATTGATTGAGTGCTTCAATTGGGTGTACTTCCATATGTGGTGTGAGTCATGATTATATAATGACAAGAGAGTGTGGTAGCTGTCACGAGCCCTATACATATATATGTTTGGTAATCTAATGCAATCTTCCGTGGTGTCTGTGATTGATTATAGTATAACAGGTCAAATGGGATGAGTGAAACTCAATGGCTATAATTTTGCTAATATGAACTATGTGATTAATTAACAGATAATTGATAAACTTACTATTATCCAGTAATAACATCTCGAGATATATATTACCTAATTTCCATCAGATTCTGTCGCTATGAGTTGTAGTTGTGTAATGTCATAGCTTAGGTTCCGTCAGCATGAACCAATGTTGGTTGCAGTTGCGAGTAATGTCAGTAGAAGGATATGTGTGTCAATTTGAATCGGGGAAGTGGTTTAGTGGAGAACTTCGGGGACGAAGTTCCTTTAAGAGGGGAAGAGTAATGTCACAATTATGTTTATGTTATTGAAATTGTACTTATGTCTATGTTATGGGAATTGTGTTTATGTTACAGTGCTTTGGTACTTGGTGGCATTTTAAGTTATATGAACTAGCGTTTAAACAACTTTGTATGATCGTTAGTGGTTATAGTGCAGTTTCGTAAGACGACGGGATGTGTACTTTTGCGAATGTGTATTTTGCCGGTTGTTTGAATTGCTTTAACGAGATGGCGTGATACGGGCAATGGGATAGGAACACATTTTGCTGTGAATCTATGATTATTTTGCTGGATGTTTTGTAAGTGATAGTTGTGGGCCGGTAATACATGGAAGTCTAGTTTTGTGGTCGTACGGACGCTTGTCTGAATAATGTGATGTGGTGGTGGTGTAAATGATAGTCAAAGTTCGCATGTTTCATGTATGTGGTTCGTGATCATAATGTGTGACCTCGTTGTTGGAGTCGTGTGGGCTGAACTTCGAGGACGAAGTTCTTTTTAAGGGGGGGAAAACTGTAATACCCAGGATATTTAAGGACTCTGTTGACCGACCCTGTTGACCGACACTGTTGACCAAGGAGGACCTTAGGGAGGAATAGGTGAGAGGCTATGATTTGAATAGGTACCATATAGGAGTGGGTACCCGACCTAGCAGAGGCTACTCGGCCGAGTATTACCTATACTCGACCGAGTAGATCCTACTCAGCCGAGTATGCCAGTACTCGACCGAGTATGGCTGCTATTGACGCGTTAATATAAAATGAAAGTTCGCGAGACTCATTTCATTTTTCTCATTTTCGCGACAGTTCCTCTTTCTCAAACCCTAGCCTACCACTCTCTCTTATCACCCCTACCTCCATAGACTCTCATGTTTATAGCCACACTTCAACCATGGGAAGGTCGGGTTTTTCTTAGGAAGGATGCGTGTGTGGTCATCGTCCGTATCACCGTCGATTCGCGTTATTAGGTATGTCTCGGCCTTGTGTCTCTGTTAGTGGGTTATTGAGGATGGTTGTATAATAGGGGATGGCTATCGTTGTAGGATGAATGTTGGAGTCTTGCTTGGCTATATGTGGATGCTTTTCATGATTGGCAAAGAGGTAGGGTTTTCCCTACTCAGTTACTGTTAATTGATTTAAGATTTGTGTTGTTTTGTAATTGTTTTTATCTGCTGATCATCAGAGTATGGGTGCTATGGTGACGGTGGTGATGTGGTTTTGTTGTGACGGTTGTGGTGTTGTGACAGCTGTGATGCTGTGGTGTGGTGATGATTGTGTTGATTGTGGTGGAGTCACTTGCGGGAGTGGCTTCACACCCTAGTTCGCTCTCCGTGGAACCCATCACGGGAGGGGATGTGCACATTAAGGGACAGGGATTGTCGCTCGTTGATGAGCTGGACTTGGTGGGGATGGGCTGCGATCCCCCACCGGCGGAGAGGATTACCTGTTGCGATGGGTAATCCGTCAAGGCTACACACTTCGGTGTGTAGTCAGTTACTGTGGAGGATGATGAGCCGATTACATTGTTTGTTTGTCTTATTTTGATTAGACAGTACTGACCCCGTTGTTGTTGCTTTGTGGTATCTGCGGTGATTCCTTCGGGGATGGTGAGCAGTGGGCTTAGCATGTACTATTGGTTTGTGGCTGCTGGGCTTGGAGGGATCGAGTCATCACGCTACCGGTTTAGAAGTGCAGAATCACGAGCTATAGTAGTCTCTACCATCTTATGTAATTAGATTTGTACCGAGTTGTAAAGAGTTTGGTAATATATTATAAATGTTCTTTTATTGTCTCTTTGATCTACTACCTCGGGTAACCGAGATGGTAACACCTTCATATACTGGGACGGTCCTTGGTAAGGCATTCTGGTATACGGGGGTGTTACAGGATGTTATGGGCTGCTGTTTTTCAGCTGGCGGAGGATAGGGAGCCGAAGACTGCGGAAGCACTGGCGGTACTGTTTAGGTTGTAGGAAGCACAATAAGCGGGGTTGAAGAATATTATCGTGGAAGGCGATTGTTTGGAGGTGATGGAAGACTTACAAAGTCGCAAGCAAGATCGAAGGGACATTTCTTTGATTTATCGTGACATTTATGTTCTTTGTAATTGGTTTGATTCTTTGTCTTTTAGTTTTGTTCGTAGGAAGTTTAATAGCGTAGCTCATTCGTTAGCGCACTTTAGTCTTTTGCATTTGGGTCGTCGGGTCTGGAATGATAGATATTGACTTATGTCTTCCTTAAGACACACAATGTCAAGACAAATGTCTTCCTTAAGACACACAATGTCAAATAGATATTGACTTATAAAGTTTTGAGTAAAAATACATACGTATATATGCCACATCATCACCTCGAACTACATGCTACCTCATCACCTCGAAGTGTATGCCACACTGTCACTATCACCGTATTACATCGAACAACATTCCACGTCAGCGCTACCACCTAATCACCGTGTTATCCAAGTCAACATTGCCACGTCATTAGCTTAAATCCAGTGTCACGTCAACATTGCCACCTACTGACCTTGAACCGTATGCCAGACATCACTGCCACCTTAACACCTCGTGCATGCTACGAGTCGTGTTTTCCGCTGTTTACATGTTAAAACGGGTTCGTGTATCTTTTGGGACCTTTGTGGAAAAACCGGGTTATTTACAGGCCGGGTAGGGTTGTTTTTCGAGTCAAGTATAGTTGGAGCTTACTTTGAACATTTCCGTACGCACGTGAGGTTCCTATAAAGTCAATGTAACACCTCCATACACCAAGGTGCCTTACCAAGGACCACCCTATCATATCAAAGTGCTACCATCTCGGTTTCCCAAGGTAGAGTATATCAAATTGACCATCAAAGAACAGTTATTATAAAAATACCAAAACAGTTTAAAGTATAGGTACAACTGAAGTTAACTCAAACGGTTAAAACAAAAAACTATCAAAAGAACTAATGTTTTTAAAGTCATCGGAAGCTAGCTAAGCGATCAATGATGACTCGACCCCATCCAAGCCCCGCAAGCTAATCCTCGGCTATACCTGCTAAATCAACTGCTCATTATCCCCGAATGGATCACCATAGTTTTCAAAACAATACCAGGGTCGGTTAACTGAATAATGAAAATAAGAATCACAACATAACCAATACACAATACAATCCAATGTAATAACCATCTCCGAACTCCAGAAGTATACAGTAACCGACTACAGACCGAGGTGTGTAGCCCTGCCAGATTACCCATCGCAACAGGTAATCCACACTGTCAGTGGGGGCGCACCCTTTCCCACCTAAGCCCTGCTCATCGTAACGAGCGAACCCAGATCATTAATGTGCACATCCCCCTTGTGACGGGAGCCACAAGAGGCGAACAAGGTACTAGAGACATACCAACAAAACCGGTACGAAAAAGACAGAATGTAGACTTACCATCGATCGCACTTGACTTGGGAGTGATTAAGGTGATTAGAGAGATGGTAAACGTAGTTTAGGTTTTGTAAAATGAATTAGTAACTGTTTATAACAACCCGACCCACCACCGTCGTAACACAACCTCAATAAGATGAGATGTGTATCTTTGGGCACATTATTTGTCTT